>NC_069722.1:8788263-9158263 GCF_027358585.1 Pangasianodon hypophthalmus | reverse complement strand
CTTGAGTACCTTGACATGACATTTTGTTCTTTCATTCTTTTTTTTAAACACAATAAACTAAATACCACTTTAGTCATATTCTAACGTGGTATGTGGCTAATAGTCGTCTCTCATTGAGAATTACTAATTGCCAACTTTCCTCCCTGCAGCCTGCAGTAGAAGGCAATGATGAAAAGGGGAAGGATGGAGGAAACGAAGTGACTAGGAGTCAGACTTCTGCAGTGCCGCAAGACCATGCAAGCACTACAGATCCTATGGAAACCGTTCAACCTCAATCAGTTTGCACTGGCAGAAAATTCAACCTCCTTCCTCTGCAGTCATCTGGTGCTGCTACCATCCACAGCACAACTCTTACAAGAACTGATTCAAAATCAGACAGTAGTTTTAGTTTGCAGCCTAGAATTGTTCTAGATCCAGTTATAGCTGAATCCAGCCACTCTACATCATCTGAAGGGGGTGAATTTAAAACAGTAATTGTGGAAACTAGTGACATTCAGCTGCACCAAATGCCTGACTTAGAAACGAATTATGCTGCTACAGGTGGGCAGATGAAGAGTCATCTTCCTCAAACTCCACTTGAAAACTCAATCCCTTATGCCAGCCAAAACACATTGGCTGAGACAGATCATCCAGCTGTTGTTTGTGTTAAAGTAGGTTCAGTTCATAAATATCATGAAAATACTTCCTGCTCTGAAAAGCTGCTTGTCAGTATAGGGGACCAGCAGACCTCAGAGTCCCCAGAACACAGAAAGTCTGAAATTTGCAAAAGGAAGGGTCAGGTAGAAAGCCGAGAGTACTCTTTGTTTGATGTGAAGCAGCACAAGGTGCGATCTGACCCAGAACTTCTGGAAATGGATATAGAATCACAACAGTCAGGAAGCCAAATTCAAACCCATGGAAAGTCAAGGTTTCTTGGTATTGTAAAAGCTAAAAATATTCCAGCCCACTCTGAATATCTAAAATGTGGCATTGATCGAGCTTGTATTTCTGATAAAAAGTTCACTGACGTAGCTCTGACAACAGTTCCAGAATATGTCTCAAATGAATCAAGTTCCAGTGCCATACATCAAGTGTCTCATACTGAGTCAGGCTATATGATCCTCTCAGATGTTAGCGATGATGATGAGTGGGCAATTGTGTCCAATAACCCTGATGAGAAGAAAGACAAGAAAACCTTGAAAATCTCTACCCCGCTACCTGAGGGGTTGGCTGACGCAGGATTCGTCCCCAGCTCTTCTCATAAAGCTGGTGACTCTGACTCAGATATAACGTTTATGTTAGAAAAGACTGGTGAACAAAATTTCCTTGATGGTATGCTCACTAACAGAGATGAGATGGCAGCCACTTCTGTCCAACATACAGAAGAGCCAAGTTCCACAGGGCAGAAGAGGTGGTTTACATGTTTGGCATGTGGTTTAACATTTGCTGGTGAGGCCTCCTTGACACAGCACATGAAGGTGCACTCTGTGTCTGCGGGGACCTACCAGAAGTCACACGCCTTCAAGACACTCAAGAAGAGGGTCAAGAACAATGAAACAAAGATTAAACAACAAGTTGCCCAAGTTCAGGTATGCGACTCCATCAAAGGAAAGAGTGCTACAAAAACTAGCAAAATTATAAAATAGCTGTCATTGTTCAATATATGGTCATATAGAATGACAAGTGTAGCAGTGACCTGGGGTTAATGTGTCATTCATAGCTATTTTACGTAATGTATCTTGAGCCTTGTATATATTTAATTAGAAAGAATATTGATCCATACATTTTTTTGTATTCTCTTAAACCTTCCCTTTCTGAAGACATCAGAAGTAGGTAGTGCTGATTCAACAGACAACTCTGAAATCTCAGGAAAAAGCGACTCAACACTGATAAATGTCAAAACAGCTACGTTATCTGGAAGTTGCCCAGACACTGGTGCAACCAGTCGAAGTTCCAGAGCAGGCTCAAAGACTGTTGACCGAAAATCAAAGAAAGAAAAAAGAACTCTGCACTGTTGTTATTGTGGGAAAGCTTGTGAAAAAATAGAACTGCATCTCATGCATGATCACCCAAAGGAACCTAAGGTGATAGAAGCTTTGCATTTTAGCAACACCTTAGAAGAAAGGAAGAGGTTATTGAGGCTTCTTTGCAGTAACAAAAAGCTGAAACATGATTACACTACTAGGAACAAAAAGGATGAAGATTTTGTTCATTGCATCTTTTGTCAGGGGTATTATCAGCGAAGTCAGTTTTGGAAACATGCTTTAATATGTGAGCAGAAACAACCAAAAGAGTTCATTCTAACTGAACCTGGCAGCAGTACAGATCTTCCCAACACTAGCCTAAGATCAAGGCCCAGCTTAGCACAGAAAACCTTTGATCCAGAATCTGGGAATCTCATCAAAGATATCTTCTGCAATACTGTACAACAGGCCATTCCAGAGTCAGTGAATCTTCCTTCACCTAAAGCTGAACACTACACTACACACTACTTATATTCCATTTCACCTGTTTCAGAAACTAGCAGTACTGAGAGAAACCCAATTCCTGATCATGGATCAGAGAGCCTGTCCATTGTATGCACTGGTAACAGCTCAGCAATGATGAATCTTGATTCAGAATGTTCTGGACCGCTCGTTCTAGATTCATTCCACGGTGCACTGGAGCATTCCTGTACTCCAGTTCAGGAGTCTTGCCCCAGCGTAGTACAGGAAGCTCTTACTGAGAATCAAAATGTAACCTGTCCCTCACTTAGAACAAAGGGCATTTCAGAAAAAGAACACCAGTCCACTTTGGAACCTGAAAACAGGCTCAATAACATCCTACAACCCCATACCCCAGTTTTAAACAGTTCTTACCTCTTAGACACGTGGAGCCGCAATCTACAACAAAACGCTGATCAAGATTGTCAGAGTTCCTTTACGCAAACATTAGTTTGCAGTGGAAAACATGTTACTCCTCAAGAATCAGTGAGCCATATACATACTGGCAGCAGTGATTCACAACCAAACACTAATCTAAAATCAGACTGGACTGCCATACCAGCAACTGTAAGTGTGGACTTGGAGCAAAGCCTTGCCTCTGATACAGAACCAGAGAGAACCGCCATAATGATGCCACAACTTAGATCGGAGAGGATTGCAAAAAGTAATCCTCATTCAGAGTCAACGAATTGTCTAATTGCAAACTTTTTTAGCAGTGATGCACAGAAAATTGTTAATCCAGAAACAGGAAACATTTCCCTTCAAGTTTTTGGAAATGATGAACATAGAGCCCCAGACATAGAATCACACTGTCGTCTAATTCCAAATCATATTCCTAGAGAAAAACAACAAACCACCGATCCAGAAACATACAATGCAGCACAAATGCAGTTTGATTCTGAAGGTCACATCAGAGATGACACAGAAGAGGGTGGTAAATGTACTGGCCAAGTCAGTGATTTGAAACCTCTTGGCTTAAATTCCACAACAGTAAAGCGGAGATGGGACAGTCGGAGCAGGGATACAAAGAGAAGACGACAAAGTGGCCCCTTGCAGGTACACTTACTTTGTTAATTGTTTGTGGATCTTGAATAAATAAGGTTTGATCATGTACTCTGTTGTTTTATTTTAAGGGTTTTGGTACGGATTTACTGTGCCAGGGTTATCGGGGTAATCTAAACTATATATACTAGATAATATAATAGTGTAATGAGAAACTATGTGAAAATTTACATTAATAATAAGTGGCTTACTATATAAATTATGAGAATTATGAGAATGACTGAGACATAATTTGTGGTCAGTACTAATGCACAATTGGTATTTGTTAATGGTGATACAAAAAGAACCTTAAGGTCCATAAAGTGTGCTAAATAAGGGTGTAAAGATTCATCATGACACGATGCATCTCAATGCATGTGATGATCTGCATCGTGGAAATGTGCGATTCAGATTGTGGAAATCAGCATTCTGTTAATTATGCAACTAACACAGATGCACTGTTTGAAAACCTGAGGTCCCTATCCGCACAACCCTTACGAGCTAAATATATATAGAGAGAGCATGCTGGTCACATGATCGCATTCTTTCATGGAGAGCCTGCACCAGTACTGGGAATCATCTGCACTTGTGAAGTGACCGATAGCTCCGGATCACAACAGCCAACACACAGTATAGGTTATTTTGTTACACAACCATGTTATAACCATTAAAAAGAGCTCTTTAATAGCTTTCAAACCACATCATCCCTGATTTTGGAGCGTCATTTCCGGTTAAAATGACACCTCAGGCGCAGCCGCGGAACTCATTAAGTTTCAATCGATCGTTTTCCCCAGGTCAGAGACTTTGTTTATTCAATCACATTTTTTGGAGAATATATATACAGTCAGGTCACAATCTGACACAATATTTGTCACACCACAAGGGGTTTACCAAAAATATTGCATTGACCGTTTAGGAATTACAGCCATTTTTACAGAGTCCCTCCATTTTCACAGGCTCAAAAGTATTTGGGCAAACTAACATAATCATAAATGTTAGAATTATTTTTAATATTTGGAGGTAAATCCTTTGTAGTCAATGACTGCCTGAAATCTGTAACCCATGGACATTACCAAATGTTGAGTTTCCTCCCTTGATATACTTTGCCAGGCCTTTACTGTAGCCGCCTTCAGTAGCTGCTTGTTTGTGGGTCTTTCTGCCTTCAGTTTTGTCTTCAGTAAGTGAAAAGCATGCTCGCTTGGGTTGAGTTGAGGTGACTGACTCGGCCATTTAAGAACATTCCATTTCAAAACTGTTGTGTTGCTTTCGTGGTACGTTTTGGGTCATTAACATCTGTACTGTGAAGCGCTGCCCTATCAGTTCTGCAGCATTTGACTGAATCTGAGCAGAAAGTATAGCTCTGTATAGTTCTGAATTCACTGAAGGAACTATAAGGAGGAAACAGGCCACACCTGGCCACAAAACTGCTTATCAGTCGATTGTCCAATTACTTTTTGTGAAAATCTGGAGGGAATGGAGGGACTGTAATTCCTAAATGGTTAATGCAGTATTTTTTGTGAAACCCCTTGAATTAAAGCTGAAAGTCTACACTTCATTCACATCTTGATTGCTTTATTTCAAATCCATTGTGGTGGTGGGTCATGGGTACCCAAGGCTCACTGATGCGTGTGTGGAGGGAAGGCTAGCCCGTCTGGTCTGATCACACAGAAGAGCTACTGTAGCAGAAATTTCTGAAAAAGTTGATGCTGGCTATGATAAAAAGTTGTCAGAACACACAGTGCATCTCAGCTTGCTGTGTATAGGGCTGTGTAACCGCAGACCGGTCAGAGTGCCCATGCTGACCCCTGTCCACTGCCAAAAGCACCTACAATGGGCACGTGAGCATCAGAGCTGGACCAAGGAGCAGTGGAAGAAGGTGGCCTGGTCTGATGAATCATGTTTTCGTTTACATCATGTGGACGGCCGAGTGCGTGTGCGTCGCTTCCCTGGGGAAAAGATGGCACCAGGATGCACTGTGGGAAGAAGGCAAGCCGGTGGAGGCAGTGTGATGCTCTGGGCAATGATCTGCTGGGAAACCTTGGGTCCTGGCATTCATGTGGATGTTACTTTGACACGTATCACCTACCTAAACATTGTTGCAGACCAAGTACACCCCTTCATGGCAACTATATTTGCATGGCAGTGGCCTCTCAGCAGGATAATGTGCCCTGCCACACTACAAAAATTGTTCAGGAATGGTTTGAAGAACATGACAAAGTGTTCAAGGCGTGTGTGTGTGTTTTAAGATATGGTGAGCCTGTAGTACATTTTGTTTACAATATTAAATCTCTGTAATCAAACTGAATCGAAACATGAGTCAAATAGGATTGTGACCAGAGTGTACACTCCTAGTGCTAATACACTGTGTAATCATATGACTGTCTGAAGCACTGAAAAAGCACCTCTGAAGAAAAATTCTGTGAATAGCTTTTTTTGACACGATCATAAACACTGCATTTTAAAAATGTATATTTACAGCACTTAAATTCAGTCTTTGCTGTATGTAGCCATTTCACATGAGAACAGCTGAATCTCTGCACATATTAATAAAGACACTTAAACGTAAAACACTTAAATGTGCATATGCTCTAATGTTTTCCTACTTTCTCAGCTTAATCTTGTATATTTTCCCTGTAGCAAACATCAGCAGAAGAGAGAAAAGAACCACCAGTCACTTGCCAAACTCCTGAGATGAAGTGCGGTTTGCAAATATCTGATGTCTGGAACAGTTTGAAAAACAGCAAAAGAAAACCTAAATTAAAGCTGAAGAAAAAACATTACTGCTTATATTGTAAGAAACCTTCCCCCCGAATGACACAGCATCTCCTATCAGCACATGCTAGAGAACCAGAGGTGGCAAAGGCCCTTAGTTATGACAAGAAGTCAAAGGAAAGGAAACAGTTGCTGGATCTTCTGCAGAGCAAAGGAAACCTCTTGCACAAAGATGTGGGTTTAAGTATACCTTTAAGTGAAGAACTACTACCAGCTAATCAAGCGAGTTCTCCTAATTCACAAAGGTCATGCACTTCCAAACAGGAAAATCCTAATCCTGAATCTGTTAGCACCCGTGTTTCAGACACTCGTCACAGTGCAGCACAGCTTCACGCTGACACAGAGTCTGCAGGTTCTCCCTGTCAAGACTTGGGGTTAGGTGGTGAACAACTACTTGCTGAATCACAAAATGATCTCACTCCAGACACCAGCTTGGACACTGGTCGAACAAGAAACGACCATGTGCACAAAAATCCAACCTGCAGCTCTCCAGCCTACGACCAGACTGAAACAAGTGAGGACAAGAAAACTGACGCTGAACAAAGCAGCCGGAAAGAACCCATGGTAGAGAATAGGAGGAGGAGCTCTCGTATTCAAGCTCGGGTAAATCATATTCTAGTTGTTAGATTCTTACATTACTGCTGAAGACATGGTAGCTATATTTTCATATTCATCATATATTTCATCAATTTTATTTACTGATTTATTGTCAAATTTCTACTGCAGTAGCCTAAATCCTGAGCAAAATAAAAGCTATTTAGTATAAAATGTTTATTATTTTAGGGTGCCAAGAGGGCAGTGTGCTTACAGAGTTAAAGGAATCCAGCAATATTAACAGCTGGTTAAATAATTAGTCATGACAGTGTTTCAGCTCATAAGCCACCCATGTGCACACTATGTGTAATGCTTCTGTGGCATGTTTTGGGCAAGACGCTGAATACAGCCATGACTCACTCAACCCATTTATTCACTTCATATATTTGTTTAGTAATATTAATCACTACATAATATTAAATATTTGTTTATATAACATATATGTTCCTTCTCTCACATTGATCTCTCTTTTTGCTTCTGTAGACTCACTGTGCTTCAGGCTCTGCTTTTCGCAGTGCTTACCCAAGTGCAAACACAGAATTTACAATTGTTCTTAAATCAAAAATACACTGAGAAACAAATCAAGATCGTGATTTTAATGCAATTTTTTTGTGCAGCCCTAATTTCATATATATTTTTGTTTTAGAATAAGCATGTTGTTTTGATATAGCAGCTTAATTCTGGCACTAGATAAAGTTACTATATTGCTGGTTGTGAAACAAATGGCTTTTTAATGACAATGTAGATTTTATGTTGGTTTTTAGATGTTTCCAAACAAGGGAGGTTGCAAGGGCTACATTTAACTTACCTGTAATTTGTGTCTCTTTCCATACAAAGCCAATGAGAGGGAAGGACAGCCCTGAAGCGGAGAGCATGTCACACAGCTCAAAACTGCACGTTTGTCAGTACTGCACCGCTACGTTCTGCAGTCCCTACCACCTTCGCAGACATGAATACACTCACACAGGTCAGTTAACAGAATTAAAATATTTATTCCCCTTAAAACATGCAGTTGTTAATTTCATGTTTACTTAGTACCAGTTTTCTTTTGCTTTTGTAGATGAAAGGCCTTACTGGTGCAGCCAGTGTAATATAGGCTTTATTCAGAAATACCGCTATCGAAACCACAGAATGACCCACCACGGTGAGTCCGAGGTACCAGGTAAACGTTCAGGCAATAGCTTTACAGGGTTTTACAATGTTTTTTTGTTATTCAGGAGAGAGACAGTCAAGCAAGTACAAAGATCCATCAAAAAGGTGCAAAAAACAATCTCACTGTGGAGAGAAGCCAGTGGAGATTGAGCTCCATCAACAGGTGTATTAGATGTCGCCTAATTATTTTTTTTGTGTGTGTAAATGTCATCTTGACATGACAGTGCTGGGAAAATGTACCATTTCATTCATTATATTTTTGCATGCAGCAATTGGACGACAGCACTGCAGCTACATCTGAGCTTTCCAGCAACGCTGAGGAAAGACCTGACTTGACAGACGGAGGTAAGAAAAATGTACATATAATAAAATATATATAATATATATATAATAAAACATACACGTACCTTTACTCTGAGAACCCACAAAGCACAAAATTGTAGGCTCTCAAACACATTTATGGTCACAAGAAAACTATAAGAACTGGACAGCTGCAACCTGTTTTCACTGATATACTGTATATTAATGTTTGTGTAGGTTTATAGATGCAAGCAAAATAGAGGTGGTGTAGGTAATAAAACATTATTATCCAGGGTATATCTATAGTGCTATAGTGGTCTAGTAGTAAGATAAGACGATATCTTAGCAAGAAATTGGACATATCTTGATAAGATTCTCTTCGGCAGAATTCAAATCACCGGTATATACATATCTTTGATTATATTTGTTATTTTTGCATTAAAATGTGGTCTGACTTCTTCTGTTTCAGACACAGGAAGTTTGAGGAAGATCCACAATGAATAATTACCTGATTGCAGACAGGTATCAGACAGTTTATCTCAGAAATGGTGCCTCAAGAAGCATTTGCAACATAGAATGGTATGATATTAAGAACATTAGCTTAGAAGCATATTGTGAAAATATTTTTTTATAAATGGAGACAAATTCATTATTTGTATTTTTTGTTTACATTAGATTTTATATGTTGCTTAATCCGATATTTTGATCAGAGGATCGTTACAAAACACTGACGAAAAGTATGTTCATTTTACTGTATCATCTAGGTGCTTATTGGTGTGCATAATTACAAGCGTCACAAAAATTAAAAAGACAGCAAGTGAGTGTGATGGAGTTTTGTAGTAGCAGAATCATTCCTTTTCTTGTGTATTCTTGTTGAGCAGGAAGTGAAGCACAGTTCTAAAAGTTCAAATAGGGGTTTCTACACAATTAAAGGAAATCTACATGTTGGACTGTAATCCTAAGTGCTTCCACCTTTACAATGGTGTAGCACAACACAGAGTTAAGAAAAATAGTTGGCATGTGGGAGAATGGTATGGTTTCCTTCTTTTTAATGTTTGATTTGGTTTTTATAGGAGAAAGCATGACTGCCTGAGGACTACTAGTTTGCCTAGTGTTTACTGATGAATTAGTGCCTCCACTGCTTTTATGTCTGGAAATTTTAATTTCTCAATTTATATATTGTCTGTATCATTACTTTTATGACATTTTGCTTATGAATCTAAAATTGGAGAGCAACATATATATTCCTTTACAGTATTTCGGGAACATCATGTATTACTGCAGCTGCTCATGGCATGTACTGTACATGAAACTTCATCACCAATGTTACCTACGTCCGCTGTAAATATGACCTGAGAAAAAAATGAAAACACCACATCTGAATTTGTAGGTTGTGTATTTTTCAATACAGAAAGTTATTCATTTTTGTAACCAGACATTCCACGTGTCAATCACTCAAAAGCCAGTAGGTTCACTTTGACCTAAAGATCTAGTAGCTCCTCAAGCCACCATCCAAAACCTGTTGTACAGTGTGAACAGGAGATAAAAATAAGAAGTGGTGTTTGATATGAATGTCAGCACAGTGATTCTTCAAATGCTCCCGTTAGCAGTGCTGCCTACTACCATAGGAAGAAGAGAGGGTAAGAGGAAGAAAACAGGGAGTAGGAATTACCATGCTGGGAGTCCTCTAAGGGTAAGAAGTCTTTGAGCAAGGAGATGTACATAAAGATTCATGATCCACTCAATAGTTTCAACATGCAGCAAAACCTTTGCCCAGGCTAAGGTTGATTTAGATGCTTCCCCTACCTGGAAGACCTCAGGAAGCAGCAGCTGACTCCTGAAAGCATAAAGCAGCATAGATGCCCACTTAGCAAAATAAACTCTACCAATGTGCTTAATTACAGCATTCCTTTATAGGCCTTGACCCTTTTTCAGTGCTTAGTGTGTTTTCAGCACCCATTATATCTCTGAAATCCAACACAGTGGCTCTCGAAGTGGTCAAACGGTTCAGGAATGCTATGGCAGGAGACCTAGACATGTTGGCAGTATTTGGGAGGTAGACACAAACAGTAGGAAGACTGAGTACCGACCCAGAGCCTGGATCTGGTTATCATCCCAGGACCTCAACCTCAGGTTGCCATGTTGTAGACTCAGGCAAATCATAAGAAAAATGAACCCAGTCACCAACATCTCACCCTTATTTTCTGTCTAAACTCAAACCCTAGACCTAAATTGAGTTTAAATACAATCATATGAAGAATTTCTTTTCTCCATCGGCATAAGGGAATAAAAGGACAGGCACATTTATGAACAAGCTGCCACAGTTAAAAATTGTCATGACTGTAAAGAACTTGTTCCCCAAAATTCAAACTGAATAACAACCTGTCAGTTCTGGGGGTGGCCTATGATGCATCAGTTGTGTCCACAGCCACTCCAGGACACCCCTTAGAGCCACCCCTGGTAATTCTACATTATAATCGGATAGAGTAATAATAGAGTAATAATAATAGAGTAGACTGGGTTTTCTAGTTTGAGAATATCTGTTTCAGATGCTTCACATCTCTGATGCAAGATTTTCATTCAAGTAGTCTACATGCTAAAACAAAAGCATTTTTAATCTGCACTCCTGTTTTTACATATTAAAAGAATAAACTGACAGTATAATTAATGATAGTGTCCTTTTAACATTGTAATTTCTCTTTTGATGTGTGTGTGTGTGGGTGTGTGTGGGAACTGGTCTCTGCCAGACCTGTCTAGAAGCTTCATTAATGTTACAGACTGGGAACAGACACAAATAGCTAGCCGAATAATGAGAGACAGTCACCCTATCATTCACACCTTTCATATAAATAAAAAACAAATATCAAAAACACACACACACAGCCAAGAGTCAGTTCAAAACATTCTGATGATGAATGGTAAAATAAAATAACTTTAAGGTATAATATATAATAGAATATTATATATTATATATAATAGAATATTGCAATATGGCCAGTAATCTCATTTTAATCAGACAAACCTGATTGTGTACAGCAATAAAGGTGCATCTGCACTGAATGTCAGGCATCTGGTAGATTTATAAGCATAAGGTCACTGGAATATTAGCATCAGAAAAATCAAATTTACACAATTGTGTGTGTGTGTGTGTTGAGCTTCAGGACTAGTAATGTTTAGATTTGTCTGTGGTTGAGATTATTTTTCCTGTCCAGTAGGTGGCAGTAGAGAATCAAGAATAAATACCAAATACCTTCCTACTTCCTACATAGACGCACTACAAAGGGTATGAATTAATACCTTGTGCGCCCTATGTAGTGCCCTAAACATCTAACACTGAGCGGTTTGGGGTTCAGCCCTGGTGTGGAATAACGTCACAGCAAGCGAGTGCACTAGACCAGATATTCGCTATTATTTCACAAGAGGGAAAAGCAGTAAAATGACTAAATTAGACGAGTTAAACGTGTTCCTGAGTGAGAGACTGTCGGCGGCGGTGAATGAGATTCTCGACACAGTGAGCAGGATGATGCAGGAGTACGAGGAGGAAACGGCTCGGATACGCAAAGAGAACGACTATCTGAAGGAAATGTTAAAGCTCACAGGATGGAGTTTTACAGAAATAAATCCGGGTAGGATTAATAAAATGCAAATACAGCTCTTTTTCTTCTCAGGAAGATGACTGTGA
The DNA here is from genome assembly GCF_027358585.1 of Pangasianodon hypophthalmus. NCBI lineage: Eukaryota > Metazoa > Chordata > Actinopteri > Siluriformes > Pangasiidae > Pangasianodon > Pangasianodon hypophthalmus. The sequence continues at coordinate 9,146,260 of NC_069722.1, read as the reverse complement.
GGCGCCACATCTAACAAAAAGGTGCAGAAGTGGCAGAGAGAAAGAGGTGTGAGAGGCTAAATCCGCCATTGAGAGAGCTCGGGTTTGCCTCAGGTCGGTTTGGTTTGTTATGCTGCGTTCATGTGCTATGGGAATGAGCCTCCTTCCCACTTCTGAAGTGGTAATTACGACTATGTCGTGTTCACTTGCTATGTTGTCCGAAATAACCTGAAACAAGGACGACGCCAGGTTCATTCATACATATTTCTTTTTCTTTTATTTTTTTGACACCCTAGCACATATTACTCAGTTAGCTAGCTAACTGACGAGAAGGGAATTTTGATCAAATACAGGATATTTTCACGGTGTAAAAAATGTACAACATGCATACAATGGCTGCTGATTTAGTACATAAATGAATATGACCAAAACGGCAAGCGCTAACAATTAGGGGGAAAAAATGAACAAAACCTGTGAGAAACTGTACTCTCCTCCCCCAGGTTGAAAGTTTAGGACTTTTCCATCTCGGCTACTCATTTATCAAAATTATACTAATTATAACAAAATTAAGTTTCCCAGTCGTAATTACGACTTGAGGGGTCATTCATGTGCAACTTCCTAGTGGGAAACTCGTATTTACAGTAATTCGGATGGCACCTGAAGGCAGCATAACTCTCAGACCCAGCAGTCTGCTGTTTATGTGACTGAAACGCAGAAAACAGCCCTGGAATTTAATACACTTCTGAAGTAAACAGCACATATTGTTATCAGCCAAGACTTTAATACTTAATAGGTCTGCATTCAGATAGTTCAGTACTGTTAACAGAATCAGCTGTAGGAGTTTGTAGGGTTTTTAAGCGTATGTTAAGCTCAGTCTTTTGTTTATTAGAGTGGTTATTGCTTATAGTTGCTATGTAAACATGTTCCCAGATTTTTACAGATGCAGTGTTTACACTGGTCCAAAACTCTAACAGTTTAACTGGCTGTTAGTTATCTGCCAGTCTGCCTATTACTGCGTAATGACGTCATGCAAGTTACCCTATAATTATACACATATTTGTTGTGTGTTTTGGAAGTGATGATAGTGTAGGTTGATTGTGTGTGTGTGTTTTGTGTGTTTTATTTGTTCCGTTTTACTCTGTGTTTTTTGGAACTGATGATCATACAGCAGAGGTATTCAAACTGTGGGGCACACCCACAGGAATTTTTTTTTTTGGTAGGGGTAATGAGTAAAGGGTGAGATGGAAAATAGCCAAAAAAAAAAAAAAGCGTATTTCAAAGACTGTATCAGACCTGCCAAGCCTTACGCTGGGATGTACTCCAAAATAGCAACCTTTTTTCATCATAAAACCGGCAGGTGAGTCAATCGACATTTGAACAGGATGGACAGGTGTTTCGAACTGTCTGATATTATCTGATACTGTGGAAGCCCTGCCCTTTCTCACCATTTCACACCAGGAGTGATTTAGCCTGGAGAATGTTTTTTTTTTTTTTTTTTTACTTCACCAAAAAGGCTGAAACCCATCTATCCATCCATTTTCTGTACCACTTATCTTACGTGAGGTCGTCGGGAGCCTAGAGTCTATCCCAGGAGACTTAGACCATCAACCCATCACAGAGCGCACAGATGTACACACACACACACAGACAATTTAGAGATGCCAATCAGCCTACAGTGTATGACTTTAGACTGGGGGAGGAAACCAGAGTACACAGAGGAAACCCCTGAAGCACGGAGAGAACATGCAAACTCCACACAAACAGGGCAGAGGTGGGAATCGAACCCCCAACTCTGGAGGTGTGAGGCAACGGTTTTAACCACTTTTTTTGGGGGGATTGATTCTTCTACCTCATCTCCGGTTGGAACGCCGCCTTCCGCCATGCTCGTTCTCATTCTCCGTGTGAGATGCCCACGGTGCAGCACGTAAACACGTCACCAACTATATCGTCAATACTGAACCCTTAATCAGGGTTTTTTTTTTTTTCTTCAGAATTGCTCCTAAAACATGATAGAAGTGTTAATATGTTTAAAATGCTTAGGAGTTTGTCATCTAGGTTAAGTGAACAGGGTCAAAAGCATTTTAAACCTCAGGATTTCACATGATACAATTTCTATTCTTGAGGTAAAGATTAAATATTTGACAATACCACGTATCCTGCTATGATATGATTCGATTTAGTAGCCTCCGATCACTATGTGACAAACTTTGTTCAGAATCTGGAGTAGGCCTACTGTTAATTTTTTGAATAATGATGTAGAGAAGGACTATTTTAAGTATCAGAGTTACAGAAAAGTAACCTTTCTGGCATATTTACAGCCTATCAGTTTGAAATTATAAATTCACTTTTACACGTGACTACTCTGTCCTTTTTGATCAGTTGTAATTGCTAATCGATTTATGATTGTTTATGATATCGATTCATTTCAGTCGTTGCTTTTTAAATTGATACGTTGATCTGAATAATCTGATTGTTATAACCCCAATAGCCCTATAGTATTTTGTGATTGGTATCATATCCCAGCATGACCTCAACAGCCAGTGGCCAAAACCCTTTCTTGTGCATTTTAGTGGAGTTTCTGGATAGCAGCAGGCACTCACTTGGTTTTGTCCCATCGAAAACAAAATTATGTTGATCCAGAAATACAGTCTACTTGTCAAAATTATGTTCTTATGCTCTATGGGTAGAGTATCCTAGCTGTGTAATGTCATTAGTTGTCTATAGTTATACAGTATAAGAGTAAGTGTTCAAAACTGTATATAGAAATATTTGCATTTGGACTAATAGTAAACTTTTGAAGTCATGTTCATTACTGTAAGCTGATTATTGACTTGTTTGCTTTCTCATCAATATAGGTGTGCATATCTGGTCCTGTACATATGGGATCCAGCACAGTTTGATGATTTCCCTGTTCTAACAAACCTGATCCAAACAATGGGCTGGTTTAATAGGTGGGTTCACTTTGGGGTTCTGAGCTCTGGTTTGCCAGTACACATGATCCGCCTTATTGAAAGCTTGATAATAAGCTGAAGAGCTGGATCTGGTGTGTTGGGAGCTAGGAAAACTAGAGAGTGGCCAGAACAGTGGTTTAACATAACTGGAGCTGATCATTTCTTTGTTTCAGCAGGGAAATCACCAAACTGTTCTGGACTGATTCAGATCTGCACTGGAGATCCCCTGATGTGGGCTTTTCAATCCCTCACAGGTGTGTCCCTTGGAAAACAAGATGGGATGTCAAACCTGCAGCACGAATCAGAGACCTGGGAGGGCTGGTGTCAAAACCCAGAGCTGAAGGAAGAAAGCACAAGCATTAAAATAGAGCAGCCTGACCCACCATACCCTGCACATCCCGACTCCGAGGATACAGATAAATTTGTATGTAGTCCAAGCTTATTTATAACTTGTATGTAGTCCACAAGCTTATTTATACATCTGAGACCTAAATGCTGTGGAATGTATTTGGAGATTGCATTTCCTCTGCCTCCAGTTGTGGTTGAACCTATTGCACAGTGCATCCAACTGTACTATATAGCACAGGAAGGTTCAGGTTTTGGAAGCAAATACTGTTCTTCATTTACATTTACAGCATTTAGCAGACGCTCTTATCCAGGGTGATTTACAGAGCGACTTCACACTTTGCATGTGCGTATATTACAGACTAACTCGCTTGTCGAACGTTTTCATCTTTTCTCAGCTTAAATTCAAACCTTATACTCGCTAACTAGTATAACTTTCCCCTACAGCCAATTTCTGATCTGGAGATGGGTTCACCAATATCTGATGTCTGGAACAGTTTGAAAAACAGCAAAGGAAAAGCTAAATTAAAGCTGAAGAAAAAACATTACTGCTTATATTGTAAGAAACCTTCCCCCCGAATGGCACAGCATCTCCTATCAGCACATGCTAGAGAACCAGAGGTGGCAAAGGCCCTTAGTTATGACAAGAAGTCAAAGGAAAGGAAACAGTTGCTGGATCTTCTGCAGAGCAAAGGAAACCTCTTGCACAAAGATGTGGGTATGAGTAGAACCCTAGTGTCATCTAAATGGCATGCCACAGCTGGATCTAATAAGGACTATGTGCAGTGCATTTATTGTCTTGGATTATACAGCAGTAAGAGCATTGCTAATCACATAAAGAGATGCAAGCATAAATATCCATATAGAGCTAAAGCTAGCACTGCTAGTCCAATGTCCAGTACCAGCGCTTCTCAGCCAGGTACCTCTTTAAGTGAAGAACTACTACCAGCTAATCAAGCGAGTTCTCCTAATTCAAAAAGGTCATGTAGTGCCATACAGGAAAATCCTAATCCTGAATCTGTTAGCACCCGTGTTTCAGACACTCATCACAGTGCAGCACAGCTTCACACTGACACAGAATCTGCAGGTTCTCCCTGTGAAGACTTGGGGTTAGTTGGTGAACAACTACTTGCTGATCTTGAATCACAAAGTGATCTCACTTCAGACACCAGTTTGGTCAGAAACGACCATGTGCACAAAAATCCAACCTGCAGCTCTCCAGCCTACTACCAGACTGAAACAAGCAAGAGTGAGGACAAGAAAACTGACGCTGAACAAAGCAGGAGCTCTTATGTTGAAACTGAAGTAAGATATCAAGTAGTATCTTTATTCTTTAATAAGATTAGGGATTTCACCTTCAGGCATTTAATACTAAATATAGTCATGGTAAAAAGAAAGTACAGCTCAGGGCCTAAATAACACAACTGTGTGGTCCTTACTGTCTTCTGTAAACAAACAAATAACCTCAGGTTACAAAAAAAAAAAAACAGATTTCAGTATATAGTCAAATGTACACACACATCAGTGGTGTGACCTACAATATATGAAATATAAATTATTTATTGATTTATTTTTTGGTAGAATGGATTTTTTTGTGTGTGCTTTTTATTACAAGTGTTTATATATTTTGTATATCACTACTGCAAATTAGGTTTTAAACAACATTTAAAGCAGCCATTAATAAAGTCCTCATATGTAAACAAGAGGAATTGAATTCACCTTCTGCATGCAATTTACCTATAATTTGTGTCTGTTTCCATACAAAGTCAAGGGTGATCAACAGCCCTTCAGACGAGGAGGAGAGTGTAGCACAGAACACACAGCTGTCACACATCTGTCAGCACTGCAGCGCCACTTTCTGCAGTCCCTACCACCTACGCAGACATGAGTACACTCATACAAGTCAGTATGAGCAATGACATATTTCCACACCGCAAAACATGAAATTGTTTAATTCATGGTTACTTAGTTCCAGTTTTCTTTCGCTTTTGTAGATGAAAGGCCTTTCTGGTGTAGTGAGTGTAATATGGGGTTCATTCAGAAATATCGCTATCGAAACCACAGAATGATCCACCATGGTGAGTCCAGGCTCCCGTTCGTGATATGTTCAGGCAATAGTTGTACAGTGTTTTACAGTGTTTGTTTATTCTTCAGAAGAGAGACATTGCAGCGTTTACAAGGATCAATCAAGAAGGCGTAAAAGCCGATCTTCCAGTGGAGAGAAGCCGGCAGAGAGTGAGCTCCATCAACAGGTTGCCCTAGAAGCCACTTTATTTTAATGTCATTGTAATGTGATGTCATAAAGTACCGGGAAAATGTACCATTTTATTTATTTTGCATGCAGCAGTTGGCTGAGAGCACTGCAGGTACGTCTGAGCCTTTCACCGATTCCGAGGAAAGAGTTTGACTCAACAAACACAGGTAAACAAACAGCACTAGTGTTATGTACCTAATAACATTTGATTTTCTGTGAAACATTACAATCTCAAATTTTTATAGTTAGGAATTGGGGATCTGTGGCATAATTACAGGGCATTCGTGGGATTGTTTCTAAAAAAATATTTAAAATATGTTGTTAAGTTGTTAAGTTGTTAATAAGTTGTTGTTTTATTAAATGTTTCAAAATATATTTTAAATACATTTTAGACCCATTAAATTTCAGAAAAAAATGTAGGCTTACCATTTTTAAAATTAACCTATATGCTTAGTCATGCACATTCACAACTCTGTCACTAATGTAGCTCAGCTTGCTCATTCTGGAGTGTCCTGAGTCGTTATTATGCATTGTGTGCAGCACTGATGGGTTAAATAAACAAATGATAATTCAGAGTGATAATCAAATTAAGTGTAATATTAGCAATAAAACATTTACTGTTTAACATTGATGGGTAAAAAAAAATGTGTATGTCAGCGTGTAATGTGAAACGATAGTCAATGTATAAAAGCGTCACTGTGAACGTTAAAGCAATGTGAATAGCATGCAGTAAATCAAATCTAATATCGTACTGAAAATTTGATAAATTTGACATGCTGGTTTTTGAAAACATGTAGAGCAGACAACTTGTATATTATTCATATTATGCATTATTATTGTATATTGTCTGCGTCTGAGAAAATATAATATATATATATATATAGTATTCTATCAAATCAGTGGTGTATTATCAGGCCTTCAGTAGCTTTCATACATGATGTTCAAGTTTTTTAAAGCCTCGTTTGTTTCAAATACAGGAAGCTTAAGGAAGTTTCACAATGAAAGAATAACTGACTGGAAAGAAGAGAGAGAACCGGTGAATGGTGTGCCAGAGAGAGACCCGGTTTGATTAGGAATTCTGGTTCATTTTTTTTTATAAATTGTAATAATTCATATTACCCTTTAGGTACATGTTTATTGTATTGGATTTTTATATCTTGCTTAATATAGTATTTCGAAACAATGAACACTTAAATTAAGTGCAGTTACTTTTTTATGTCATCGAAATGGTTATTCTTGTGCATCATTACAAGTTCAGAATAAAAATGTCCTGAGATTTCAAGTGTGTGAGTTTTCTAGAGCAGAATCATTTCTTTTATTGTGTGTGTGTGTGTGTGTGTGTGTGTGTGTGTAAACGAGCGCCACCAGTGCTACTCTGTGCTACTCATTTCTAAGAAGTGAAAATACAAGACGACCTGTTGGAATGTCTATCTGTGGTGAGATTTTTTGGCATGGTGGAAGATGTTGTGACTGAGTATTGGAACAGTTCACACCAAATAAGAAGAGGAACCATGTAAGAAACTAAGCTGCAAAAACAGCCCATTTTGGATTTACAAAAAAAAGTCACTGGAGCAGGTAGTTTTAATTTTCATGCAGGCAGTAGCAGGTGGTCAGGGACAAATAAATAAAGACCTGCTCACATGGTGTTTCACAGTACATTTACCATGTTCTTCTGTTCCCCTTCAGTAACTGCTTTACCCTGGTGCGGGTTATGGTGATTTAAATTGCTATTCGTTCTGTTTTGGGAAATACTGCAGGCCTGGGCTGGTGCTGGAGGCTGGCAGGAGGCTGGCAGGCAGAAGTTCTGAATGGGGCAATCTGTAAAACAGGATGGTGCAGATGTTAGTTTACAACATACATTCTTGCTGAAAGGCTTTACCTTAGTCACCCTAAAGCCAGCCTAAATGTTCAGGGGGGTTCAAGCAAGAGAACTGCCACAATCTCAGTAATATTATAAAAATGTCATTGTCATTGTCGTTCCTCATCTAGGCACCACACACAGCTTTGATGCGTTTCTTTAGCAGCCTACACACAACCCTGTCTAAGGGTTGAAGCAATATTGCACATCCATTTTATACTATCTTATACTACTGAATTATGTTATTGGGTTGTTATTCATGTGTGTTTGATATTATGAATTTTTTTTTTTTAATTACGGCGTTAATGACGGCATAAACAGCATCAACTGGACTTGTTCAACTCTGCATTTTCTTATTCTTTTTAGCTTTTTTATATTAGAGTATAAAGTATGTGTACTTTCTAAAGCTCTTAAATAACACTAATAATATAACATCAGTTTTAAAATTTGTACTTTTTTTTCCAAAAGTATTGTGTATATATAAGTGGCATAAATTAATATTAATACATTAATAAATAATATAGCACATAATTTTTATCTGGAGCATCTGTCCAGAGCTCCGATGAGAAAGAGCAGTAGCCAAATTGTTTCGCTTACAGCACACAATTTGCTACTAGTGTATATATGTTTACCTACGTATATATTTATTTGTCTTAACATATATTTAAAATGAATTCTATTTTAATAAAGTGAAAAAAGTGATAAAATTGTATGATGTATGTTATGTTCCAGGCTTTGTGTTAGCTTTGTTAGCAGATTAGCAGCATGACTAACTATACCAGTAACACACACACACCAGAGGCACTTCTAGAGTTAAACACAAATTAAATAACACACTAATCAGGGTGAAAACTGAAGTTACATGTGATGTGCCAGGCTTTGTAATAGCTCTTAGCAGATTAGCAGGAGAAGCTAACTGTACTACCTATAAACACTCTCCAGAGACACCAAAGATCTCTGCTACTTTCTTCCAAGCCTTATTTTTCTTTGTTTCATCTCTACACTTTAAATGAGTGGAAATGTAGCAGAATTTTTCGAGTAAAGCAGTTGTTCCCAAACTAGAGGTCAAGATCCCATGTGGGTTTGCTTGATTTACAAATGGGTTCATGAGAGAAACTCAAAATTTCTGTTTTGTTTTAGTCATTTATTTTACAAATTAATATTGTCATCTTGTGAATGTCACTTTTAATTACCTATATGGCAAATGTTTGTGGACACCTGACCATGACCCCCTTATGTGCTTCTTCCCAAAACTTATACCTCCAAGTTAGAGGTATATGATTGTCCAGAATGTCTTTGTATCCTGCGTGCTGGAACCTATTTCATCATGACAATGCCACTGAGCACAAAGTGAGGTTCACAAAGACATGGCTTGTCAAGGTTTCTTTGAAAGTGTCCTGCACAGAACCTTGACCTTGTCCCCATTGAACACCTTTGGGATGAAGTGGAACTCCAAATGCACTCCAGGCCTCCTCAGCCAACATCAGTGTCTGACCTCATTAATGCTCTTGTGGCTTAATGGGCACAAATCCCCACAGCCACACTCCAAAATCTAGTGTAAAGCCTTCCCAGAAGAGTGGACGCTGTTATGGCAGCAAAGGCGGGACCAACTCCATATTAATGCTGTGCCTTTGGAATTGGATATTCAACAAGCACTTACGGGTGTTATGGTCAGGTGTCCACATACCTTCGGCCATACAGTGTATGTATATTAAGCACGAGTGTGTGTGTGTGTGTGAGAACAATGCTCGTGATTTCGCTGCTTCTGCACATGCACGCAAAGTAATACGTTAGGTACAAACCAGGCCCCTGTGCTTTGTGTCAGGCCACATCATACCACCCCGGTGTGGATTAAATTCCTATAACAACACAACACTTCCCACTAGACTGGTAAATCAGTGCAAGGAATATTCCTTTGGTTTTTAGTCCAGTTTATATGCATACAGCATGTTTCAAGATTCAAGATCTTTATTGTCATATGTACTTTGGTACAATGAAATTCTTATTTTGTTTTTTGCTCATGAGAAAGACGGTGTAGAAGGGCAACAAACAATAAATTACAAAGGCAATAAAAATACAAAAAAATATACAATAAGGAACAAGGCAGGAAGAATAATAAACATAAACAATACACAATAGCAAAGGTAAATTTGCAGTATGGATAAGAGAACCCATATGCAATAAGAACAATTAACAGGAAAAAGGTTATGTTCCTAACATAATACAAAATTCAAATGCTACAGTAGTCCCATATTATAATTCTGAAATTTAAAAATACAGGGTGGGCAAGGCTTGGAGTGACAAAAATTAATAAAAAAAAAAAATTCTCACAAAATTCATTTGGGAACTGACTTAGGAACTATTTGCAGGTAGGAACTAAAATTGTGAGAGGGGAACTGAAAAAAAAAGTGGTCCCACGCGCGCAATGTGATTGGTCGAGGAATCATTCGAGCCAATGGTATGAATTTGTCGCGTTATGGCGTCATGCCTAATTTGCATATTGTGGAGATATGTTCAAATCAAGTGTGTGTCGCCGCCGTAGTGTGAACGCAGATAGGAGTGTATCTCCTGTCCTGTAGGGGGCAGTAGAGCACGTTTCCTTTGTTGCTTCATTTCAGCTCCGTCTAGGCTGAATCCCAAATGACTTCTTATCCCTATATAGGTGAGCTCTATAGGGTGCACTAACCATTACTCTATAGCCTATGTAGTGCCCTTAAAGTCTAGCAGCGACCTGTTTTGGGACTGAGCCCTAGTGTGAGTGAGAGAGAGAGAGAGAGAGAGAGAGTGAGCAGTAGGCGAGACACACTCGGCTAATATTTTGCTAGGGAAAGAAAGCGTTTTGAAAAACAAAGCAGTAAAATGACTAAATTAGACGAGTTAAACGTGTTCCTGAGTGAGAGACTGTCGGCGGCGGTGAATGAGATTCTCGACACAGTGAGCAGGATGATGCAGGAGTACGAGGAGGAAACGGCTCGGATACGCAAAGAGAACGACTATCTGAAGGAAATGTTAAAGCTCACAGGATGCACTTTTACACACACCAACCCGGGTAGGAGGAATAGTCATGAGTTATAGATAAGAGGTTGCATTAAATGCACGTGCTCTGTGAGAGGATGATGTAAGAGGTGATCTCTAGGCTCGTGTGTCTAGGAAGTAAGTGTAGGGGTTGAAGAAGTAGCTGGGAAGTAGTGATGGAGTGAAGCAGTGCTGAGAGGTTTGGCTTTCAGAGCCATGTTTATTACTGTAGGGTGACTCTACTCTCACAGACTTGAGCTCTGCTCCTGTGTGTCTCATGATGGCTTCCTGGCTCTAATACACCTGATCCAACTCTTCTGCTGTCAAGGCAGGACATCACAGTCGAATAGGGTATTTAAAAAAAAAAAAAAAGAAGAAGAAGAGATAATTCATTTTTGCCAGTTGATTGCTGATATTCTTAGTGTCGTTTTATTATTATTATTTTTTGTATTGGAGCTTATATAAAAAGAAGTAGAAGTGGAACTCCACCACCATCAAGTCTAATCCTTCTTTCCTTCTGGAAAAAAATAACAAAAAAACAATAGAAACCATCACAGAAATTCTAATGGTTTCCACTACAAATACCATTACAAACCATCAGCTAATCAGTAAAACCATTACCATTACTGGTCCTTATTGGTATCTACATTACATGACATAACGCATGATAGTTATAGATAGATATTAATAGAAGGCAACAAATTACCAGTAGAGACCCACAGAGACCATTAGAGTTTCCATTAAAACCAATAGTATTCCCATTATAACCATTAATTCTATTAGGGTTGTTGTTGTTGTTGTTGTTGTTGTTGTTGTTTTCAGCAGGGTTGTTACTAATTTGTACGCTTAAATAAATACATTTATGTCTGAAATACACTTAAATACAGTTTTCTTCAAACAGAAAGGAAGCTATTGAAGAAAAACTCATTCAGGCATTACCATTATTGGTCCTTATTGGTATCTACATTACACGACATAACACACCACTAATAGAAGGCAACAGATTACCAGTAGAGACCCACAGAGACCATTAGAGTTTCCATTAAAACCAATACAATTCCCATTATAATCGTTAATTCTATGAGGGTTTCTGTTTTTTTTTTCTTTTCTTTTCAGCAGGGTTGCTACTAATTTATAAATAATATATTTAAATATATTTAAATAAATAAATACATTTATGTCTGAAATACACTTAATTACAGTTTTCTTCAAACAGAAAGGAAGCTATTGAAGAAAAACTCATTCAGGCATTTGATGTTGCTGTGACAGTTCGTCTTCTGGTTCACCAACAATCTGGAAATAAGTCTTTTTCCATTTCCTGTGTTATCTGTTTGTTTTAATGTGGACTGTGTATCTTTTTCTGTATGTTATTTTACTCAATCAAGTCAAATCAAATCAAATACACTGCCTAGTGGCAGAGGCATAAAAATACACTGACCATCCCACCCGTGTGTGCTTTTTAAACATCCTACTCCAGATTTAGTTGCCACTTTGATGTCTGCTTTTCTCCTGGGAAGGCTTTCTACTGCGTTTTAGAGCGTGGGAAATTGTGCTCATTCAGCCTCGAGAGCATTAGTGAGATCAGCTACAGATGTCACTGTTTTCTCCCAAAGGTGTTCAGTGGGGCTCAGGTCAGGGCTCTGTGCCGAACACTCAAGTTCTTCCACATCAATTTCGGCAAACTATATCTACATGGAGTCTGGTTTGTGTACAGGGGTTTTGCCATGCAGGAACAGGTTTGAGCCTCTTAGTTCCAGTGAAGTGAAATCTTAATGCTACAGCATACAGAGACATCTTATACAACTGTGTGCTTCCACCTTTGTGGCAACAGCTTGGGAAAGAACCACATTATGGGTATGAAAATGTGCATACTTAATAAAAAACTAGAAAATCTAGTCTTGAAATGAAAAGATGTTTAATTAATAAGAAAATATCCTTTCAATTAGTAATAGACATGAACATGTACAATGTCATGAATGCTTCTGATTCTGAACATTCCAAAAAAAAAAAAAAAAAAAAAAGATTTAAAGTAAACATGATTTGATATGTTTCCACTGATAGGTTATCTGGTGTGTAAAGGAAATTGAGACTTATGGCATAAAGACACGTACAAAACAAGTTTTTCAGGGACATATTTTATGATATGATTGTGCCATGGGTTGGGCTTCTCCATAATTTGCTTAGTTCTCCTGAATATTTACATTTCTGATGTGACTGACACGAAAATATTATTTTTTCTTGTAGTGTTTTGCCTTAATAAGAAAGGTTGTATGTATGTACAAGTACGTATGTTACAGAACAGTTGTATCCACTAAACAAGTCTTCTAATAAACTGAGGAGCTGAAGCAGGTGTGTTGGAAGCTGGAAAAACCTGAAAGTAACCTTATGTTCACATGAGCAAACAACAGTGTGACAGGCAAATATTTTTTACATATATGCATGATGCAACACCGCAACGCCCATGACAAGCGACACTTAAATTAACATTTTCTCAACTCTATGCAAATTCCATATGATCTGGTAAAGCGACAAATCCAAACAATTGGCTCGAATGATTCCGCTGATTAATCCTATGGTTTGCACGGTCTGATATTTCTTCGGTTCCCCACAACTTGCAATTCCTACCTGCAGTTATTTCCCATTTACCATTTGATGCACAAATATTGTATGAAAACTTGAATAATAACAGTGGTTTCCTGTTATCCTGTCATTCACAACATCTTATTAAATGTTTGTAAAGCTTGGCAGAAAGTAGCAGAGTTTGTTAGTGCCTCAGGTGAGTGTACGTATCTAGTACAATGAGCTCACTTTGCTAATCTGCCAATGAAGCAAGTACGAAGCTGTAACATATTAATTAAACCACCAGTTTTCACTGATTAGTATGGTATTTATTTTGTGTTTAGTTAGTTGTAGAAGCATTTATATTTTTGCTAATACTGCTTCTCATCAGAATTTTAAAAAATCTGGACAAGGCACAGCCACAAGTGACAACAGTAGTGGTCATTACATACCCACAAGAGACAAACAACAAGCGCCATGTGGGACTTGTTGATGCTAATGTGTACATAGTGTAAGAAGAACTGTTGCCTCCCTAGCACTGTTTCAGCAGAAGCTTTACTGGACCATGGTGCTTCATGATCACAGCTGGATTCCTCTGATGTGGGCTTTTCTGTCATTCACAGGTGGGGTCCCTTCTGTGTCTCTTGGAAAACAAGATGACATCTCAAGCTTGCAGCAGGAATCAGAGCCCCAGGAGAGCCTGAGTCAACACCGAACAGCAAAGAAAGAAAATGCAAGCATAAAATCAGAACATCCCACCCCTCAGTACCCTGCACATTCTGACTCCGAGTCTGAAACCAGGCCGACAGACGACACTGTGGAACCTCCCCAGTGCACCTCTCTGTTAAACTCACACGCTGTTGATCAAGACGTGATAGACTTTGATTTTCCCATAAAAGTCAAAGTCGAATCAATGAATATAGAGTCACATTCAGGCGATACCACAGACAATATGGATGCCAGCAACCAGAGCTGGTCTCCACAGAACTGGGATCTGTTTTCAGAAAGAAATTATCAGAATAGAGTACAACAAGGAGCTGGTGTGCATCCATACAGCACGGAAGGTCCTCGCTCTGCAGAAACCACAATTCAAAACCAGCCTGTAGAGTTCCAGGCAGCGTTCAGCTACACAAACAGGACCATATGCAATAACAGGCTGCACTGTACCAGCAGACACTGTGAACTTCAGAAAAGGACCACGTCGAAGTCGAGCCCTGTGTGGCAGTATTTCTCACTCAAAGAGGGTGACTGTAGTAAGGCGGTGTGTCTGATGTGCAAGGCGGTAATATCTCGTGGAGTTAAAGAGTACACAACATCAGCACTGTTAAAACACCTCCGTATGAAACATGGCAAATGTTGATTTTTTTTTTTTGTAATTTTGTACTCTTGAATCAGTAGCTAGGTTTACGATTACGAAGAAAGAAAATAGGACAATGTGTATGAATGACACCAGTCTCTAATGTAGCAAATGAAAACTGTACTGACCAAATGTAGTTCATTTAATTTGCAATGCTCCTTTCACTTCATTTTGACTGATAATGCAGACCTGAGCTGGCTCAATACCATCCCATGGTTTTACTGAGATACACCTATAACAGATAAAAACAACCTAAATATGCATAAGTTCTTCACTGGTTATATACAGATTGGTGGCAAATTAAAGGAAAAAGAGTTGGCTTTGACTGTTATGTATTAGGAGCATTTTGCTTGTATGGTTTGGGCAATGCAATACAGAGTTCTTCTGACTGATCACCTTTATCCTATGATGAAACATTTCTATCCTGACAGGAGTGGTCTCTTCTAGGATGACCCCGCCCCCATCCACCAGGGCTCACTGAATGGTTTGATGGGTATGAAAATAATGTAAATCATATGCCATGGCCCTCCCAGGCACCAGATCTCAACCAAACTGAACACTTCTGGGGGATTTTGGAGAGATGTGTTAGACAGCGCTCTTCATCACCATCTTTCAAACACCAACTGAGATAATCTTTTGGAAGAGTGGTGTTCATCCCTCCAGTACGGTTCCAGAGACGTGTAGAATCAATGCCAAGGTGCATTGCTGTTCTAGTGGCTCATGGGGGCCCAACACCTTACTAAGACACTATTATTTTTTCCTTTAATTTGTCACCAGTTTAACCAGTTTATAGTTCCATCTTGGGTATCTGAGGTGATGAGAAAACCTCACATAGTAAAAGTGATCTAGAATCAGTTTGTATTTTCAATACCCTAGTCAATATTGTTACTTGGATCAGAGAGGTTGTTCCTGGGTCGGCATTGTTACTGATACAATTCATTCATATCCAAAACATGTTCATAACATAAAAGCTAAAATAATAGCTGCACTGTATTTTTTTTTTTCTTCAAAAGATGTTTAAGAGCAGGTGATTATAAAGTCCAGAAAGTTATAATGATAACCTTGACCCATGATATGTGAATTTGTGTTTTGTTTTCATGGTATAATTTTAAAATGCTTTGGACTTTGTAATTTGTTATTCCAGGAATAAACAGCAGTCATGTGGGATGCAAACTTTTGCACACAATTTTACCTACTTTTGTGCAGAAATTATAATTATTTACTATTTTTATAAAAAAAAAAAGTAAGGGTGACTCTATAGTGGTGCCATCTCACAGCTTCAGGGTTTCCAGGTTTGATCCTGATCTCAGGTCACATGTTCTCCTTATGTTCACGTGGGTTTCCTCGGGGTTCTCTGGTTATCTCCCAATAACATGCCAGTAGGTGGATGGGCTAGGTTGTAATGAACTGGCATCCCATCCCGGAAGTATTCCCCTCCTCACAAGCAGTGTTCCCCGGATAGTCTCCAGATCCATCAAGACTAGGAAAAAGTGATTACTGAAGATGAATGAATGAAATGTAATGGTTTACAATTAAAATGGCACTAGTTACTGATTATTCAGACACTGTAACACCATAAATCTGTTTCTGTGAAAGTCTTCTCAAGACCAAAACCAGATATAATACAAGCACTACAACCTCACCAAATCCTATTTCCGATTGAGAAAAGTCCACTCTTGGACCCAGTGCCCCCCATTATTCCCACTAAACTATCAACAGCCAGTCAGTCTCTCTCATACATCCACAAGTACTATGAATAAGATATTAACAAGTTTGTCAGATCAGAGATCAGAAAGGCATCTGTCCTGTTTCTCTAGTTTCTTTGAAGGTCTTTGAACAATAGTACAAACATTTTCAAAAAAAAACTTTTCAACCCTTTGCACTCTCCTTGTTTGCTTCAAAATATTGCAATATTGTACCAGTCTCAAAAAAGCATGAATCACCACATGTCTGGTGTTGGTAGTTATGAAAACTTTGGAGGTGATTGTATCTCAAATACATCACGACTTCCTGCTGGATCCTGTTCAGCCAACAGGTCTGCAGATGATGCTGTAAAGTCTGACCTCTGGTGAATCATGCAAGGATCATACATTATTCTATAGCTACATCTCTTCTGAATTTAGTATGAAATGAGCTGAAATTATATATAATATACATGCATTAATTTCACCACTGCTACAAACTTAGCACTTATGTCATCTATGGGTGAGTCACTGATTTTCATTCCTGACGGCTCTGGAGCTTTTCAAGGATGTATGGTCTCTGCTGTTTGCACTGCATTAAAACACCAACAGGTCTGCATACAAACATGAGGTTGACCAGCCTGTGTACTGCTGCAGTGTAAACAATTTGACTTCAGAAGTGAAGTGTTCTTAAATTGATCAGTGGTAATACAGGTCATTGCTATTTCTTGGAACCATCATTTTCACGGAGCTCACAGCGTGCAGCACTGATTCTGTCTATAACAAGTTCAGCAGAGGGTGTACTTTCCACAGCAGCTGAGCTTTTTTTTAACTTACTACAAGTGCTAACGTTGGTCCTGGCAGCCTCATTAAATGTCTCATTTGGCTCAACCACAACAAAAGAGAAGGTGAAACTACAGTCCACCATCCAGTCAGCGGAGAGGATCATTTGCAGCATCCTGCCATCACTCATTACCTTTAAAATAAAGGCAAAAAGAGAGAAGACAAAATTGCCACCAATCCCTCACATCCAGTTTAAGCAATTTTTCAAGCCGCTTTAAGATACCAGATAATTAAAACAAGAACATCAATACAGAGATGCATATTCATGCATATAGTAACATGTGGAAGTGAGATCATTAAGCCATGACTTAGTGAGGCAAGGAAAAGAGATTATTTCACTGTAGCCCCAGCTTATTAAACATAAGGATGTATTTCACAAGCTCTCTTCTGAATCCTAGCAGCAGCACGTCAACTCCTCGCCGCAGCACTAAGGGCCGACTGTAAGTTCAAATGATGCTGTTCGCTTGTTGCATTCACATGCAGCACCTCGATAAGTACTGCATAGAAAAATAAATCATAATAACTGAACAAATATAACAAATATACCTAATAAAAACCAAACATACACATAATAATATAATAATAACAACAATCCATTCCATTAAACACATACTGTAGTATGTAGTAATATGCTATAGGATAAGATATGTGGTATGTGTTACATTATTACTATTATTATTCATTGTTGTTTATTTAATTTATTTATGCATTAGAAAAAGTAATGTTACATTAAATTTTACATGTGAATTTTTAAAATATTTATTTGTTTAATTATTTTCTCATACTGTTATATTATTGCACTATTATTTATTATAGAGCTCAAGTCATGAAAAAATATACACATTTCATAAGGAATAAGCTCTTTATTATTATATCATATCATTAAACTAAACATGCTTAAGAATCATTTTAAATAATAATAATAATGATAATAACCACAGGCATAAAGATCAACATCAAAAAGTGATTTTTTTTATTTGCAGTATGTATGTTAATTCCAAAAAAATTAAATAAAATAAAATAAGTTGAATTTATGCTGTTCCTTAAAAGAATTATTAATAATAATACCAATCAAACATACACACAGAAATAACATCCCAATGTTGACCATGGCATACTTGTTGGTGCCAAACAACTGGTTTGAGTATTGCAAAAACTGCTGATATCCTGATTTCACACACGACAGTCTCTAGAGTTCACACAGAATGGTGTGAAAAACAAAAAACATCCACTGAGTGATAGTTCTGTAGGCAGAAACACCTTGTAGATAAGAAAGGTCAGAAGAGAACAGCCAGACTGGTTCAAGCTGACAGGAAAGCTATGGTAACATATGTAAATAACCACTCTTTACTACCGTGGTGAGCAAAAAAAGCATCTCAGAATGCACACGTCAAACATTGAGTCAGATAGCCTACAACAGCAGAAGACCACATCAGGTTCCACTCCTGTCAGCCAGGAACAGGAATCTGAGACTACAGTGTGCACAGCCTCACCAAAACTGGACAGATGAAGATGAGGGAAAAACAAAAACCATCACCTGGTCTTTTTTCAGTCTCCAACTGTCCAGCCTTGGACTCCTCATTTCAGACGCTGTTTAAAATGCTATTTTAAATATGGCCTTTCTTTTCCTTCTCAGAAAGAGCCATTCTTTGCAGAATGACCAGTTGCAGAAGCAGGAAAGGCTGTATAGTGGGGAGTGGATTTTTCAGTAGGAAAATCAAAGCAAACAGAATAGAAGTGATATAATCCATAATCAATTCTGTGTTCTTCACACTAGTGATAGAGACTCGAAAAAACTAACAATGCTCTACGTAAGACAGACTAGCACAGTAACATAACAAAGTCACTACAGCCGTGAGTACATACAAATTCTTAGCAAGTTTTTATCTATACAGTCTACAGTTAGGGTACAGTTAGGGTAGCCCAACCCACTCTCATGTTAATTAACCTTTCCTTACTCTATATAGTTGTTTTTCAGCCTTCTGTTTATGTTCCCAATGAGTCTCCCCTACCCTCTTCATCCATTCTAAGTTTGGCCTAGAGTGTGTTCAGGAAGCGCTGTCTAGCATAGCACTACATAAGAAAAGTCTCCACCTTTAAACATTCAGCTGAGTCCAGAAATGTTCAGCAGAATCAAAGCTAACACTACATTACTTAGCTATTGCTAAGTTACTGACTGATCAGTGTGCTAACCTAAACACTGAGTAGAATTCTTTTTGCATTCTTCTTATTCAGGGCCTAGTTTGGAAAGTGTGTTTGGGCCTGTGGGGCCCATTGCTTCACCAGTGTACAGCAGTACAGATGGTAAGCATGACCTTTATTTATCTGATGTGATTGATAACTAATATTTAATTGAGCCCGCTGAAAGTACTTAAGCACAGACTTCCAGTTCTGGCACCATCTGGAACCCACTGCTTCAACTCAGTGATAAGGAGTCAGCCACGCTGGCAACAGTAAGAGGTCTGTCTCGTTTGGCTCAGATTCCTCCACTATGTAGGAAAGCATCACTGCTAATTGGTGCATATGTGGTTTGGCTAATAAACATTGTTGCATGAATATTGTCTGCTAAGTATATTTCTCTTGAGATCAGGTATTATTATCTAGTGTCAAAGGACACTTTCACATATTTTAGATTTTACATATAAAGCCAGATATGCTTTTGAGCAAGGTAGACAACAAAGGTAATCAGTTCCACGAAAAAATCAGCCTCCGGGGGGGTTGTGTACTTCATTGAATCTCAGGGCTATGTCACCAGGAGCTTAAGGCTTGCAGTACAGCCACCCTTGATGATCAGAGAGACCCCCAGTGTAATGTAAGTGCACCCTGCCCAGGTTAGGGAGCCAGGCCTAGTGGTGGTGTCCACAGTTGAGCAGCTGGTAACTGGGCCACTCACGTAACCCAAAATGGTGTCATGGAGACATCTTACAGTACCTGCTCGATGTAAAACCATTTTAGGAAGAACCCTTTGCATGTAGTTTTTTTCTTGTTCTCCAACATGTATTTTAGACATAAATTTGAATATTTACATACACTAGGTGGCAGTGCTGTAGAATATATTCACAGAACAACGAGAAGGGACTCCTAGCACAGCTTGGGTGTATTACAGTCATGTAAACAGAAGTTGCGTGTGCTTTTTTGATGTGTAAAGCAGAGTGAGAAGCTGAGTCAGACCAAATTGTTTGCTTTCCCTTTTCTTCACTTGGTTAAATTAAGACAGAAACAGTATAAGACATTCTGCAGTACAGCAGGGGGGCCCAATTTCTGGGCTGGATTCCAGCATGGTTTGATGATTTCCTGCCTCACAGACACTTGATTCAATTCAATTCAAGTTCATGACCAAGTTTAGAAGGTGGTTATAGCAGGGAAATGACCAGACTGTGCTGGACTCCATTTGTCCTGCACTGGATTTAATGGATTTTATGACCCATTATATACAGTCTGATAGTGGTTTAATATTGTGAAAACTATATTCTATGTTATGTGTTTCTTCATTTGATTGTTTTGGTTTCTCATACTCTATCCTAATCTCAGTGATTACTGCTAACTCCCTGTGTTTAATATACATACTGTATAAATGAGACTGTTTTGCACAGCTCAGCCTATGACATAAATGGAAAGACAGATGGAAATAGGATTTCCACTGAATTTCTGTAAATGGAACAATACAGCTTGATATTCTTTAGAGATACAGAGAAATGATGCGCAGCCTTAGAGCAATGCATTCATTTGTATTTCCAAATTGTACATAAACACTTCATACAAATGTAGTAATCACAAATCCTCAAAAGTACAACACTCAATAAATACCCAAATAACACAGTAATATAAACTCACACTCACGCCATTGGGCATGCAGACCACAACAATGCACACATACACAAATCAATCCAAAACCTTAGAAATTAATCAATGTGAATATTAGTGTATGTCTGGAAAAAAACATATAAATATCATTAGCAAATGGGACTTCAAAATTACAAGAATTACAGCCCTGGAAAAACATTGTTGGGGCATGCTTGATAATGATGTAAACATTTCCTCATGCTACAAAACAGATGGTTGGTCGTGTTTATAAGAGAGTGCCAGTATTTACAAGGTTTCTGAAAGAAGGAAGGCTAATTTAGGTCTGGATTCCACTCCAGTTCTTATCATTTCTGAGATGGTTTATGAGTAACAGTCCTGATGTCCAATTGATACATTCAGTGTCCAAAAGCATTAGTGAGAAACTTGACTCTTGATAAGCTTCCTGTGTAATTGAGAAGATATTAATTTTACTGCAGGCACGTTGCTTCTTTCCCTACAGGCTGTTAATGTATTGCATGTCACTCCTGGGCACAAATTATTGAAGTGTTGACAATAAAATACATTTTCTACTATAATCAGTCAGAAGGATATGCTACATGGGATTCTGAGAGGATTAGAATTTGCTTTATTGTTAAAAAATGTGTATAAAACGTGCAGCAGTGATAGGGAGAGACTGACAGGTAAGGTCCAGCAAGTAACATAGAATCAAAAGGCAACTGACTGACAGTCCATCCCTCAAACTCTCCTGGTAACGAGCAAGGTGTGTTCAAGTAATACAGTATTTGTGCCGGTCATGAATATCAATCATGCATTGACTATGTATATGATGAGCACATACAGCATATAGTGCACAAAGTCTGAAGTGCTCAAATGCACTCTGAGTGTTCATCTCTAACTCCATGCAGCATTAAGTTATCATTGACATCCCCTGTAAGATCCTCACTCCTGGCAGGAGCTCTGAGGGAGTTCATTGGTCAGGACATGCCATCGCTCCACCCTCTGTCCCTTATTCCTCAGACAGTCCATCCAATGGCGTAGCGCATCTCCCTGTGAGTGACAGCTCAGACACACTCCACCTATACCCACCACAAAGAATGATTTTCATTAAAGTGTATACCCACAGTTTGTCTCTATGTTCCTTTATTCATGACAGATATCAAGACAATTCCTCATTTGAAATGGATGTTCTTATTTGCAGTAATGGAGGCATACTGTGTTATAACCATGTGGGGGAAAAACACAGCATGAAATAGTGTGGATTCAGGATTAACATCTGAATAACCAGCACAGTGGCGTGCCTTAGCAGATCGATACCATATGCACCAGACTGTCTTTGTTCTCACCTATAAAATCATTGGATCGACCCAGGTCATAGTCCCATACGGTGACCTCTAGCGTCTTACTGACCAGTTCTGTGAGAGAGATCTCATAAAAGAACTCCTGTAGGGGACAAGCAGGAGGGAAATGATGAAACTGAGAATTTAAATCCTCAGATAAACATCCCGGTCAGAATTCATGGCAGCATGCTGTGGAATTAGTGTTTTGCCGGTGGCGTTTGGTATCACTGAGTGCCCTCGTACAGGCCTGCAGCCTCTGCGCTCTTGACAAGATAGCAAATGGAAGCTGAGAGTACTAGTTCCAGATTACACAATGGAGAAGTCTAGTGTTGGGGACTACTGCAAGAATAGAAAAGTGCCACTCAGTCTGCCTGATGATACTCAGCGCCCACACACACCAGGCAAAGAGTGATAAGCAAATGGGATGAGTGAATTGAAGAGAAATGGATGACAAGACTAGACTGTCATTAACACTCAGCATTCATTCTTATAGAGGTTATAATGGAGATACATGCCCACATGCACATGCATACAGATAAATAATCTGCAACGGATATCATAAGGTCGGTACCTCATTAAATTCTGGGTTAAGGGTCTTTTTAATCACGGCCGTTTTATGTTTTGATTTCTTTTGCACATCAGGCTTCAGATATCTGCAGTAGTAAAAAGAGGGAGAATGATGGAGATAAGCATAGACACAAACAAAGTGAGAGAGAAATAGAAGGACAGTTGCACCTCACTAACATACACACACACACACACACACACACACACACACACACACACACATATCGATTGAAGCACACATAGCTATTTGCTTTTCTGCTTTTCCGGCTGTGTCCCACTGGCTTCCATAAAAATTTGATTTGCTTTATGCACTGCTGTTAACTCTCACTCCCTTCCCCCAAACAACACAGCCACATACACACATTCTCACAATCCCTATCATGATCAAAGCCAAGATTCTTGTGTGTTTTGTGCGCGTGTCTGTGTGTATGTGTATATGTGCGTGCATGTGTGTTTGGAAGACAGACAGAGATAAAATGACATGGACGTGTGGGTGGGAGGTTTGTTGATTCTCTTGCCATTCTGCCCGAGGAAGGTATATTTATTTTAAAACATGATGTGGGAGAGAAATAGAGGGATTAGAAATATGTAAAGAAAACATGGGTGCATGAACCGAGCAATTAAGATTCCATTTGTTATTCTGTCTCTTACTCTCATCTGTACCCTAAACACCGGTTTTAATGTTTTTTATAATCTTCTGAGCTGAGCTGAGCTGAAGTACCTGAGCTGAAATGTTTTCTTCCTGCTCAGTAAAATGGATTACAGATTAAATCATCCACCCCCACCAGACATGTCTTACACCAACACACTGTCCTCTCACGTTTTGACATAGGGATCAGAGAAGCCATTGACGTCCATGGCGGCGAGGTGAGCACAGCGCTGAACACCGACACACAGACCTCCCCGCCGGGCCTCTCCATCTCCCTCTACAGGCGGAGGCAGGAACTGGAGCGACAGTAACAGACGGCCTCTCTCCTCCAGACTGTGCAACTGCTCATGCTCCCACTGCGGAGGAAGTAAAACGAGGCGGAAAGTAGAGAGGATGCACTTGAGAGGTAGAAAATTCAGAGTGGTGAGAGACAGTGAAGCCAAAAAGGGCACCAGTTAATCACCAGTGTCAGTAGTGACACACCAGGTGCCCGAGAATAATTGTCTATAGAAGGATCCTGACCCAGCAAGGACACCCATGGATTAAATTAAATTAAATTAAATTAAATTGATTTAAATTAAATTAAATTAAATTAAATTAAATTAAATTAAATTAAATTAAATTAAATTAAATTAAATTAAATTAAATTAAATATTATTCCTAGAATGCATGCAATTTTTCTTGCCACATGGCATTCCTTTTGGGTGCAATTGCAA
Source organism: Pangasianodon hypophthalmus (assembly GCF_027358585.1). Taxonomy (NCBI): domain Eukaryota; kingdom Metazoa; phylum Chordata; class Actinopteri; order Siluriformes; family Pangasiidae; genus Pangasianodon; species Pangasianodon hypophthalmus. The sequence continues at coordinate 9,122,344 of NC_069722.1, read as the reverse complement.
TAAAAAAAGAGAAGTTGGGGAGCTCAGGAAGCCATGAAACCAGAGCTGACTGATAATGAGCTCTATAATGAATTAAATAATTTGGTGCAATAGACCAGCAGTCCCGAGCGTGTTTAAAGAATTGCAGCTCTATTTTTCATACAAGGAGAATGTCAGGCCTCATGAGGTATCTATAAATCAAATCTGACATATAGTCTCTTTTGTCTAGTAAACCACCAGTACCAATATGATCTTAAAAATATATTTATTTAATAATAATAATAATAATAATAAGGAAAGGCTAAAACAGTAAAAAGGATTAAAAAACACAAAAAAAAGTCAAATACAACAAAAAGAAAGTAAAACAAGAAATAAAATAATATGAAATATAAACAGGCAAACAGTTCAACTATAAATCATTACAGTTTAACATGTTTTTAACAGTATCCTGTGATTCTGTGGGTATTTTGAGTATATTTCATAGTTTGGGCCTATAACCAGAAAGAAGACTTATTCTCATTTTGAATCACAATATGCTTTTTCAAATTAGATGGTGATAATAGCTTCTAGAGAGGTAAAGATGACATCTCATTTTATACGTCTTTGCACATTCCAGGATATTGGAGCATTTTGCGGAGGTAAGGCCAGGGGTGCTCATTCTCAAGTTCAACACTGCAGTCCAAAGGCTTATACATCTTCAGACACACACTGGCAGTTGTAGCACTACCATGTCTCTACCATGTCTAGTATGAGAAGGTCACAGCAAATGATGGATTGGTGCAATCAATGGCTGGCTGAGAGAAGAAGAGAACTTTGAGATTTGTAACTAGTATTTTGAAGTAATTTTTTTGGAAATAAAATTAAGTAAGAGTACAAGTATTGAATTTCAATAACACTCAAGTAAAGTATAAATACCCCAAAATAATAAGTATAGTAACGAAGTACACTTACTCAAGTCCTTTCTACCCCTGCTTGTGTCTCTGTGAACTCTTAGGTCATTTAAAACTATAACAATGCTGTGATGAGCCCAGAAAGTTGACTGAAATGTTTAATTAAGATTATTTATGTTACGTTATTCAGTCACCTGAATGGACACTAATTTTTTTTTAAACCCCAAAATGGCTAACTGGAGACATAGTTACAATGGAGTCCAGATTGATTTTCTTTAGCAAGAGCCTGATGAAAGCTGATTTATAGCAGTGGGAATAAATGCCTTATTAAAGCGATTGATTGACTGAAGTGCAGGACAAAGAGATTTGTTTGGAAAAAGTTTGAAGATCAAAAGTCAAGACTGGCATGACTGGGAGAACTCAATAGCAAACTGATGTGCTTCAGGTTTAACTACTGCAAAGTTGGATTTAATCATTTAAACTTGTAGGAGCCACACTTCTTTTCAGAAAAGATTTTTTTGGTCTTTACTATTAAGGCAGATAAAGAACAAACGCTGCCAACTTATTGCATTGGCGAGGTGATAGATGTTCAATACTGTGTAGTACTGTTCAATAATGCATAATACTGAGGGTTATCAGTTGAAGTTGCAGTTGCTACTGTGGTCCTTGATCAAGCTGGAGAAGTATGATTTCTTTTCAAGCTTGATTTAATCATTTAAGTGACGCTTCTAGGCAACAGTTAGTTCTATATGTCTCCAAATCCTTTCTGATTTTCTGCAGTCTCTTTTAACTACACAACGACAGTAGCGTTTCTCCAGAGAACCTTGAATTTGCCTGATTCAGTTTTAGTTTTCAGTTCTGCAACAGTGCTATACAATCTCTTAATACCATTGCCATAATAGGACAAGAATGTACATAAAAAGTATTCATAAAGAACACAGCAGTCAGCCTTGAGATAGCGCCGGATGCTTGACCTTCTAACAGGCTTAGTTTTGGAACACGAAGTGACGATAGCAAAGAAGATACAGAAATTGTTAGACGTTACAACATGTACTGTAAAGGCCATGTTGATGTCCCAATGACTAAAACTGGTGTATGAGGGGTGAAAGTCAAAAGGAATTAAGCAACATTGTAAAATCGTTAGTTATGGGGTTATACTTAGTGCATGCATCCATGTGACTGTTAAAATTACTGAATATTTGACCTTGGTATTATTCATAATTATCTCTGTGCCTAATAGTGACTGATCCAGTGAACAGGGAGGGGGAATTCGAAAGACTCTAAGTTCTTTCCAATCGATATTACTAAAACCATCAAGCCAAGACTGTGTGGGAAATAGGAAATTAAAGGCATTATCTTCAAAGGGCTGACCAACAGTCACAGATTTATTGGATAAGACTCATACATTCACCACAGCACTAAAACAAAGCTGAGAAATAGGCTGCATAGCATTAATATCCTTAACATAATGAAATCTACAGTTCACCAGCCCATACAGACCCTATAGATAAAAATCAGGATGCATGGGGAGACAAATAAACCTAGACAAGGACAATGAGAACTTATTTTAAGTTATTGAAGACTGTTCCAGAGAATAAATCTAACTACTCTATATGTGTGGCAGTCTAGGAAAACCCAACAGACGTCACTGTGGCTGAATTCTGGACAACAGTTTTTCAGAATGTTTTCAGTCAATAATATACTTTGAAACCTATACACACTGGGTATATGAAAACGTAGAACTAATTTCGAATTACTTTTTTTAATTACTAATTCCAAAGATCATGTGGTAAGGAGCCTAATTAACAAATGCAGCAGTTAATGCTCAAGTCAAAATGATGTCTAATACCTTGATAGCTAAGTGTGCTTTTCTCACACAGCGAATAAATGTCAGGATTCGATCAAGGTTTTGGATAGCTACATTTTAGCAAAATGGATTATAATTATACTGTGCTATAACTTTACTTCTGGTTGAGATATATTCAAATATGACACCTATTTCAGTTCAGAAAAGCCTGTCATTCTCAGAACTATGTATAGTAGAAAATCTTTTAAAACACTGACATTCAGTAGTGCAAACACTAGATGACCTACTCCCTAGATTTGATACAAGCACATTAAATTTTAACAACACTGTGCTATTGCTGGTAAACTATGACAAATTCTAACTACCCAGGCTTGAATGACCTTCCTGAAGAATGTGGAAAGAATGTTATATATAATGTTATCCAAAGGTATAGTTATCAAAAGGTTAAATATAACGTTATCCAAAGGTATAGAGATTTACTCCAATTCAACATGAAGCTGGATAATTGATCAAATTATGAGAATAAGATTATGAATAGCATTAGATGTTTCTTGTTCTACATGTTCTCTGATGTTTGCTCTGAGGTTTGTGTGCATGCTGCAGTATGTATCATTAAGTTTAATAGCAGTCTGGCATTAACATTGCATGATTCTCCATGAAGGATTCTGTTTGCAGACTTTCCTCTTTCAACAGATCTGAAGAATTGGAGGAAAATACTGTATCCAGAGTTATTTTAATCATTTCTGCCCTGTTGATCTTAATACGGATGTCTCTGGAATATTTTTAACCACACAGTTAGGTGCCACTTGACATGGAATTAAAGCCTTAAGTGTTTGGTTCTTCACTGTTAACATTTTTATTTAGGCTGTAAACATCTAAATTCACCAGTTAACACCTGCACACCAGTTGAATTGGACTAAATGGATCATTTATTTGAATGTGGATGTGACCATTGGCTGCAGTCTCTAAAACTGGGACCTCTGCAACCTGTAATTGAGAACACTATAATGCTTTTATACAGATATGCACACACACACACACACACACACACACACACGCACACACGCACACATCATTAAAGCTTGACCGAGCTCTATTCAGAAGCCCATCTGTACACAGAGTTTAAAACCTCTGTGTTCTCCTTAATTAGCCCTGTGTCTAAGAGGGACTGATCCAACAAACGGGGGAGTGGGGGGAGATGAAGGGGGTTAGTGAGGGGGTGGAGATATTCGAGTGATCCCACATAGTAGGGGCTTTTTCTAACACACATTTCTAGCCCTTCCATTTCTCTTTGCAATGATTTTAGCACTAGATGTTTTTTTGAAGGAACTCAGTGGCATAGCTGTCGATAGTGAAAACTGAGTTAAAAGACACGGCTTGACAAGATTTTATCTTGAGGCTGTCTTTTTCACCCTGTTCCTGTCTTGTTATTTTGGCGTTGCTTTACAAATCTGTCATTGGCTCTGTGCACACAAGGTCCAGGGAGAAAGACAAACAGAAAGTGAGAGAGACAGACAGACATAGAAAATGAATAATTCTAACATCCCCCACAACACTCACTGGCTCTCGCTGACTTGTTGCATCTCATTATTTCTCCCTTTTAGTCATTTTGTCACATGACGATTTGTTTAATTATAGATGGCAGGTCTTAGCAGACGACATAGTTGATGCTGACTTCACCCATCTGTCACTCACGACATCTACTGCAGTCCAAAATCCTTGTTAGATCTTTCATATGTCTGTGTGTGTGTGTGTGTGTGTGTGGGTGTGTGGGAACTAGTCCCTGCCAGACCTGTCTAGAAGCTTCATTAATGTTACAGACTGGGAACAGACACAAATAGCTAGCCGAATAATGAGAGACAGAGTCACCCTATCATGCACACCTTTCATATAAATAAAAAACAAATATCAAACACACACACACAGCCAACAGTCAGTTCAAAACATTCTGATGATGAATGGTAAAATAAAATAACTTTAACGTATAATATATAACATATAAGATATACTATATAATATAATATTGCAATATGGCCAGTAATCTCATTTTAATCAGACAAACCTGATTACAGCAATAAAGGTGCAACTGCACTGAATGTCAGTCATCTGGTAGATTTATGAGCATAAGATCACTGGAATATTGGAATTCTATAGTTTATGTAATATGGGGTCAAATTCAATACATACATTCACAGCTCCTTGCGCACAGTTAAAGGAGTTATTGCAGAAATATCAAATTTACACAATTTTCCAACTAGCCCAAATGTAATTGGGCACCTAAGATATGTTTGATTTGTTTGCTGCTTTGCACTGAAGCTGCTGAACTAACGTGGCTAACACAACATTGTTAATTAAGCTACATAATCAAAAATCATTCACTCATCTTGGTCAGGGTCACCTGGTCTGGGAACACCCTGGATGGGGCAGGATTCCATTGGACCAGGGCACCGTGCGCTCACACATTCATACACTCATTTACACCTAGGGGCAATTTATCTTAGACAACCCACCTACTGGCATGTTTTTCGGAGGTGAAAAGAAACTGGAGAACCCAGAGGAAACCCACACAGACACAGTGAAAACATGCCAACAGACAGTAACCTGAGCTCTAAGGTGGTAACATTACTACTGTGCCAGGTATTTATGCTTGTGTAAGTTTCTGATTAAAGGAAAAGCGAATGCACTCATCCATGATGGACTGCATGTATGCCTAATCATGCATTTTGACATCATGAGAAAAATAAGTTGTGATCTCAACAAAATAACTTTTGTTATCTTGATATCACGAGAAAAAAATAATTAACTGATTAATAGGTGGGAAAGCTCCCTGTGTTAGCCTGTTGTCTGTCTCTGTTCTGATTCCAATTATTCAAGATGGCTGCCTCCATAACATTACAGCATTAAGCTACTCAGTGAAGTTTTCTTTATGTTTATAGTTTAAATTAAGTTGAATCTTAATTTCTGTGCCATTGCTGAAGAACTGAATGTGGTTTGGGCAGATATTTACAGAAAATGTTTAAGGTAAGATATACTTCTGTTACTTGTTAGTTTCATTAGCCTTGTAGATAGTATGCAAAACTAAAGATCATCTAGAATGTGCTGGCTGATCACCTAAAGGAATAGTTTAAAAAAAATATCTCAGATAAATCCTTATCCTTATTTTCCAGCACGGTTTAGGATGTATGAATAAGACGCCTGATCATTACACCCATATGTGCTTTCTGAACATCCCCAGATTTATTCCCCTTTTGCACTTGTAATAACCTCCACTCTTCTGGGAAGGCTTTGCTCTAGATTTTGGAGCTTGGCTGTAAGGATTTGCACATTCAGCCACAAGAGCCTGAGTTCAAGTGAATGGAAATTGTAAATCTCAGCATACAAAGACAATTATACAATTGTGTGCTTCCAACGTTGAGGCAACAGTCTGGGGAAGAACCACATATGGGTGTGATGGTCAGGTGTCCACAAACCTTTTGCCATATAGTGTATCTTTAAACTTTTACTGTATCATCAGCTATTTCATAAGCTATTTCACTTCACAGTATTTCTACAGTTTCTCACTAAATGTTTCATTAAATGTCTCATTACATGTGTCAGGATAGATTTTGACTTTTTCCAAAAGACTAATGACCTTCAATTCGCTAATGATAATGAGGAGGTGTAACGAGCTGGTAAACAGGTGTGAGGACACACACACACATGGGGAGAGATATATCTTTCATATTCAGATGTATGTGATTAGCACACAGATGGCACAGGATCAGTCATCAGTCCCTATCAGATTCTGAGTGTGTATCAGCAGCCAAATCAAGATTTTTAAATAAATACCAACACTGCTCAGCTATAATCTTCTGTTGTCATGAGAAACATCCTCCTACTACCTCCTCGCCTCCAAGTCTGTTCTCTTAGTTTTCCTTTCCGTATTTACTGACAAGTTTGCTCTCTCTAATTACTTAACTCTGCCAAATTTCTCTGCCATTCTCTGTCTCCACTTTACATATTCATTCCACCTCTCACTCTCCTCAGTGTCACTCTCACTTGTTTTCTTCTTCTTCCTCGCAGTGGTGTAACTTTGTTCTTGTCACGTCCATTTTACATCTTCTGGGGAATGAGTTGTCCGATGGTGATCTTTCTACATTCACATCTTGTTTATTTGTTTCTGCCTGCCATCCAACACCCTTTGTCCCCCCCTCTCTCTCTCTCTCTCTCTCTCTCTCTCTCTCTCTTTTTCTACCTCTCTGTCTGTTTCTCTGCCTCACTCTCTCTGTTTCTCTACCTCTATTTCTCTGTCTGTCCCTTTTTTCCCTGTCGGTCTGTCTGTCTCTCTGACTCACTCTCTCTGTCTGTCTCTCTTTCTCTGTCTATCTATCTATCTATCTCTCTGTCTCTCTCTGTCTGTCTCTTACTCACCTCTCTGTCAGTCCATCTCTGTCTCTGTTTGTCTATCTGTGTCACTGTCTGTCTCTTTCTCTCTCTTTGTGTCTCTGTCTGTATCTCTCTCTGCCTGTTGTTCTCTGTCTTTTTGTGTTTCTCTGTCTATCCTCTCTCTCTCTCTCTCTCTCTCTCTTGTGGAATTCCCATCCACCTGTTCTGGAGTTTTACATTAGCAGATAAGATGACACAAGCAGAAATGTTACCATTACAATTCTAAACACTGCAAAAAAAAAAAAAAGTCTGTTATTTACTCTTGGGTAAGAGGGAAATTGCAGTGGTGAAAACATATTTTGATCAAATCATCTTTTGTTGCAAATCCTAGACTACTTATAACTGCATGGCTGTGACTGGTAATCTCTTCATTATGTTATTCTGTGAACTCCATTTCAGACTATTTTCATAAATTGATGAGAAATTTGTATGTTCTTTTGACCGCTTTTACGAAATTCACTTAAAGATTGCAAATATTTGGATAAAAAGTCCTCTTTCTGACTCTTGGTCTGAGAGAATAGCCATTCCTCTGTTTATTTTTTCTCATTTTGCCCTCTGATCCCTCTGTGGTCTTTGATGTTGTTGTCATTCTGTCCACCTGTACTGCAATTTCAAATCTTTGAGCAAGGTCATAAGGTTTTCCTCTTATCAGCAGTGTTTATCATTTTATTACAGGTACAGAAAAGAGAAAACTATGTTATATATCACCCTTTCTCTTACTCTCATATTGCTGTGTCTCTGTTCTTCATCCAATGTGCTTTGAGAAACAATGCTGGGGCTTGCCCTTTATTTTTTGTTTCTTGCACCACCCCCTTATCCTCATCATCCTAGTCTGCCACTGGATATTACATCTCTTTCGTCAAGCGGTCTACAATACGGCTGCATTGATTTACAAGCCAAGTGGTTGCAATCAAAAAGGAAAGCAGTTAAAAACTAATACTGGTGTCGAAAATCAATACACACTTCCCGGTTCACGTTAGAGCTCGTGGGAGAGAGAGAGCTCAAATTTCTTTCAGAGATAGAAGATAATAGACAACCCAGAAAATTGTTTCATGAGGGTTCATGTTTCTTATGGCAACAGGGTGGTTGGATGAAAGAATAACACATCATACTTTTTTCTTAGTTAATGTTACATTTAGTGTTGTGTAACATCCGTGAAACGAGTAATCACTTACGTTATAGCAGCTATAAAAAGTCATTCCCTCACCACCCTCTGTTTTTTCTCTCTAGTGACGTTAATAAGAAACAAAACACAATTTGTCATGTTATTGAGAAACTGGAAAGAGCAAAATCCTCTGTTCTGAAGGCTTTCCCGTGTCAGAAAACTTAAAATTAACTGAGCTAAATCACACTGGATCGAATCCTATCAGTGCTGAATCGAATCGTATTGGACCAGTAGTAAACTGAAGTATATTGAATCTTTTCTTGTTTTACTGTATGGTTTGTGTATCATATACTACATACTGAGATGTGTATTGTTTTGTCTGAAACAGGGAGATTGACACCCTTAATATTTCTCTTAACAGTATTATGTGTATTAAGGTTTTTAATCACTTAGTTCATTGAATTGTCTAGAAATTGCTTTATCTTTTAGCGAGATGTTTGACTTCCAAAGTACTTTAGGAAATAAGATGATGAGAAATGGATTTTATTCTTCTTCCCACATATTACAATGTACACAGCGTTCTTATTCTAAGTACTTATTCACTTTGATCTCAATGTGAAAACACTGAAGAGCGATGATGAATGCATTAAATATGCAGGCAATAATTGGCTTATTTAAGCCTGATATGTATTCAAGCTCTGAAATGTCAGTGCTGGAAACAGATGGATTTAATGATAGTGAAAGAGGGTGAGAGAGGGGGGGTGGATAGGGAAATAGAAAAAAAGGGAGAGAGAAGGTTGCGCTTGAGTACCTCTCTGAGATAACAGGAGATTCCTCGCAGTGCTGCTCCCATTGCTGTTGGGGAGGGAAGCTGAAAGAAAGATAGAAAGAGTTGGAGGTTAGAAACACTCCTTGAAATGTTTATCACACTTTTTCCAGGATTACTTTCAAAGTGCCTGCCTGTGTATGGGACTGTGTGTGTGTATGTGTGTGTGTGTGTGTGTGTGCTGTGCTTACAGGGGGTGGATGCTCTAGGCAGGTGTAGAAGCGTTTTGTCTGGTCTGGTTTCACACGCCTCAGAGCCACCCGCGACTCACCAATAAATTCATTATGAGTCAGCTTGTCCTCATCACACACTGATAACCTGAGCAAGATTATAGGAGAGACAAAGGACCAGAGAAAGTGAGGGGGAAGAGAGATAGTGTGTGTATGAGTCTAAAAGAAAGAAGAGGTGGGCAGAGCTTATTTTTATGCAAAAGAAGTTGCCAAATGGTAGAGAAGTGAGAGATTAGCAGAACAGAGACAGCCAAAAATAAGGTCTGATGGAATTGCTCCTGACAGAAATGTATATTTATGACTGGGATTAGAATGATATTTGCAGAGCTGACAGCTTTTTTATTTAAAATCCTGCACCCCTGCACTCGCATCTCATGTTCAAAGGACTGTGTGCATTAGTGGATCTCAGCCTCAGCCTCAGCTCTTCAGTCTCAGAGATAAACAGCTAAACGACTTTCCTTTGTGCTCTCTTCTACCTTTTGCACCACCCTTTTTTAAAAAGGAAACCGGAAAAAGGAAAAGGCCAAGATAGAAAACATTCTCAGCCTTCAGTCGCAGATGTGAGATTTAGGCATATGGGTAATTTTCAGAGTAAACCTGGGTCTATTGTAAAGTAAAGTATATAGTCATTTTAAATAACAGGTTTTCAGTTATCAGCTAACTTCTGGGAGAGCTTATAGAACCATCATGCATTCACTTTCAGTGATGTGCAACATGAACAAAACTTATGGCCTTCACCTGGAAAAAAATCATTTATGTGATTGATTTTGCAAAGTTAAGGGCCATAATGTTTTAACAGGGGACCTGTGATTGGCTCTAAATGTGTTTGGTTGTTTTCTAATGGGATCTTACAGGAGTCTGGTAGTTTCTAATGGTGACATGGTGTTTTGTTTTTTGTTTTTTTTTACTTCTTCTATAATATTTGCATCTGTAAAGATAATGTTCTTTGGTTTGTCTTCAAGGAAAAGGGAAAAAACATGCACAGTTTACACAGAATGGTTCAAAAAACTAAAAACATCCACTGAGCAGCAGTTCTGCATGTGGAAATGCTTTGTTGATGGGAGAAGTCAGGGGAGAATGGCCAGACAGGTTCAAGCTGACAGGAAATCTAAAGTAATTCAAGTAACCACTCTTTACAACCATGGTGAGCAGAAAAGCATCTCAGAATGCCAAAAATGTCCATTACAATACAAGAATTTAATCTATAAGTTAAGATCTTTAACTGAATATGAGTAGACTCATGAAAACCATTATAAAAAAATCCACATCAGTCCCCCTTGGAAAGTTAAACAATATTTTGAGAGGCTTTTTAAGGAAAGAATAGTACCAGTGCTGCATATTAGTGCAAGAAAGATTTACAACTCTGAGCAATCTTGTTTATTAGGTCATAAATTAATTCCAGCAAGTAGCTTATCCTGTTGGTTTATGTCTTATATCTGCAAGAGACAGGGCTGTCTAAAAGGGTGGGCAAAAATGGCAGGCACACTGACTATACATCAGCTAAATTTATAGCAAGAGATGCGTGAGATTGAGTTTGAGATAAAATTCCACAATCAGGCAAAAAACAAGCAAAAGAGCTAGTGAGAACTCTTAATGAAATGTTTTTTTAAATGGATCATTTTTGTATCATTGTCATTGTAGATCAAGCACTAATGTTACTCAGAGTGCACTTTGCCAGACGGAATATAAACCAATGATGAGTCTGCTCCTTTCTCTTCAGCCGGGGAGAGACTATGATGAGTGGTGTGGGAGGAGTGTATATCTTAAATGAAGGGGGGAATATTTTTGCCAGCGGCACAAAGTGGCAGCTGGAAAGAAAAACTTGGCAGAGTGTATGTGAGAAATTATGTTACTGATAATAGAGAATGAGTTGTTGTTAGAAAGCAACAACAAATAAGTAATCACCTGCTGCTTTGCTCTATATAAAGTATATTTTATTAATATTTGCTATTTTAATTGTAATAGTCTTTTAAGGACTTAAACCTACATACTATTAAATGTTCTGGAAATATTGGAAGAAACATTTGTTTTGTCTAGGGTATTCAATCCTACTCATGTACACACCTATTCCTTTACATGCTCAGACCTACATATTTGTGAGCCTTTTACATTTTTTCCCCATTATCTCCCCAATTCGGTCACTGGGTATTCCCACCCAGCAGCCAGCTCTCCCCATCATAAATACTGACAGCTAGCAACTGGAGAGGATGAAGGCTATTACGTGCTACCTTAGAGACACGTGTAGTCACAATTCTTTCTGAACTGCTGCTAATGCTGCTTTGAAGCGCATTGTGTCACACTCAGAAGAAAATAGCTATCTGTCCTCTTACACATACATGAGCTCATAGATTCTCATGATCGGTTAGTGTCACTGTGATTGACAGAGGAGAGAGAGTATGCCATCTCTCCCACCCAGACAGCACAGCCAACTTTTCTTCCTTGGGACCCAGGCTACAGCATTGTCGAGATTCAAACTTGTGATCTCCCAATGATAGGGTGAATGCTTTGCTGTTGCACCACTCAGGAGTCTGAGCCTGTTACTTTTTACAATTACAACAAAACAATTACAATTTGCAGTTCTGCAAGATCAAGGTTTCTGTGAAAGCAGAGAATCTTCGCCTGCATTATACAATGAGTTTTCATACTTACTCTGAGGCCCTGCCAAGCAATAGGTTACGTAGCTATTTCAGCATATCTGTGTTTATGCCTCTAAATCTGAGCAGAAGGTTCAGCACAACAGCACGCATACACCAGCTCATAGAGCGCACTTACTGCCTCACTCTGTGGGCCTGTGCAGGACTCTGAGGGACTCAGACAAGGAATCCATGACATTGAAATGCTTCTTAAATATATAAATTCTTTTAAAGAAGTTGTTGTCAAGGCATTTGATGACTGCCAAAGTATTTATTTGAGCTATAAGTTATAATATTTCACAGTGCATTCTTAATATAAGTTTAAACTCATGTATGCATTAAGAATGAGAAATTGTTCGTCTTGTCTCCTGATGCCTTAACATCACAGGAAATATTAATGTTAAATATAGCGAGTTATGTACGCAATGTCACAGGCAGACAACTTCAGAAAAACAGTTTCTTCTGAGATTTAAGCGGCAGACACATACACAGACACAGACACCTACCCTAAACACTGAGAAATGCACAGCATTCACAGAGAAAAGGCTGAAATATTACTGCCACAGAGATGTACCCTGGGAAGGCTGTGTGGGCGACTGGCATACACATATTCATGGCAGAAAAGACACTTCCTGAAGGATTTTTAGACTTGACTTCTATAGGCTGCTCAATTCCCAAACCCACACACACCTACATTCCTCTCACACACGCACACATTACCTCAGGGTCTTTCTGTGCATGTCTTCTTCCGTGATTCCAATGTATGTTAGAGTCTCATTCCAGACTGGATTTAGAGAATTCCGTACGGTTTTGGTTTTCAGCTTATTAGCCTGATGAGAGACAGGGAAGGGGCTAATTTATTCATTCAAATACAATAACTAAAAATACATGCGAGCGCAAAAGACATTTGAATGGATAAAAAGAAAATGAACTTTAATTTTATATTTTCTACATTAAAAAAAATAGATTTCCAAAATGTTCAATGTGGTTGTATTCTGCAACAAGCCGACAATATAAAAATTCCAAAATAATAATAATATAAAAACAGAAACATTCAGACAAAATGGTGGCCTTACACAATATTGGAAAATATTTAACTGAAAACTGTAAAACCAATGATAATAATAATAACATTCACTTGTGGAAAGAATATCTGTTAATTTATGCCTTCATAGTTTGGTGTAAAGGGTATACAAAATTTGGTACTTAATTGTTTGGTATGTATGGAGAAAATATGCATAAGAAAGTTATGAATAATGAACGTGAGGATTCAGTGCCAGTACTGTGGTTTAAATTGACCCACCTTACTCGCTCCAGGCAGGAGATGAATCTTAACATACGGATCTGCCAGGCCGTTGAAATCCATAGGCTTCAAACCCTACAGGAAGAGAGACTGAGAATTAAAGCTTCTCACAGGCATGTTTTTTTTGTAAAAGTGACTCGAGTCTCAGGTCCAGCAGGGATTGTAGGTGGGGGGAGTGAATGACCAGCGCTCTCTCCCACCCTCAATACCACGACTGAGGTGAGACCCTTGAGCAAGGCACCGAACCCCCAACTGCTCCCCGGGCGCCGCAGCAAAAAGGCTGCCCACTGCTCCGGGTGTGTGTTCACAGTGTGTGTGTGAGTTCACTACTGTGTGTGTGCACTTGGATGGGTTAAATGCAGAGCACAAATTCCGAGTATGGGTCACCATACTTGTCCACAAGTCACTTCACTTCACTTCACTAAAAACTGTTATGAATGTTTTTAATAAAAAAATAATATGCAATTTTATCTAAGTAGATGATCAAAAATAGATGAGCATTAAAAAAATCTACAAGCTCACTGACATATTGGCATCTCTTAGGACTTCTCTTATAATGTAGCTTAATCTTTTAAAAAATAAACAGCAAGAAAAGTACAAACCTTGGCTCTGAGGATGGTGCAGTGAAGGGAGCTGGTTGCTCTCTCATACCGCAATTCGAACTCTAACGTCCCGAGAGCCGCTATACCATAATGGAAAAATGATCATATTAGCATACACACAGATGGATTAAACTATTCACAGTGCAATTTGTCAAGCTACAACAATCAGCTTTAAGCACCTCTGGACTGAAATTGCTCATCAGTAATCCATTCTTATTATAATACATACAAAGGCCATAACACTCAATGGTAACACTCCTGTTTTCAGAAATGACCCAGTTTAAATGTTTACTAGATGTGGGAGTATATTGCTACTAACTGACATGTAAATAAAAAACATTGGGGATTTTAAAATCCATTTCACATCTATCATATCTATATACATACAGTGAAAACGGCGTGTGTGCAATATTCATGCAATTAAAGCGCCAATTAAAATGCACCGTTACACACTGTATTTATGTAATATGATTATGCTGGACCTTGCTGAATGTGTGTAACAAATGTGTGGGAAATACTCGATACAGCCCTGTAGCATCACACCTGCGCCTACGTAAGGTCTAGTTATGTATGTATCTGGTCTCTATGATTATGACTCACAGACCACAACCACCCATGAAACATAACAGAATGCAGTAATGCTCCTGCAACATTAACGATTTTTCAGCCACATTGGTTTGACTTTTTTTACATCCGTTTGTTTTTTTGTGAGGTCTGATTCATAGTGGTGTTGCCCTAGGCATCTCAACATACTTAGAGGACATTATCTACTAAACCGTCCCACTTTGGTCATTCTTTAACCTCACTGCATTACAGCATTTCAAACTTTCTAGCATAAACATCCCTCTTACAATAAGACTGGGTTTTGCCGACATTTTGTACATATTCCATTTTTAAGCTCTGCCCTATGCGATAACGAGAACTAGAGGTGATGGATGGCATGAGAGCTTACTGCAGTCATCACTGTCAGAGCTGTTGATGTCCACTGATGTGTCCACACTACTGGACAATGACAGTGTTCCACCAGCTCCCCTGGCGCCGGCCTGCAGTGGGGAGAGGAGTGTGCTGCTCCCCGCTCCAGTAGCCCCGAGCCCAGGGCTGAGGGCCACTGGAGAGGCGGCAGGGTGTGGGGAGATGGGCTCGCCGGTCGGGGAGAGACGGGGGAAGTAGGCAGAGATCTGTCTGATTGGTCGGATCGGGCCCGGGCAGACGTCTATGGCCATGTGTTCCTGGATGGAGATGGTGAGTTTCTTTCCTTTACGCACCGTCATAGAGCTGATTGGAGAAGACAGACAAAATAATGAGAGATAATGCTGGATTTACTTCTCATATTCAATTTTAATTAATCTAACACTAATACTAATAGTACTGCTACTACTACTACTGCTATTGTTGTCTGCTATTAATACCTCTACTACTACTACTATTACATATACTACTAATAATAATAATAATAATAATAATAACAATAATAATAATAATGTTTTGTTTATATAGCAGCTTTCTCACAATGAAGGTTGCTTATTTGTATAATTAAATGTGGTGTAGTTAATAAATTTACATTTTTGCCAATGTTTTTCATTTGTTTTGACCTTACTAAGGGAAGGATTTGCCTTTAAAAATGCCTTCAGAGTGGTCAAATATAACGTTTTCATGTTCTGATGAAAACATTATGATGTTAAACACATGATGCTTAGTATATGCCCAGCGTAACTATTTAGTTAATGTTCTACCTAGTTAGGCAATGCTAACCTTAGCTTCTGGGCCATCTTTAGCTAACTAACAGCCAAAGTTAACTCTTTAATAGGAATTTAGTTATTTCAGTAGAACATAAATTTTTTTGTAGGATTTTATATTATGGTACATATCTTCTTCTACTCCATGTCACTTCTCTTCACTTCATGGTCATTGGGCGCGAGCATGGCAGATGACTGTGATTGGCTACATGCTGAATTCGACCACTCTGAAAGCATCTACTTTTCCCTGGAAATCCCAGATGCTTTTCCTTTGGCCTAATTTACATAAAATCTGTATTTTTGAAATTGTTCGTTTATTAAATATACCACAGAAAATAATTATTTAAAGTGACATGTACATAATTTAGATCTATGAAATTCATATTCAAACACTTTTCTCAGCTTCCAAGCTCCATACACTTCACTTATCTTTATTATGAAATGCATTTTTTGTGAGTTTGTGCAAAACCCTTTTCCTTGTCCAAAAATGACTTTTGCTTTAAAACAGATCCTTTATTTTTTAAATTGTGTCCAGTTGTGTATTTATTATGTGCCAACTTCATGACAAATCACCAAAAAATTAGATGTTTGACCTGCCTTGTCCAATAAGCCACTGTGAGCCAGCATCTTATTGCCATAACTCAAATTTCAGTTGAAAACCTTCAACCTGTTTTACAAACCTGGACGTGAGCTGCACACTAAAGCAGGCGACCAATATCTCAGTAATTAAGCTTTGTCTGCTCAGGCTAATCTTTTTTTTTTTGTACCTTCAGTGCAACCGGAGGAAGTGGATCAGCGCTGAACGTATTGTGAGCTATTGCTTATAGGGGTTAGCAAGCCAGAAAAAGGGCAGAATAAGGCATGGATATGGAGTAGAAAAGTATTCTTAGAGACAGAAAGTGAGAGAAAGAGAAGGAAAGAGAGAGAGAGATTTAGACTTTATCCTGCTGCCAACATATCTTATTTCCAGCAAGACAAGCAAAGGGGAAAGAGTGAGATTCACTGGGGGATTTATCTGGCCATTAAGGTCCTAATTTAGTGAGGAGGGAAAAAAAGGGGGGAAAAAAAGCCTTTATTTTATTAACTGTCACCTCCACAGTCTTCCTGTAAAGGTTTGATCTACAGGCAGAATGACAGAGAAGAGGAGATGGGAAAAAAAACAGCTTACCAGCATAACTAACATAGCAAATACTGCTTTTCTAAAAAGCAACCATGGGTGTTATTATGGTTTATACTGTAATCAATGATAGGTGAAAAGGGATGAAAAAAAAGAAATGAATGGAGGTTATTTAACACTGGATGTTTCCTCACAACCTCACATGTAGTTGAGCCACCGTGAGCCAGATTAGTCCCAACTAGCCTTAAGTGCACAAACACACACACCCACACACACACACCGTCAATCTGTCCTGTCCGTCAATTCAGCGTTCTCACTTTGACAGGTGTCACATCTGGTGGCTGTGACATTATAGCAAGAGGATTTAGTACAGAGGCTCTGTACCAGCACGGCTAATGAGATCATGACACGCACATGCTAACAAAATTAGCGATTAGCACAGGATTATTATGCTGTTACATGTCCAATATCAAATGTCCTCCTTGGCACTATACAACTACGCAATATTTATTTTGTAATGTAATCTTTCACAACACACTGTATATATATATTTTTTTATTTTTAAATATATATTCAGTGAGAGGTTTTTTCCATGGTAATGGAACAAAAAAAAATTATAACAAATGTACACACTTGTTATAAATTTTTAGTGCATTTTTGGCAATGTAGCTGTCATGTTTTAATGCATTTGTGTGCTGCTGTGTTGATCTTGATTGACAGTATGATGATTTCTATAGAGACTGTCGGGCTATAATACAAAGCAAACTCAATTGCTATGAATATGGGTTTTTGAAAACTGGCATTTTCCTGAGTTAGGAATTAAATCATTTAATATTAAAGGAGCTGTTTGTAATTTCTACAGCATGTTTCTGCCTCCGAGGCAAATCAAAAACCGCAATGAAAATATTGACATGCCTTCCGCTTCACCTTAAGCACCCTCTGTTTTTATACATTCTCTATTAAAACCGTGTTTACCTCGTGAATTAAATTTTTAGGAAAAATTGCAGAGCTGATCTGCTGTGTTCTGGGCGGGGGGCAAAGATCATTTCTGGGTCATAAAAATATAAAAGAAGCCTGAATTAAAGAAACTAGCCATTCACTGCATGGGAATATTGCGAATCGCATTTTCTCTATGGTTTATTTTTTTAAAAATTAAGGATCTAGATGTAAACTTGTAAACATTGCAAAGCGCACCTTTAAATCATGATTACAAAACCTTATACCACAGCACTGTTGCATTCTCAAATCTGAAAGTGTTAATTAATCTATAGTAAATCATTCACAGGACTATACTGTGGTTCACATAATCTAAGTTCATATAATCCAAGTCTAATTATAAACAGATTTAAGGAAAAAAAAAAAAAACATTATTATTTAACAAAGAAAAACATACTCTCATTAGTACGGTGCAGCTTTTTGTTTTAGGAGATGTTTATTTAGTATTTACGGAAGGAGTCTCCAGTGTTAGCATTATGTAACAGTAAGTTTTCCAGTTTCTCGGTAACATGACAAGGTGCGTTTTTTGTTGTTGTTGTTGTTGTTTTTGTTTTTTTGTCTTATTAACTTCAAGAGAGAAAAAAGAATAAGGGAATGATTGTTTATCATTGTTATAATGTAAATGATAACAGGAATTACCATATAACATTAAATGCAACTATAAATGATAATCTTTGGCAAGTTTTTATGGTAGAAGATGAATAAAACACTTCTGGAGAAAAATAATCCACTCCGGGGTGGTAATGGCATGGATTATTTTCCTATAAAGCCCTGTCTCGTTGTATTATTTGACAAATCAAAGCCCTTACATAAATTCATGATATACATGACACTCGTAGAAAAGAAGAACCTCTTTTTCTAAGAGTGCACACAGTACAATGAGTGGATTGTAGCTGCAATCGGCATTATTAGTATAGAGTTTCACTTTAATAATCAGCAACTGCCCCATCATCACTGACTGTCTAAGTCCTGCACTGGTGTAAAAGAAGTGAACTCACACACACTGCGGCCAAGTGTGCTAGTGTGTGTGAACTGACTGCAGTAACCCTTCTGCTGTTAGGGCTTGGAGCTGTCAGCACCACTGCTCTCTAGCTGCTAGCTCTGTCAAATTAGTGTGTGTGTGAGTGTCTGTGTATGTGTGTGTGTGTTTGTGTGTGTGTATTTGTGTGTGTGTGTGTGTGTGGGGCTAATTGAATGAGTGTCAGTGTAGCTGAGAGTGGATCACAGCAAGAGGTGAAATAGGATGTTGGAGGGCTATTGCTGAGCATGAGAGTGAGAGAGATGGAGGAAGAAAATGTGTGTATGTGTGGTGTATGTGTGTGTGTGTGTGTGTGTGCGTGTGTGTGTGCATGCATGCATGCTAATGACAGTAGGTGGTCAGCCGTGTTCATTATGGTTGTTGGCAGTGCAGGGAATCTAGCTGTATTAGGAAGCACTCTGAATGCCTGTGTGGTTTGAGCAGCAGGTCTAAGCTTGCCAAAACTGCGAGTCACATCCATCCTAGCCTTGATTCCTAGCAAATACATCATCCTGAAATGCACTGACACTGCAATGGAATCCACAGAACATGGAATGGCTCAATCATTTTCATTTTATCTAGTGATTTGGTCCAGCCAGATTTATTCTAACGTGCATTGCTCAGAATGACTGAGTTCTGAGATCGTTTGAAGTTGTTCTGTGCCAAGACTGATCAGATCTTTCTTTAGTCAGTCTTTTCCAACACATTTGAATGTGGATAAAGAACCTTTATGGTGTCAGCTTTTAAACTACTTCTGGAGAAATCATCTATGATGAAATATCAGTGCCAAGTTCATCCCAGTTGGATCAGTGATCCTGCGAGTACAACATCTATGCCTGTGCTTGAGTTATTTTCATATCTATCCTCTCACCTTTTCTCCACTGTGTGTCTATAATATTGTTTCTCCAGGTCATGTCTGCTCGTGTTTTAGATCTTTACAGCCTCCCCCCACCAATGTGTCTGCTTCAGTTGATGTATTGGCATGCCGCTTTAAAATATATCACTTCTCTTTTTCATTCTTTCTAACACTCTCATTTACGCACAATCCCCCAATGGCACACGTGCACTGCCTCGGTCATCTTTCTTACTGTCACCCTTACTTCTCTTTATCTGTTGAGAACGGCTCACTTGGCTCTGATGAAAAGCAGAAAGCCAGCAACAGGGAGGGGAAAAAGAGAGCAAGAGGGAGAGAGAAGCAGTAAAGTGCAACAGAAACTCATTTCAGTGGAAGCTACAGATTGCAGCACAGGCTTGGATTAACAGAGTAGCAGGATAATAAAGGCATATTCATTACTCAGTATGAAGAGTTCTCACCTAACACCAAGCTTAACCCATTAAAGTCGGCTTAACATTCTTTATTCTTCCATTTAGTAACTGCTGTTACTAAATAATACTGAAGAAAATATGGGTAATGTGAATGACTGAATATGAACCTGAGTTTAAAGGGTTAAGAGAGAGAGACAGAAATAGGGTTGTAAAGAGAAGGATGAAACAGGGAGTCAGGAAGAGAGAAAAGGTTAACACCATGCACACATTTGGACATTAATACTTAACATGTGTGTGCACTATATGGAGGAGGAGACAGCTATATATAAAGAGAGAGAACTCTATTGGAACAAACCTAAACAGTCCAGTTAATAAGGGGTTAATATTTCAGACGTCTCTAATTACAAAGATAATAGTAAATACAGAGAGGAGGACACAAAAAGAAAATCAAAGAGAGGAAATGGTGAAAGAATGATGGAATGAATGAAAACATCCACTTTATACAAAGACAAGCACAGGAAGTTTTCAGAGAAAGGACTAATTAGAGGAATTCCTTCACTTACCTCCGATTGCGTGAGTATAAATGAGTCCCTCATAAACAAGTGGATTCCAAAGCTTACAGGTCTGCACTAACAGGTGGTGTGAGAGAATGAGAAAGAGAGCCTGAGAGACAGAGAGAGAGAGAAAGGAGAAGGAGGGGGGAGAGGAGAGGAGAGACAGAGCGATGGAGAGAGTGGGGAAGAGGCAGAGATGGAGAAGCGTGAGTGTATATCAGATGGTAAATAATCTATAGAACTGTCCGAAGAGGTATAACAGGAGGTAAGGAGAGGTCGTGTGCCAGTGGACGATGATAGAGAGAGAAAAAGAAAGAGTGACTGTAAGAACTGAGAAGTTCAGTTGTGACAAAATGCTGAGTGAGAACATGCACAGGTCTGCATTGCATGGGAGAGAAAATTTCATTTCTGCGCTTCTGCTGCCAATTCCCAGTCCCAGTGTGCACTCATCTTCTGCTTTCCTCCCTTCTATTTTCCCCTCCTCCACTTCCACACGTTCACTCTTTTCCCAGGCACTTTAATTCACTGGCAATCCTCCAATATCCTTTTGGAGTGCATGCATTTATCTGTTGTGTCAGCCTCAATGAATATCTGTGTGCGCATTAAGATTCCTTCCAGCTTCCCACTGTCTCTGCTTATGACTGCATTATAACTGTGTGTGTGTGTGTGTGTGAGTGTTTGTGAGATTTATCCCTGATCCAGGGAGCGTGCAGCAGCAGGATAGCATGTAAGCAGCGACTTTATGCTGTGCCACATAAGCACGTGCCAACAGCAGCATCTGTCTTTCTCTCTATATAATTTGCTCTAATGATGCCTAATGATACACGCGTGAAGACACGGATTCAGGATAACCAGTTTCAAAACCCCTCCTCTGTTTCAGTTTCCTTTCCTTCTCTTTTTTCTCTGTCTTTCTTTGCCTCTCTTTCTGTGGTCAGTGACATGGTGGTAAGCGACATCCCCCAGAGTGAGCAGTATCTCTGGTTCTGTTTAATAATATCTTCAACTCTGATGCAACACGTCTCATTTATCTGTCCCTGTCCTCTTTTCTCCACTTTGCATTGGCCCCCACACTTCACTTCTCTGTTCTTCCAATTTTCCTCCATGCTTCTTTGGCTGATGGATTGTTATCTCTTGTTTCTCTGCCATGGTTGACTGTCTGTGTGGCACACATGTTCTTGTCCAACATTTCCTCTCTCTTTCATCTCCTTGTCTTCTTGTCATCTTGCTTCTCATGCTGGCCTCCCAGTGGAATATACAGGCTATTTATTAAAAGTCATGGACTGCCTTATCATGTCAAATCGGCTCACTGCACAGATGTAATGAAAGTAAGCAGCGGCTGTCTGAATGATATCCCTCTGTCCTGAAGGCTGAACAAACCCCAGCTCGGGGTGTCATATCCAGTGGCCTCTGAACTGCTTGGCAAATCAAGCAGTAGCATGATACGGATCAGGACCGTGCTACCAATCAGTTGGGGTGTTAACCGCATCATTTTAATTAGCATTTGTTCCTTTAGCACACTGTGGGTGCATGTCAAAAAGGTCACGCGTATCTCCAGACCCTTGAGATGCAGAGATGTTTGATTGAAGAGGAGATGGGTATTTCTCTACTGTCGGCAGCCCTGGAAGAGCCGTATAGGCCACCATCTTGCGAATGGCCATTGCTACTGACCAGGTTGAATTGAACTTTTATTGCATCTTTAATACTTCATAACACACTGCGGATATTGCAGAGATAAATATCACAGGCTTAGTTGACCGAATTAATAGAAGAAAATTAAAAGCAAATCAAAGCACTTGATTAAAGCATAAATCTTTGCTACTGCAGTAATTAAAAAGACACAGAGGCAATAAATATTTTACAATGGGTCAGGAAACTGGTTGATTGTAAGCTATAAGGTTTACATAAGGTTTGTGTCAAGCTTTCTACCTGTCTAATTGTGTTACTTCTGTTATTAAAGCCAGCATTTTACAAACAGATACCAAACTTTCCCAGTTTCGAAACTTTCAGCCTAGCACACCTGTTCTGACCATTACCATTGAGTCCAAATGGTTTAAAGGAGCCAAACTAAAGCAGAAATCCATGCTGCGTCTGTTAAATGTGCAAAGCTCTCTGGAGCAGACGGTGTCGGGTTTTGTTATTAAAGCCAGCATTGCTATGTGTTATTAAAGCCAGCATTGTGCAATTTCCATTTGCCAGACTTTCACATTGCTGCCAGAAGCAGTGGAATTAAGCCAAGCACACCTGTTCTGATCATTACTATCATGTCTAAATGGTTTATATCATCAGAAATTATCCAGAAACATAGTGCTATGTTTTTTAAAAAGTTGTATTGTGGCCCATCCATTCAAATTCAAATCAGTCTACTGTGCCAAAAAACATCCAAAAAGTCCCAATCCCACTTGATTCTGGTTCACTCTAGCAGTGCTGAAAAACAATACAATCCAAATACAACCATTCAAATATCTCTCTATATTATTCTGATTCATATCAGCTCCAGTGGTGTGAAGGCATCACTCACATTGCATCGGGTTATCTGCACCACATCTGGACATCACTGAATGTAATGAAATGCAACAGAGAAGTAAAATGAAGGGAAAGATGTGTAGAGAAATATCAGCAGGGGGACAGCATTTGAGTGACAGTGACACTATTATAAACAAACATCTAAACTCCAATATGGCTTTCATCAGGAAGAGGGGAGCTGGTTGTGTATTGATTGTTCTGACACCCTCACAGAGAGAAGGTAAATTTCTGAAATTCTGAGGAAAATCTAAAACTGAGGCAAGTGTCTATGTTTTTCAGAGAGGAAGCAAGAAAGAAAGAGAGAGCAAAAGGAGGAATGCACTAGGCAGGAGCACGAAAGTACAACGAGAGGAGTGAACATTGTAGTCTAAATTAAATTGGACCTGGATTGTTACCATCTCAATTAATTAAGCCTCATTAGGTCCAATAAGGGTGATTCTCCTCATTACAACACTGACAGACTCGGGAAGCCTGATAATTGTCAATAACAGAGATTTACGGTGTATGGGTGAAAACAGTGATAGGCAGGAGGTAGAGCTGAGGAAATAAAGAGATAAACAGAGAGGGATAGAAACAGCAGGTGAGCAGGTGAAAGAGCATTTGGAACTAAATGGCATGTTATGGTGAGGATAATGAACCTTAAAAAGGAGGCGGAGAAGATACGGAAAGAGAAGTGAAACATTACCACTGAAGGCTCTATTACATCAGGGTAACATCTTACAGTCCTGCAGTTCACCTATGGCCAAAGTGTGTGTGACATGTTCTGATTTCACTAATTAAGTTCTCTGCTCGGAGAAGCACACTGACTGTACATAGTTTTTTTTTTTATATGGATTGGCACCTACAGAATGAATATCAGGATTTCCATGTTTTTCCTCATAGACATTCAGATCCAACCTTCATTTACCTTACCTGCTTTTCTAATTTTCCATGATCATTTCGAGATTGAAATCTCATACCCTACCGGAAAAAGGTTTCTCAAGGGTTTTTTGATATGACACCCTTTGTGATATGTTAGGGTCCTGCATAGAACCTAGAAATGTTCCCTCAGAGGTACAAACTAGACACCATTTTAGGGTTATAGAGTTAACCTGTTGGAACCTGCTGCCTGAATGATTTCTAAATCTTTAGTGTTTGGGCTAAGGGCATTTCCAATTTATTCCTCTGAAGGAAACAGCCGTGATGGTTAAAGTAGTAGGTTTCTTACAGGTCTGTGACATATGACTTGACTTAATCCATTGCATCCCAGGGGGCACACAAGGCGAAACAATGGTTGTGTATGGTTGTTGATCCACTGATGGGTGGTTGGCAAGCTTCAGCATTCTCCCTGTTAGGAAACAAAATATCATTACCAAGCTCCACAACGAGGATATGGGGTGGGACTTCTGTGATATACACTATATGACCATAAGTTCGTGGACCAAACTGTTGCCACAAAGTTGGAAGCACACAATTGTATAGAATGTCTTTGTATGCTGTAGCATTGCAATTTCCCTCCACTGGAACCAAGAGGCCCAAACCTTTTCCAGCATGACAGTACCCCTGTGCACAAAGCAATGTCCAAGAAGAAACGGTTTGCCAAAGGAGGAGTGGAGAAACTTGAGTGTCCTGCACAGAGAACTGACCACAACCACACTGAACACCTTTGGGATGAACTGGAATGCAGACTACACCTCAGGCCTAATCAATGCCTGATTTCACTAATGCTGTTGTATCTGAGCAAATTCCCACAGCCATGCTCCAAAATCTAGTGGAAAGCCTTCCCAGAAGAAATCTGGAATGGGATGTTCAAAAAGCACATGGGTGTAATGATCAGGTGTCCACAAACTTATGGCCAAATAATGTAGAACCTCTTACAATTGTATTATTATTATTATATTATTATTATTCATTCAACATTTATTCATCTTCAGAAACCCTTTATCCAGAGCCTATCCCAGGAACGCTAGGTGTGAGCTGAGATAGACCCTGGATAGGATGCCAGTCCATCACAAGGCACAATGCACAATCACTTCCACACACTCTTTCACACCTAGAGGCAATTTAGAGTAGCCAATCCACCTACCAGCAGGTTTTAAGGAGGTGGTAGGAAACACAGAGGAAACCCACACAGTGCACAGAGAGAGCGTAAAAATTCTGCAGGCAGTAATCCGAGCTCAGTAACTGCTATACCACCGTACAACCCTACTGTTGTTGTTGTTGTTGTTGTTGTTAGTGGCATAATGATGGATGCTGGTTTTAAATTATACCAGTGACACTAACGCATTTCCTACAGGAAGTTCTTCGTTTCCTAAACTAAACCTTAATTAACCTAAGTCAACTTGAATCTAACTTTAACTTAAACTATTAATGAATCTATAATATTATACAGAACATTTTGATTCTTTTTAACACAGTGGAAATTATTTGGGTTCTGGAGGCAAAGATTAGCAATAAAAAGTGCATGTCTCAAACAAATTTGATGGTAAATACTTGCCTGATGTTCCTAATATTTGGAATATTTGAATAAGATAAGGTAAGATATACTTTATTGTCCCCTCAGGGAAATTTTTCTTGGACTCAACGCTTTGAGCTGCAACATACACAATTGTACACACAACATATTCAGTCATACATTCACATACACATAGGATTATGTTCATAAAATTAATCATAAAGGCCTTTTTTTTGTTTTATTTTGTTTGTTTTTTTTACATTGAAAGTGGTTCCTGGTAAAAGTGTGAAAACTGCAAGTCTGCAGAATTACATCTGCTCATTAGTATTTCAATTAATTTTTTCGTCAGATCAATTTTCAGTTATACTAATGTTGCATGCTCTCTCTCTATCTCTCTCTCACAAACACACACACACACCAGCTGTTAATTGCTTTGTTTACTTATTGGTGTGCAGTGTCTCCAGCAGATGTTTCCACCATATGAAATGACTGACATTTTCATTTCATTTCACATGAAGATAATGTCTTTTGCTCTCTTTCACATAGACACCTGCTCACCTGCACGACCTGACCATAGGACGCAGTCGCGTGGATTTTTAGACGCACCTTGACCACATGCATGCCACAAAGAATGGTCTGTGCTCTCCATGGGCTCTTTTGGAATTTCCAAAGGCCAGTTGCTAGGCAACAGGCGGTGTTTCTCCAACCACCAGTGGAGAGAAGAGGAGAAGGAGAGATGGGCAAAGGGGGAGGGGCAAGAACACGGGGAACCGAACAGTACCGTGGTGCACTTGCTTTTGGATTTACTTTTGTTTTCACCCTGCACTCTGTCTAGCTACCTGAGGACTAAACTTAAGTGCATGTACTTATCGTTTCAGCCAGCTCATTAACTTTAATCCTAAATTTAAAATCAGAGAGCCCTTCATACTGCCAGGTTCACATACTGTGATCTATTGTGAAATGGGAGCAGGGGCCTTTTGGATAGTTCAGTAATAATGCAGTGCAATGGAATAACAGAGATGTTCATTGTTCCTCGAAATGGAATTTGAATGGAATCAGGTTTCGAGTGGATCTCAGACATCGTCTGATGCGTATAGTCATACTTTCATCAGCAGACAAGAAAGTGTCTGTAATATATATTTTTTGAGAGCATGTACTCACACTTAAATGTGTATGTTTTTTGAATGACAGTTGGCCAGAGTAATATAATGCTAAAAGTAATTTTTTTGTGATGAATACAGGCTTTACAGATTAAAACATGAATTACAATGCTGAAATGTTATGGTAAATATTAAGATTATTTTAATATATATTATTAATATCAACACATCATGAAGTGACCGCAAAAAATGTTATCTTTCACATTTTTACAGGAAGTCATATCAAGTCAAGCTCTAATGTCTGAGTTACTGTTTATACTGTTTCAGGAACGCTTAACAAATGAAATGTTCTCCCTGACAAATTTTGTCATTTTTTTCTGTAATGATTTTTTTTTCAGTGTAACACTTGAACTTGACACTGTCTTCACATTTTGTAAATTATGAAGTGTAAAATTGTACTACATGCTAATAAGATGCAGCTGATTGAATGTTTCCACGTGCTAATGAAATGCTGCTAGTTATTTTCACAGTTGTCTTTCACTGATCAGTGTTTTATAATCAAAAAACCACCAATGCTTGTCAGAATTTATGGGCTTCTAGACTCTGGCATTTTTGCCTTGGGCATTTTATGTAACAGACACCAACAACATTCACAGCATGTGTTTAAAGAGAAACCAAGGTCAGTTAGAAAGATGGAGATGGATGGGTTTCAAAGTCTCGCATTTTCAATTTATACTCAAAAGCTCCAGGCCATTAAAAGAAGTCAGATTTTTAAACATTTATTTCACTGTTTTAAAGATACTCAATCTGTTGCTAAGACACTGGTGTTGTTTCTCAATATGAATAATGTGAAGAATGTTCTCGCCAACTTACCATTTACAAAGGAGGTTGCAAGGTCAGACATTGGACTTCTGATCAAAAGGTTGTGAGTTCAAATCCCAGCACTGACAAGCTGCCAATGCTGGGTCACAGAGCAAGGCCTTTAACCATCAACTGCTCAGTTGTATAAAATGAGATAAATGTAAGTCTTTCTGGATAAGGACGTCTGCCAAATGCCGTAAAAGTAAATGCTAGCTTGCTAAATGAACCCTCCTCCTGTTGGATAGCCAGAACTTCTATAATAGTTGTTCCCTGTACAAAATTTAAGTCATCATATTATTCTAGTTACTGTCAGGGTCAGATTTTACTGCATCATTTAGTTGAAGTAAAATTTTAGTCACCTTGTTCACTATCATTATATTATCAAAATGAATTACTGGTCTTTCAGTTCACTCACATTGTTAATGTACTAATTAATGCATCCTTGATTTTAAGATAGTATCATAAACACATCTGGGTATTTTGTACTTATTATCTTCATTCTTCAGTACTGGACTCAGTGGCAGATCCAGAACATGCTGACTGGGTTGGCCAAGGTGGGAAAGAGAGCTAGTGTGGAGTGGCCATTGCAAAGCGAGCCTCAATGCTAGATAATATAAAGGTGCAAATGCTATAGTTTCACACATGCATGTTTCAGCCTCTGCTCATTTCAATATCTGGGTTATAATGGACTAATATTTAAAATGATAGTATGAAGCATTAGACTTTTCTATTTCTGTTTGAATTAGCTTTTTAAATCATTTTCAGCACTAGCTATACTTTTTCCTAATACTGCAGCAAAGCCTTCATCAACTCCCATGTTAGATGTTGTTAGTGTAACAATATGAAATATGTTTTGAACCTGAAGTGTACAACCGAAAAATCCTAAATGCCAAACTATTGTATAAAAAAATATATTAATCACTAGAAATGTACATATAACTTGGCTTTTATAACATAAATAAATTTAACTTTACATCCTCAATAAAGTACTCAAAGCCATAGCTGATCATTTAAGACTATTAAAGCACAATTTAAAAGGCAAACAAAACAAGATAATGTACAAACACACATACAGTGTATTATAATGTGCTCTTTTGTGTTATATTTGTAGTTGGCCCTAATTTTGGTGCTGCTTTTGCTTTTTAGCTCTAGAAAATACTCATACTTCTTTTTTTTTTTTAATTCAGTGTTATACTGTTCTGTAACAGAGCACGTTTTTGAAAAAAAAACATTATCAAGGCTGTCTGGGATTTTATATCTGCAGACAAAAAGAAACTATAGCAAGTTCTCCAAGAAGCCTTGAACAACCTTTGTAAGAGAATACATGTGCTTTTAAAAGCAAACACAAATTGTGATTTTTTTCTTATTAGTTGTGTTACTACTCAACATAGTAATTATTTGAATACGTAGAAAATTTTAACTTCATTATTTTTGAAGGAATCTTCATTTTACAGGATATCTTTATGTGTCTTTTACACAATCCTGTATATTACTGATATTTATTCTATATAATAATGCCTAGAGATCTTTCAGAAAGGCAATAAAATCTAGCTATAGCAGATTCTCAGACTTTTTTTAATTAAACCATGTTCCTTGTCTCTCATGGCTGAGCTTGCCTCCGCTTTTGTATTTTGTCAATAATCTAATTTGTTTCATGTTGATTTAAAAAAAGAAAAGTGTCTAAAATACAAGCCCTTGAGTCAAATGCAGGACAGTATAGGTAAAACCCATATAAACCAAGCTAAATCATGTAATAGCTTAACTATGTGACACAGCATAAATAATTATTTTAATTACTCCAGACGTCTTTCACTGCATAGCACTGATTATCATAAACAGATCTGAAACCCTTAGGGTGGGAGGGATGCCATACTCTTAACACTACATAATCATGAGTATCTGCAAGCTTATGTATGTGGAAGAGGGCAGATAAAGCTTTCCTCCTGGTGTGTTACGCTGCCCTATGATGCAGCATGAGCAGCAGTTCGAAACAACAGTTGGTTTTACATGTCATGGAAGAAGAACATGTTAGCCTTCACCCTCCCCGACTGGTGGCTGTTGTATGATAGGGGAGAGCTGGCTGGTGGGTGGGAATCAGCAGGTGAGTAAATTGGGGAGAAAATTGTGGGAAAAAAATCTTCTGTGTCTGTCTGGGGAAATCCTGATTCTATTCTTCAGTTCTATGTAGACCCCAACAACAAGTGGGTTTCAGGAATGGTTTCAAGCTAGAAGCTTGTAGGGACCTAAGACCCTTTAACTAAACTGAAGAAATCAAGGAACATCTTTTCCAAAAGGGTACCTACCTTTAAATGAAACTCCACAGTTCTACATGTAGCTACATGTGATTACCTTTTCTGGGGGTTGAAACTGTGCTGCACTGTTACACATTACTAATGAAAAGTGCACATTTCTACCAGGTTTGGCAGACCATGTCTTACAATTAGATCAAATTATTTAATTATTCTGGACAAAAAACCTTTGTGCTTGTATATTATTTAGATTAAATTTATTTAGGTTAGACATGAGATGGGTTGTAGTCAACTGGCCAGGTTTTAAAGCATGATTGTACAGCCGAGCAACCCCATGTTCTACATGACCATCGGCCCCATGGCAATGTGGCGTGTAACTCACAAATATGGATTGAATTAGTATAGATTTAGCCAACCAGGGAGACAGCATCACTTTCTATTCCCTCTCAACTTGAGCCATGTTTAGATATAATGTTATAAACACTATGGCAGGCTACTATACAGGGTGTCCTAACAGTCTCCATACATAGGGGAATATGTATACCAGCACCATGTCAGTTGTGCTTTCGTCAGTGGATGCTCGTGGACGTCCACTTCTTGGTTGGTCTGCAACACTTCCATTCTTTTTGAATTTGTTAATAAATTTGGCAACAGTGTCGTGTGTGATGTGCTTGCCATGTTTCCTGTTAAAGTCCATCTGAACCTTGCGACAGCTTTCCGATCCAGTCAGGAGAATGATTTCAATACATTTTTATTTTGTCAAAGGCATTCTTAAAGGCTATCTGAAAAAAATATATATAATATAAACTAAGTATGAAAAATTTTGGAAGACATTTTACCAAAAAGTGTTAATTTCCCCTATTTGTGGAGACTTTGGGGACACCCTGTCGATTAAACTGACCTAATCACTCATTTATGAAAAAAAAAAATTGTCTTGAC
The DNA here is from genome assembly GCF_027358585.1 of Pangasianodon hypophthalmus. Taxonomy (NCBI): domain Eukaryota; kingdom Metazoa; phylum Chordata; class Actinopteri; order Siluriformes; family Pangasiidae; genus Pangasianodon; species Pangasianodon hypophthalmus. Next base: position 9,091,751 of record NC_069722.1, on the reverse strand, counting down.
CACAAAGCACATGTTCCTAACAAAAAACAAACTGAACAATGACCTATCTGTCCTGGGGTGGCTATGGTGGAAGTAGATCTGTCTCTGATTGTAACTGAACTTGTGCAATGGAAGATGACAGTGAGAAAATACACCAGAATATAAACAAATCATATCAGGAAACACCCTGGTCCATAGGTATGTTACAGACGTGATAAACTTACTCTGGTAATGTCTCTGCTTTGATGTACCAGTTCTCTTAAAGGCCATGTCAGGAAATAAACACCAAGTCTGGCACTCTCAGAGAATCTCATTTTTGTGAGCCTTATTCAAATTTGACTTTGTCAGCTATGGCAGTGAATGCAGTTACTCTCTTTCTGTATTCATTGTATATTCATGTTTCTATAGTTTTTATTGTTGGAATACAATTCCTGGTTTAATATCCAGAAGGTTTAATGGATTTTACCCAAGCCACACTGTTCAATTTAAATGCTTCATCCATATGAATCACTTTTGTGTTTCTTTGGAGAAAGAAAAAAGTGCAAGAACCCATTGTGTATCAGGCTGCCATGGAATTTTTCTTTTCAAATCCTCCAAATGAAATGCAGTAGCACTTTAGATAATCCTCTGAGATGCTCATTTCCATATTGCGGCTTACTACTTTGGCATGTTGTTTACTACTTCACTCATATTAGCCTACTGCCACCTATTGGTCTCTGCCAGCTGAAGCACATAGACTACAACTGTGAGGAGCTTTTACAGGAAGTGCACAGCAGTTTTTAATTGAGGTTTTTAAAGGTGTTTTCACACTTGGTCCATTTCACTGCTCCAAGTGGTCTCAGATTGATGATTCAGCATTTTTATGCATATGTGCGAACACAACAAATGAACACAGACCGCTCTAAAGTGACCTACAAGTGAACCATACTCAGACCACGTTCACAGGTGGTCTGCGTATGGTTCGTTTGTGGTTCGATTTGTGCATTGTGAAAACAAAGTGGTCTCAGTGTGCTTCACATTTTGCTTCATAGATAAAAAAAACTTGAGAGTTGCTGTACGTACATAGCTCCAATTTTCTGTCACCTAACAGAAAAACAAAATCAAAAAACTTTCCATGGTGGCATGTAGTCCCACAACAAGGTCAGCACTTTTAGATAACAACATGACATAAGATAATAAAGCCACTGTGGCACTAGCAGTTATGCCAAAGAGCTCAAGTTGTTAGGCGGCAGCAATAACAGTATTGTGTCAGTGACAGGAACAATAGTTACTGTATAATACTATAGGTATAAAGTATGTGTGTGATATATGTAGTATATGCATGTGTTTTGTCTACCCCAAATATGGCATGAACTATGCACTATGGGATGAAGCATGAGTTGATTTTGATGGTTCAGCATTTCACTTCACATCTGTTTTGCCTGCTCTGTTTTTTTTTTTATCCAAATTATAGCATCATGTAAGCAACCATGAGTGTTGCATAAATTCACTATTAAACTATGGTAAAGGAGTTGTGGTGTGAACGACAGGTGGTCTGAGATCTCATCAGTCCCCTTTTGAGTCCAGTTGTATTGTGAACACCAGAACACTGAGATTATTTGCAGCTAGTTTCCTTTCGGATCCACTTTAACAGGACTGAGTATGGTTCTTTTAAAAACCACATATGTGAAAACAACCTAAATTAAATGTCATTATAGGACAGCTCCAGTGAATATTTTAATACCGATTTACCCGTTTCACCCAAGTTACCATCTCAGAAAAAAAAAAAAAGGCATCAAGCCTGTAAAAATATTGCCTGCAAGATCTTTCCATCTAAATCTATGCAAAGTAAAACCAGCACCTTTGTGCACCTTTGATTATGTAATAAATGACAGAAGAGCTGTTGTAAAATGTCTTTATTTCTCATCAGTTTTAGTATTTTTAGTATTATTTAAAAAAAATGTATGTTCAAAAACACCAAGACAAAAAGTAATCATTGACCATCCAGTACGCGCTCGTCAACGCGTTCTGCATCCGCCTGCTCAGGTGTGCTGCACATGCGCACGTCCAAACCCCGTATAACCCCAAACCGGCCACCGAGGGTCGTTTCAACAGCCACCCTTCCCTACAACCGGAGGGCACTTCTATCATCTTCTGCCTTTTGAAATCCGACGCCAAGGCGCCAAAGGTCGGTTTCCAGATCAAGCCGTCCGAACAAATCTGAAAGCAGAGAAGAAACTGTTCAGAACTGTTGAATACCCTCACAGAATCTGTAATGGTTTTAATGGAAACTCTAATGGTCCCTGTGGGTCTCTACTGGTCATTTGTTGCCTTCTACTGGTGGCATGTTACGTCTAGTGGATACCATTAAAGACCAATAATGGTAATGGTTTTAATGGTTAGCTGATGGTTTGTAATGGTATTTGTAGTGGAACCCATTAGAATTTCTGTGATGGTTTCTATTGTTTTGTTGTTTTTTTTCAGCAGGTTAAGTACTGACGCTCACGACCATGCAGCACGCGCGCTACTTGTGTACCAAATAGGCTATATGATGCATCAGAAGTTAAAGGTAGTTAATCACCTGTTGTTTCACTCTTTGGTCTTCTTCTCGGCGTTCTGAAGCTTCTCGACGATTTTGCGCTCGTGCCCCGCGGGGTTGTGGCGGTTGGTGTTACAGCTGGCCTCCTTCTTCGTCTTGCCTTTGCGGCTCGCGCCCTCTAGCGGATACACAGAACAGAGCGCGCGCACATGAGAACAAGGTTAAAAGCCTGCTACAGCAACAGCTACTTCCTAAACACCACATGCAACTATACTAAAAAGTATGGTAGTATAGTGTGCTAGTTGTAAGCTAGGGTTGCGGAGAGTACTTTTCTGACATAATATTTAGTACGGAAACTTTTTTATTTCGTAGCCTAACTCGTGCACAAAACTTCAAAACACTAGATTCATGCTGCCTTCACGTGCTTCTTGGATTATCCTGCTTTTCAGTTGCGAAGTCGTAGTTAAGAAGGTTTTGTGTTTAAGTGCACTGTTATGTTATTTTTAGTTAGTTTCGTTTACTTTACTTTATCCCGGTCTATTTTAGATGCTTTCTAAAAAAATTTATGAGTGTAATCCAGTGTCTGTGATTTAGTATATGACTACTAAAATGAACGTTATAGACTATTTATAAAAATAAAGAATTAAAGAGTAAAGGCTATATAACTCGGGTTCATAATTATTTCCGAGATTTACTTGTAATTACGACTTGAAGAGATGTTCAGGTTTATGTTCAGGTATTAGTCGGGGAACTCTTATTTACGACCATTTCTGCAGCACTTGAACGCTGCATGTCTTAGGCTTGTCAACAATGTTTCTGTACAAATCTGGACACAAATGTAAAAAGTGTGTTTAAAGGAGTCTGAGACAAAATTGTAGGGAAAAAAGTGTGAGGAGAAAGTGAGAGAAACAACATCAGACTGGAATACAAACAGTTAAAAGTAAAAAGTTTGTTCAAGTCGTGTTTAATGGCTTACCCGTGTATCTGTCTGTCAGATTGTAGTACTCATATTCGTCGTAGTAGCGATCCTCAAAGGTGGTGGGCTTCAGGTTCTTAACGTCCACGTGACTCATTCTGCTCAGCTACACTAAGTGCTCTAGACTTAGAAAAAGGCAGACTGTAAGCCAAGAACAGTTCAAATAAAGACAAAGCTCGCTGGAGATGTGGCTCTTCAGACACTGTGCTGTTTATTGTGTTGGCTTTTGTCTGCCAGGCTTTATATAAAGAGAAGCAGCTCCTCCTTTCCAGCCTGAGTCACACAGTTGCATCAGGTTGGAGTTAATGTTTCATTAAAGAGCCCTTCACACATCCACAAACATACCATTATCAGATGACCTTGTTTTTTTAGTTCAACAAACTTTATTGTTTTTATAGTGACTTTATGAATAACATTGCAGTTAGTGTACATTTTAGGTAAGAAACATTTCAATAAGCTGTTTTTATTCTGAAAAGGGAGTTTTGAGCAATCAGACTATTCCTCCTCTGTCCATATCCATGTCATGTGCACAAGTTTAGGTTTGATTACAGCTGGGAATGTTTGTCTCTCTTCACCACACCTGGGTGTGTTCAGCTACTTCCCACACCATCATGCTATTGACAGACTGATGTTTTGTTTTAACATAGTTTTGTATATTCATTTTAAAGATGAATTCAAGAATTTTACTATGTAAAACTGTAATGTTTTATTTTATCAGGTTCAACTTTCAAGATTTTCTTGTCATGTGCACAAGTACGGTGCACAATATGAATATGAATATGAAATTCTTATTGCATGTTCTCCTGCAACAGCATGACAACAATAGACACAAACCTACATTACTCCATATAGTAATAATTGCACAGTTCCTTGCCTGACTAGAGAGCAGCACAGTATTAGATAACTGTACAGGTCCATAGTCCGGATTATATTTGGGTATTGGATGATAGTAGTTGAATAAATGGTGAGTGCATACAGAATTACAGCAGAGTGTAAAGCTACAAAGTGCTCAGTGGCAAAATGCAACATAGTGCTGGAAATGCTACAAAGGAGAAGTGATATTCAGTTATTTATAGTAAATACAGTATATATACTATAATAGTACAGTATAGTATCACATGTAATGCATGCAATATGCATATATCTAATAATATATATGCTTATATATTTATAATATAGTATCATACATGCAATATGCATATATCTAATTTATGCACAGTATGTGACAGGTTTTATGTCAGAAGACTTTAAGTGACAGTGTCTGCAGCAAGGGTGTGGCAGTTCCATGGCAATGCAACGAGCTATTGTTCAACAGTCACTTTAAAATTCTAGGTGTAAAATCATTGATGATAGCCCATCTTTTGCTATGCAGAATTTGTAATTGTGGTCCCTTTCCATTGTTGCGCAGGGTACAGGGGAACGGATTAACTGTGCACAACAACATATAGAGTACAGTAAATTATTGCATAACAAAAATGTGCATTTACAGATGGGTGACAAATTGAAATGAAAACAAGTGGCTCTGTTGTGCTGTAGGTTTGGTTGTTGACCTGGTTTGGTTGCAGTCCCTGGTTTGATCTTGAGCTTGGGTTACTGTCTGTGTGGAGCTTTGCATGTTTTCCTTGAGTCTATGTGGGTTTTCTTTGGGTTCTTTGATTTCCTGCCACCTCCCAAAAGCATTGCAGTAGGTGATTTGCCCATAGATGTGAACGAGTGTGTGAATGAGTGTGTGCATGGTGGACTGGCATCCCATCCAGGGTGTGTTTCTGCCTCCTGTCCAGTGTTCCTGGGATTGGCTTCAGATCCATAAGGACCAGGATAAATGTTTATTAAATATGGAATGAATAGTTTGGTTCCACTTGTCCCCTCAAGCATCAGTGCCTATGATTACAAAGCTATTCTAACTTATTACCATTTTAGATCGTAGTGTCTTAATTTCTCCTTGTTTTATACCTTCAGAAATGAGACATGCTGACACAAAACTTGGGAAAGTATAGATAAGTCTATTGAAACGTCATGCATACAGCCAAGATTTCAGTTCAGATTACCAAACCCAGCAGCAAATCTCCCTTTCTCTGAAAATATATCCCATACCAAGGTTATATATTTTGTCTATGACTGTCTCATTGCCTTCTACAAGAGATTTACAAGGTTTACAATGTTGACAGTGTTTATCCTGTGAGATTTCCTGATGGGAGTGGTCTCTTCCAGGATGATAACAACCCCATCCACAGGGCACGAGAGCTCACTGAATGGGTTCATGAGTATGAAAATGATGTAAATCATGTTCTACGCCCTTCACAGTCAACCCAGTTGAATATCTATGGAAGATTTTGGATTTTAGAAAGCATACTCCACATTCATCAAAAGACCCAACTGAGGAAAATCTTTTGAAAGAATGGTGTTCATTACACCAGTATAGCTGAGAAACTTGAAGAAGCTCTTCTGATGGCTTATGGTGGCCAAACACCTTATTTTTTTCCTTTAATTCGGTTAAAGGATTCAGTTCTTGTTACATATAATTGTCAGATAAATTTTGTGGCTTAAGTTTTTCCTTTTCTTTTTTTTTTAAATGAAACTATACATGCTCTATTTTCATTGTGTAACCCTGAAAAAAAATACTTTGTTTTCAAAGTTATCTCTAACAACACTGCTAGTCACTCTGCCCTACATCCCATCTTGTGTGTTTACACTGAGTGCGTGCAGAGCATGGAAAACGTGACACACTGGAAACGTGACACACTTATGTTACACATAGTTTCTGTGGTGTTTCGAAAGACGTTCTGATGGTTTTCTGATTCACATTCAGTGAGTAGTGTTCAACTGCACAGTTCTTTGTTGTATATTTTTAGAGGAAAGATCTTTAGAGGCTTTCTGTAAATGCCCTGTGTTTTGGGTCTGACCACAGTGATGGTGAGAAATGCAGAGTGAGTGAGTTTTAGTGCTGAAGTCTGGAATGTTCCACAGCACAAGCTGCACCATGTGTTTATGAGTACAGTGAGTGTGTACACAGCAGACACTCCTCTGCATATTTTGTGCTTCATTTCCAAAGCACAGCTCAACGTCTGAAGGACAAACTGTACAATTCCTCCTGCTGTGTCTGTCTCAGTCTGTACAGGTCACATGCACACCACCAGTTAGTGCTGACTCTCATCATTTTTTCATACAATTATTTCTTTTCTTTTTTTTTTTTATTTCTAGATGTCTGTAAAACCACCACATCATTGTGTAAATAATTCTTGTATTTCCTTTATCTGATTTATTGTTCTCAGCGCTTGTGTTTTCTCAGGATCTGGTTTATGATCTGGTTCTTGGCTCTAAGTGTAACATGTCATGTGACAGTGAAGGACTTGGTACAGTAAATATTTGCATTATTAGCTCAGCTCAGCAGTCCTCAAGTAGCAGCCTTTTGCTATTAAAACAACCGTCTCTCACTCTTTGTGAGTTAGACTGAAGTCAGAATCTGCCTGTTTTGAGACAACCCTGTTTAAAATGAACTTTGCGTTATCATGCCATCATACTTTGCACTCTCACAATGTCAGATTTATGTAGATTAGATAACTATATCTAATCTATGGCTTCTAGCAATTCAAAGCTTTCTCTTCTTCTCTTCTCTTTGGACACTTTCTCAGGCATGCTAGATATGCTCTTGGCTAGAGTGAAAGCACAAAAAAAATGTAATGCTGTTTAGAGTCCTTCAATCTGTTGCTACTTTAATGGTTGGAGTGGTTTGTAAGGTTAAACCATGTGTATCTACATACATGAGCAAACATGAGATGATGTGTAAAATGAATATTAAGAACATTATTTCAGTCTAACATCAGAAGATAGATAGATAGATAGATAGATAGATAGATAGATAGATAGATAGATAGATAGATAGATAGATAGATGGCATTCAGTAGTACACTTTGCTTTTTTGTAGAAGTTTGCAATGCCATTACTCATTCATTCATTTATCTTTAGTAAGTGCTTCCATGGAAAACTCTTTTCAACATCTGAGCTGTTTGTTTCTGTGCAAGGTAAGATGTGTTTTATTTTCAATAATATATAATCCAAGGAATATTGGACAATAAAACTGACCAAGAGATGTCCAAGAGCAAGAGATGTTCTGCATAATGCTCAGTAGTTTATGAAGAATAGGGCTCTACCCTAATTTGAACCCAGTCATCCTAATAAACTTGGTGATCCTGTTGCCCTTTGCTGCCCTCAGCTGACTTCCCCTAGCACACTGCTGCATAGAGAAAACTCTTAACAGTCACCTCGTTCAATGTAGTAATGTAGTTAATCAATCTGAGCCACTTCAGAAAGTAAAGACTACTTTGGCCCTTGTCTTGTACAGTACCTCAGATCATGGTTCCACCAACAAATCCTTTGTCTTTATAATGAGGATGGTGATGATGATGACAATAAGGAGGAGGAAGAGGAAGAGCAGGAAGCATACTGTGTATATAAGCTAATATAGAATACAGTTAATTTGTCCTTAAAACTAACAAATGCAACAATAAATATAGACTACTGCATTTTATTTCGTCAGGAATTTGTATACAACCACTTGTAATTTATTGCAAATGATTCAGATTATGTATTGGTGTTTGGGGCAAGCTGATGTGGGGAGCATTACATATGAGCTCACCAAATAAACTATAAAGATTTGGACCATTATGTCTGAGATTATGTCGGAAATATGCTATCTGTAGATGTTTATGGACAGGTTTGGAAACTGTGTGCTGCTACACTGTCAGGAAAAATAGTATTAAACTGTACCTTTGCTTCATTGGGGTGGTACCCACAAGGGTACATCTTTTGTACCTTTAATATACATCTCTCATGCAGAAATGTGTATATCCTATACCTTTAAAATGTTTGAAATATCATAAATGTACCATAATTACTTTTTAGAGTAAAGCTTTAAATATATGCTCCATGGACCTATAAGTAAAAGATACCCACTAAAGGTACAGAATATGTGAGGATACCACCCCAGCGACATGGAGAGGTACAGTTTACTTATTTTTTTCGGAGAGTGTACCTATCTTAGCTGATGTTAGTGATGAAATAGTTTTTATTGTTATGGTATACTTTCACAGGTTTGACTACTGTTATATAATTATGATGATGCAAATTGAATATCCTATAGTGAAATCCCACTATCTACCTGAGACAAATTTAATGGCAAGGCTTTTGAAATGAATATGTCATACATATATTCATAAATACTATCATTTTTAATCAGGGTGAATGTATAGAGAAGTTAGTTGGTCATTTTAGTGCTTATTTAATCATTAAAACGTTTAAAAAGTAACATACTTTTACATATAGATCATTGTAATGGTTTAAGATTGCATAATCAGGGGAGCAGTAAATAAATTTCTGTCCCTGTGTGTATTTAATTATGACCGTTGAGACGCGTTTTCAAAACATGCCCTGCACAGCTTGTCCCTCCCAGGCTCCCGTACAAGGCCTAACCAACCCGATTCAAAACCGAAAATAAAGCTTCTAAACCGAGGTAGCTGTAGATATTTAATTAAAATATCTGATGTAGATATTTAATTAAGGTTTTTGCGCACTGTCAATGCAAAGAGATTTGCACATGGCGCTATTAGGCTAGGCAGGACATTTAGAAGAGCTATAAGCTTTTATTAAAATGCACTCGTGTTGCTAATGCTAATGCTAATGCTAGCAGGACTGCGTCCCAGCAGTGAGGCTGCGCGCTAACATTCATTCTCCTTTAGCGACTGTTTGATTGATCTGATTGATTGACAGCTGATGATCTGTTTGACTAAAGCATAGTGCAGATGCTGTAACGTGCACTGTATGTTCTCTGTGTACTGTGTGTATATATACTGCAGTAACTCAGTTAATGCAAATCTGAAGATTGCATTTAAGTGAAATGTGCATCAGTGTAGAGCAATGCACATGGTTCTGTACAGTATGTACACAAATAGGGGCATTTCTCAACAATGTCCAGTAATGCAATGAGAATAAAAGAAATAATACATTCAGTGCCAGTTGTCTCGCATCTACACTCAAGCTGATTTACTTTACTCACGAGCTGTTTGTGTGGATCACTATTCTAAGAGGAAAAATGAAACTTGTGCACTGTTTTGTTGCAGGCTCAATGGCTTTAGTGTCTGCAGATACCAAAATTGCTGAGCTGCTGAATGAGCTCCATCAACTAATCAAACAAACTCAGGTAAATGTCTAACTAAACCTCACCCCAGTTCTAACAGGGAGACCCAATCATTCATCTTAACATATATTTACTCATTTCATAATAATAATAATAAGAAGAAGAAATTTTATTTCTCAAACTCAATGTCACTAGAAAAACCCATAACAGAAATGACAGTGATGACAAAAGAAAGGCGAAATAAATCTAACGAAATAAAGCATTGTTGAATCAGAATTAACAGATGTGATAGAATAAGGATAAATAAACGGAAACATAATGGCAGAGGATGGGTGGCATACCAGAAGAAATGCAAAGCCACAGGAAACATAAGCAGAGTTAACTGTGTATTAATCAGTCCAACAAACACATCAACTTCAACAAATGGGACTGAGTGAAGAGATTTGTTTTTAGTTAAGCTCTAGAAATGAGTTCCTCAGTTTGTTAGTGATAACTATTTAATATCAGTTTATTTGGTAGTTTAACTGTAAACATTAGATTCTATGCTGATTCATTTGTTAGCGATTATTATCATGTGTCTGAATCAGGACCCACCTTCCATGTCAATATTTGCTTGAGATCATGTGATCTTTTACACACTTTTCCTCCTCTTTGTGCCATACTTCACTAGATGTTTTGATTCTAGCAAAGTAGAGTATCTTCTGATTCATTTAATGCTAAGTGAAAATAAACACGCTGTTCAGACTTGCAAAATGCTGAGATGTTTGTAGTGTAACAGCGCGGCTTGCCGAATAAAAAAAGTGTGTTATCAATGATAGTCCAACATGTGGAATTGCTTTCCAGTGGTGCTTATTAAATCATTGATTTTCAGGAGGAGCGCTCACGCAGTGAACACAACCTACTGAACATCCAGAAGACACATGAAAGGATGCAGACAGAAAACAAAAGTGAGTCTACATTATGATACATTATCAGCATTCCTCATTTTTGTCTTTATTAAAAGCTGTTATGTACTAACTAGCAATACACAAGAACATCAGACCTTTTTCTTTCCTCAGCTTCTCCATACTATCGGACAAAGCTGCGTGGACTGTACACCACAGCAAAAGCAGATGCAGAGGCTGAATGCAGGTAACTACTATATAGTACACATTCACCCCTCATCTGCCAAATATTTGGATCCACAGTTTAGTTGAACCTTGCTCTAGGTCTCGACCCAACTGCAAAAGATAAAACCCACAAATCAAAAACTATGTGAAGCACTGATAAGAAAAATTTTGGGTGCAACAGAGGTCACCTTTTTTCAGTAATCTCTTATTACTGATGTAGTAACTAAACACTACAGCACAAACGCACAAATCTGTTTTATTTGGATCGTACTTAGGGGGACTGTAATGAGAGAGCTCCATCTTGTGGTATTGAATACATGGCTCTATGTGTTGGTGACTTTCTAACATCTCTATATGTAAGACAATATATATGTAGCAATATCTGACATTTTCCATGTTTTCTTCCACAGTATATTGCGCCATGCTCTTGACAAGATTGCAGAAATTAAATCACTACTGGAGGAGAGACGTATTGGTGAGTTATTCAAAGTGTATGTCAGTGTGAGAGTTTAGATGTCAATGTTTAGGGGTTTATGCATTGTGTATTCAAAATCACAAACTAGGAAAAGCGGGAACCAAAAGAATTTGAAGTCCCTAGAGGTGTCATTGTCACTGGAACCTTTGGTATTGGAGACAAAGTGCAATTTCAGATTTCTGGTGCCAAAAGTTCCAGTACTTTTGATAACAGCTCACTGTCACACATGGCCTCCACCTCTTTCTCGTCTCCCAGCTGCACGGATGGCAGGGGTGTACAATGACAGCGACCCACCCAGGAAGACCATGCGCAGAGGTGTTCTGATGACCCTGTTACAGCAATCTGCAATGACGCTTCCTCTATGGATTGGCAAACCAGGTGAAAGGTACTGGCTCGCTTTCTCCATTTTTCCATCCGTTGATTATCCTAACAGTGGAGTAGTGAAACGTAATACTGCTCCTGTTGTTTCTCTGCTTTAGTCCACCCCCTCTGTGTGGAGCGATGCCTGCGAGCAGTGACTACGTGGCTAAGCAGGGTGATAAGGTGGCAGCTCGGGTGAAGGCTGTGGATGGTGATGAACAGTGGATTCTGGCTGAAGTGGTCAGCTACAACCACTCCACCAACAAGTAACTATCTACCAATTAAACCTACCAACTCGCACTTCTGTAGAACCAGGATTTGCTGTAAATAAGCAACTGACAAGTGACTGTCTGACACTAAGAAATGGTTAACTTATCTGCTACTTGTAGTTGGGTTCTGAATCTAACTACATGCATGTCTACATTCTTTTCTTAGGTATGAAGTGGATGACATTGACGAGGAAGGAAAGGAGTAAGTGGCATCTCTAATATTTGCATTTATACCACAGTGCTGTTAAATTCTTAAACCTGATTGGTCAAAAGTTGTTCAAGTCAAGTCAAGTCAAGAGGCTTTTATTATCATTTCAACTATATATAGCTGACGCAGTACACAGTGAAATGAGACAACGTTTCTCCAGAACCTTGGTGCTACATAGAACATCGTCACCTCACACAACATAGAGTTACAAAACACAGAGCTGAGGACTAGACTAAGTTGTCCTAGCCACATAAAGTGCATCGTGTGCAGCCTAGTGCAAACAGTGCAAAACAAAACAGTGCAGAACAGACAACACGAGACAGTGCAGGACAAGTACTGTACAGGACAAGTACACAAACACAAAATAGCAGCAACCCGTAACCTACTGTATATATATCTATATACAGTGCAATGTGCAAATTTACAAGTATTAAAGTGGCAGTGCCAGTGATGTGCAAAAAGAACCGAGCAGAGCAGCAGTATCAGTGGTGGAATGTACAATGTAAACAGTAGAACAAGCCAACTTGTTTGTAATAACTTAATGAATGTATGAAGTTGAATGAGTGTGTGTGATTTTAGTTCCAGTTCAGTTGTGTGTGTTGAGAAGCCTGATGGCTTGAGGGAAAAAACTATTGCACAGTCTGGTTGTGAGAGCCCGAATGCTTCGGAACCTCTTCCCTGATGGCAGTAATGTGAAGAGTGTGTGAGAGGGGTGTGTGGGGTCGACCACAATGCTGTTGGCCTTTCGGATGCAGTGTGTGGTGTAAATGTCCGTGACAGAGGGGAGAGAGAATCCGATGATCTCAGCTGTCCTCACTATCCGCTGTAGGGTCTTGCGATCCGAGGCGGTGCAATTCCCAAACCAGGCAGTGATGCAGCTGCTCAGGATGCTCTCGATGGTCCTTCGAGTCCTTGTTGAGTAATTGTCTATAACAGCAGCTCTGACAGTAGTGCTGGCTGTAATTCAAATTCAATTCTCTTATTTATAGCAGCAACTTATTCACAAGAACTTGTACGGTGGATGTTCCACCTAATCTAAGACTAATAATAAACAGATTAAAAAAGATGTTGTTATTTAACAGAGAACAACATGCATTATATGGCCAAAGGTTTGTGGACACCTGACCATCACACCCTTATGTGGGTCTTCCCCAAACTGTTGCCACAAAGTTGGAAGCACACAATTGTATAGTATGTCTTTGTATGCTGTAGCATTACAATTTCCTTTCACTGGAACTAAGAGGCCCAAACCAGTTCCAGCATGACAATACCCATGAAGACATGGTTTGCCAAAGTTGGAGCAGAAGAACTTGAGTGGCCTGCACTGAGCCCTGACCTCAACCCCACTGAACACCTTTAAGATGAATTGGAAAGCTGACTACACTTCACTAATTCTCTTGTAGCTGAATGAGCACAAATCTCCACAGCCATGCTCCAAAATCTAGTGGAAAGCCTTCCCAGAAGAGTGGAGGTTATTATAACAGCAAAGGGGGACTAAATCTGGACTGGGATGTTCAACAAGCCCATATGATTGTGAAGGTCAAACCTTTGGTCATATAGTATATAATCATTGATATGGTGAAGCTTTCTGTAAGGAGATGTTTAGTTAACATTTAAGGAAGGAGTTTCCAGTGTCAGCTCTTTGTAAACATCAGTAAGATTTCCCCCACGGGAAAGTCTTCAGTTCAGAGGACTTTCCAGTTTCTCGGTAACATAACAAACTGCATTTTTTTGTCTTATTTACTTAGAGAGAAATTGAGGTTGGTGAGGGAATTACTGTTTATAGCAGTTATAACTTCAGTGATAACAGGAACTAACTTGTTTCATCTACTTTCCACAATATTAAAATGTACCTTAAAAAGTACCAGTTGCTGTTATTGGAAAATAATCAACTTCAGGGTGGTAATAGTAACTCCCCTTTGCATCGAGTTGCATTACCCCACCGCGTCATGGATTAGTTTCCTATAACCTTCTTTAAATAAACTACCATTGTATACTTCAGAGATTTTTTTTCATCATGTCTTATTCCAAGTGTTACATTGCTGTGTGTTCTCTCTCCTGACTACACTCTCCTCTGTTGCTCTAGGAGACACACTCTAAGTCGAAGAAGAATCATCCCACTGCCACAGTGGAAAGCCAACCCAGAGACAGACCCTGAGGCACTGTTCAGCAAAGATCAGCTGGTGCTGGCTCTCTACCCACAAACCACCTGCTTCTACAGAGCCCTGATTCATAACCCCCCACACCGGGTGAGCACTGGACAGTTTGGGAAAAGTGGTGATGCACAGCATACAAATAAAGACAGTTGTGGAGGATTTTACAAGGTGTATTACTGGCTTTAAGAACATATTTTAGCATCCAAAGTCAAATCTTTCAGGTTCCCAAAACTCCTGGAAAAGTCATGGCAAATTAAATTAAATCAAGTTTTGAAAAATGATCAAATATCCATTAGGTTTCAGAAATGTCATGGAATATCTCATTAGCCACATTATTCTCATTACTATTAAAAGATTTGGGTTTAAAATAAAAGAACATGGTTTAGAGGACCACTGTACAGGACAAGCGCTCAGGGAATGAATCTGATACTTAAGCTTTAAGCAAATGACGGCATTGTGGCAAATTGTGTACTGGTTATTCACAAAAAAGACCGGATCTTGGTCCTTCACCAGCAGCATTTTGTTGTTGAAACCAAATTGATTTTGGTGGCAGAGATCTGACTCTTTTGTGGTCGAAACTCATAGAACAGTTCAGAATTAGGCACAAGCTCTTGAACTAGCACTCTGTCCAGAGTGGTAAATGTCTGTCCATTCTACTTGTACAGAGCAGGAAAAGCTAATAGCTCTGTATCTGAGAATTTTTGGAATGGTTTTATATATATATAATGTACAATTTTCAATTATGCTTTCACCCAGGCAGAAAGTATGCAGCTCGATTTATATGCAATATAATTTTCTACATCTTATGACAAAACAAAAAAGACAAATAAAATAATCTAATAAGTAAATATGCCCTACTATTTTAACCATATCATTTAAATCGCAGCCCCAGGATGACTACTCGGTGCTGTTTGAAGACACGTCCTATGCAGACGGCTACTCACCGCCTCTCAACGTAGCCCAAAGATACGTAGTGGCCTGCAAGGAGAACAAGAAAAAGTGAGGAAGAGGATTGAGTGGATGGAGATCTGGACCTGATTAAGTGGTCTTTAAGTAGGAGGACTGATGTAGAATCAGACTTCTGCTGCATATAGTCACTACGTCACCAAATGCATCTGAGACCAGGACTCAATCTGAAATGACTGAATACCAGCTCCGATGAAAACGTACCTGGGATGGCCTAAATATGTGTTTATATTTGTACATGACTCTTGGATTATCATTGGTATGAATGGTGAAATAGCATAATTTGTGGTATGTGTAGATCATATGTTTTTTGTACAACATTCCTGTCAGTGTGGGGCCAAAGAAAAGGACTGCAGATATACATTTTAACAAAATAAAAGAGAAAAAAATTTTCAAGATTTTTGGGTGGTTTCTGTTTACTGTTTAATGTCTGGGTATGAATGTTCATGCATGAATTAATTACAATAATTATGTGTATTATTGCAGAGGTGGGAGGGGGTACAGAGGTTTAGTGGTTAGCACATTTGACTTGCACCTCCAGGTTTGGGGGCTCGAATCCAGCCTCCGCCCTGTGTGTGAAGAGCTTGCGTGTTCTGCCCGTGTTTCGGGGGGTTTCCTCCTCAGTCCAAAGACATGCGTTATAGGCTGATTGGCATTTCCAAATTGTAGCGTGTGAATGTGTGTGACTGTGCCCTGCGATGGATAAGCACCCTGTCCAGGGTGTCCCCCGCCTTGTGCCCCAGGTTCACTGGGATAGGCTCCCCGAGACCCTGTCTAGTGTAAGTGGTATGGAAGATGGATGGATGGATGGATGAATATGTATTATTACATTTAGGTAAACTGAAGTCCATGGAATTTGAACACTGGTTTTTGGTTTCTGTGGGTGGAAAGTTAAATGAAAGGCTCTGAGAGAACATATTTGCCTAATGTCTGTTTATACTTATACAGGGAAATGCTGAAAGAAGATTGAGAACTGGTAATAATACCCATACGTATTTTGGTGAGAAGATGTATTTGTGATGGGAATATAAGGCGATCTTTTTTATACCCATCTTCCCTCTTATCAAAGTACTACAAAGGCAACAAAAACAGAAAAAGAATGGCTCGCGCGCCGCCGCCGCCGCTTCCGGGTTTGTTCTGAACTCCTATTGGCTGAGAATTAACTTCCGCCTCCACACAGCGGTGACGCGCGGAATTTAAACATGGCTGAAGTGGTAAGACGTTTATTGGTCGTACTTTATGCAGCGATTATTGTTTTTGTGACAGCTTACGTGCTGTGATCGCGAGTCTTGGTGTGATTCCTCTGTTAGTGATCTGTGGTTAGCTTGCTAGCATCATAGTAACATCATAGCTACACTATGAGGCTAGCTCACAGCTAACTCAGTAACAGTTTCAGAAGAAATCATGAACCACATGGCTCAGTTCAGGCTCACAGTACAGAAAGACCCACCAGTGGTGTTTGTGTACCAGCTATAGATGTGTAGCTAAAGTTACTGGGTATTACCAGTCTTATTTTTATTAAAATGACTTTATAGTGTTTGTGTCTGCCTTTGGCTTCCTTTTCAAAGACTGAGTGGAGTCCATACACCACGTCAAGAGTCTATCTATCAGATACTGCAAGATAAATGCCTGTTTCTTGATATTTTCCTCTCTTTCCCCTGACCTGATCCAGGCATATGACAGTGACAGTGATATTGAGGTTATGGCACAGAGCCGCCCAAATCCACCTCCCAAACGAAGGCGTGTCCTCGACCCTTCAGCCATCATACCTGTGCCCATTTATTCCAAAAAGGTACAGTACTAACACCAATAATCTGTCAATAATTCACCTCCATGATGTGTTCACCTGCCATCTTTTCTCTGTATGGTCCGTCTGCCACTTCTCTTTGAGAGTGCTTTCTCTCAGGTTGCCTGCTTGCTGAAGTGAATGTTAAATGCTCATTATATTTATCAGACAGAAAGTTTGTTGAACTTCCCTGACAACAACATTGATGTCAGCATCTGATTAAGGCCCTGGAGATCACCAAAACTGTTTTCAAACTGATATGACAAAATGCAACAAGGCCCAGGCTGGTTGTGGTTAGAAACTCTGATGGTCATTAGCATTTTATTTCAGGTCACCCGCAGCCTACAACTGAATCCAGCTGTCTTCAAACAACTAGACTGCACAGGTAGCCCTTCATTACCAGTCCAGGATACTAACTCAGTTTAGGCCATTTATGATATATCACATAAGCCCAGTACTAAACCATGTCATGTAGTACATACATAAACTGCCGTGTAGTGTCATGTAGAAGGTTCACATTATCTATTTCAATTTGGACATAATTGTGTATGGATAAAGAATCCAGTGCTGCTGTGTTTGTGGTTGGATAGAGGTAAATGAAGACGAAGACAGACTCTGGCCTCCATTTCCACCCAAAAGTAAGAACAAGCCAATCAGCATAATCCTGAGTGACTCTGAGGAGGAGCCAGAACCAGATAAACCTCAGTGAGTTTCACTCGTGACTTTAATGATACATATACAAGTACAAGAAAGATAAAGTGAGTAAATTACTGAATGGGTTGTTTACTAAATGTGGTTAATTTATTACATTTAATAAGCATAATAAGCATTTGATGTGTTTTAATGATGTAGAAAATGCTTTAGTATAAAAAGATGAGTTTATATTTAAATTAGAAATCAATCCTTAGTTAGACGAGATTATATACATGATGTTAAAAATGAATTTTTATTTAAAAAATTAAAATAAACCAGTATTTTTATGCCACTAATGTTCCATATTCTCATACGGAATCTGTTTATTCATGAAATTTACTTACAAGTGAGGCAGTATTCTCTCTCTCTCTCTCTCTCCCCACCCCCCTTTCTCCCATCTTGCTTTGCTCCATAACTCAGACTGGTGAGCCAGACCCCCTCTTCACCTCCACCTCACTGCATCCCAACTGCTTTGAAAACTAACCGGGCAAACAAAAAAATAAGGTGAGTGAATTATTGAAAGAAAAAAATAATAGGGCTTTTATTAATAAAAAAATTAGGAATTCATTTTTATAGAAAATGAACATGAGACCCAAAATATGGACCTTGTGACAAATAGAGATTTCTTGCTTTAAAGTTCAGACATTTTAAATAACCAGTGTTTTAGTTCCTTACTGTGCATTTTATAAAGTAAGCAAAGAATATAATGGCACTGAAAAACTGAAATGGTAAATGTATTAGTAAAACTGCTCTCCATAGGGTTCAGAAACATAATCTTTATAACAGTAACAGTTAATGACAGCACAAATCCAATTTTTCTTTGAGCTGAAGAATTCATTGTAGAATTTTTCATTGTTTTAGACAAATCAACCAGAAACTGGATACATTTAGCTCGCTCATGTGTTTAACATCCAAAAGACCTGAAGATATTCCAGACTTCAGTGACTGTCCCTCCCAAATAAACAAGTGCTATGATGATGACAACGACATTATAATCATTTCCTCTGAGGACAAAAAGAAGAGACGTCCAGCCAAACCTAAGC
Source organism: Pangasianodon hypophthalmus (assembly GCF_027358585.1). NCBI lineage: Eukaryota > Metazoa > Chordata > Actinopteri > Siluriformes > Pangasiidae > Pangasianodon > Pangasianodon hypophthalmus. The sequence goes on along the minus strand of NC_069722.1, from coordinate 9,073,080 downwards.
CCAGAAAACGTGCTCGAGAAATCTCACTGAAATTTCGCTGGAGAATGGACGTGCACAAAATTCCAGTGCTTTCAGTAAGATGGAGTGTTTTCCCACAACGATAACAACACAATGTACTGAGCAATATCATTGTTGCTAAGGGAATCAGAACTATTTCTGATGTTACTTACTTCAGCAATACAATATAATGATCTGATTTTCATTTGCAGACAGATCCTCTGAGCAAGGCTGTAGCTCAGTTATCTGTCAAACTTAAAGTCCCACCCTCTAAAATACTGCTAATGCGGAATGATGATGAGCTTCCTGTGCACTCTACAATCACGCAGTTAGATCTGGGCATTGCAGACATCATAGGTGAGTGAAAAGTTTCTGATTAATCATTTTATAGGGATTAGTCATGTATTATCATGGCTGACATTTTTTCTCTACAACTTGCCTTTTGTGCCTGCTCTATCAGATTGTCTTGTGAAAACTGATGATGAAGATGAAAGCAAATGTGATGTCATCACTGTGCGACTGCAGGGCAAAGAAAAAGGATCTGCACAGGAATATTCCTTGCGTACGGTCGGTGAAGTTTCAGATCTTTTTTTTTTTTTTTTGAGGACTTTACGTTGTCCTCCTTAGCACAATAGCTTACCTCTTTATTCTTTCTTATTGATTTCTTACTCTTTCCGCCACTCAGGATGCTCCTCTGGATTCCATCCTGTCACAATACACTTCAGGTCTGTCTGCCACTGCTAAGCGCAAGGTCAAATTCCTCTTCGATGGGTTAAAGGTGAAACACAATCAGACACCTTCACAGCTGGACATGGAGGATGGTGATGTCATTGATGTCTGGGCCTGATTTCTGTAACAATGATGTTTCATATCAACTGCCTCCTTTGCTTTTTTTTTCTTCCTGAGGTTAAAATTAGAGTGTATATTTAAATTTTGTCTAATTTAAAAGTGTACATATATTTCTACATCATGTAAACAGTTTTTTAAATATACATATTAGTGACAATAATAAAAGATTTGCTGTTATCCAGGGTCAGTTTATTGAGTTGGGTCTACATTCACTAAAATGAAGCTTTAGTATACAAACTATTTGGGGGGGTGACAAAGATATGCAGTTTAAAATGAACACTGACAGGGTTTATTGTTATCTAATTGATAACTAACTAGTCAATGCATGATTTAATGCTTTGTTTTGAAGTTACTCTCACTCACTGATAGGATAAAACATTAGACATTAAGCTTAAATCTCAAAAAATAAAGCTTTAAAGGGCCAAATTGTGATGGCTAGACAACTGGGTCAGAGCATCTCTAAAACAAGAGATCTTGTTCTGGGTATGCAGTGGTTAGTACCTACCAAAAGTGATCCAAGGAAGGACAACCGGTGAACCAGCGACAGTGTCATGGGCGCCCAAGGCTCACTGATGCGTGTGGGGAGCAAAGGCTAGCCTGTCTGGTCCGATCCAACAGAAGAGCTACTGTAGCACAAATTGCTGAAAGGGTTAATGCTGGCTATGATAGAAAGGTATCAGAACACACAGTGCAGTTTGCTGTGTATGGGGCTGCATGACCGCAGACCGGTCAGAGTGCCCATGCTGACCCCTGTCCACTGCCGAAAGCGCCTACAATGCACGTGAGCATCAGAACTGGACCATGGAGCAATGGAAGAAGGTGGCCTAGTCTGGTTTTCTTTTACATCATGTGGATGGCCAGGTCCGTGTGTGTCGCTTACCTGGGGAAGAGGTGGCACTAGGATGCACTATGGGAAGAAGGCAAGCTGGCAGAGGCAGTGTGATGCTCTGGGTAATGTTCTGCTGGGAATCTTTGGGTCCTGGCATTCATGTGGATGTTAGTTTCACACGTACCACCTACCTAAACATTGTTTCAGACCAAGTACACTCCTTCATGGCGACGGTATTCCCTAATGGCAGTGGCCTCTTTCAGCAGGATAATGCTCCCTGCCACACTGCAAAAATTCTTCAGGAATGGTTTGAGGAACATGATAGAGATCATGTTCATCAAAGAGATCAGGGTGTTGACTTCACCTCAATCCAATCGAGTATCTGTGGGATGTGCTGGACAAACAAGTCCGATCGATGAGGCCCCACCTTGAAACTTACAGGATTTAAAGGATCTGCTGCTAAGTCTTGGTGCCAGATACCACAGCACACCTTCAGGTCTTGTGGAGTCCATACCTCGACGGGTCAGAGCTGTTTTGGCAGCGCAAGTGGGACCTACACAATATCAGGCAAGTGCTTTTAATGTTATGGCTGATCTGCGTGTGTGTGTGTGTGTAAATTAGCATTTTTTTAATGGTGGATTGTGATTTCCACTACCGTAACTTTCAGCTTAGCGATTATTAAACCTTATTTTTCACATCATTTTGTTTTCCAAAATGTGTCGTGCTTCTGTTTATTATCACATTATCATGTGCTGACTATATCTGCTTTTATTAGCTATGGGTTGTGTGGAGGGGCGGGGCTTAAACAGATGTCTTCCCCGCTGGCCAATCGACAATGAATGACGTAAAAAAAAGGGGGGGTAACAAAAATGGGAGCTAATTCAAGATGGCGCGGCGCTGTAGTGCAAATTCAGAGTAACAACCGAGACAACAAAGAAAAAGACGGTTATATTAGCGGGTTGCTTGGCATTTTCCCTCAAAAATGGTAGCGCGTCAGTTAGGCTAACATTTATACGTTTAAAGCAATAGAGCTGCTTGAGCTCGGTGTTTAGAGAAGAGTGTGAAAGTGCTGTAGAAGGACTGACTTCACCCCCAGCTGCAGGTAAACAACCCGAGTCCTGACGCTTCTCTTAATCAGCACTATCTAACCTTCACAACTAACGTCACTTTCTAACTCCATGTATGTCATTTTGTCAAGAGTTTCTTTTTAATATAAATAATGTTCCTATGCTGTGAAGACAGTGACGTTGCCTCATAGTGTAATGTGAGCTAAATGCGCCTAAAATCTTTATTTAATGTTACACAGACTCCGAAATATATATATTTTTTTCCTGTCAGGTACACTGTGTACACTTTAGAAATAATTCTCTTATTAAGATATTGTTAAATATGATTTGCTTCAGATTTTCTATCACCGTATATCGTCTTCTCTTTTATCTTCAGGGAGTCAGCTGCTGTGCACGCGCTGCCAGAGTAACCTACTTTTTTTTTTCCCAGCTGTTGGTCAATACTCAGGATATGGAGACGTTTAGTCAGCAGAAATCAATACATCTCTGTACCATTCAGCTGTCTCACTTAGGAAGAAAAAAACATGATTAGTTAGCATTTCAAAGTTTGCATTTCATGTGGTGTATAGGTAACAAGATTCAAGACTTTTGTTTATTTGTCACTTACACAGTTATATACAATATATAACTTGGCCTACTCCTTCTTAGACTGTGCATTAAAAATAGGAAATGAATAAGAAATAAGTAGAAAAAAGACTATGAATAGTGCAAAAAAAAAGAGAGAGAGAGACTGAGTTACAAAAAAAATACAGTACGTTTAGAAAAATGTGTGTGCATCCTACAATAAGGCTGCCGTACAAAACATTAGGCAAAATCCTGAGGATAAATAGGCATGTCATGACCCTTTCTGTCTCCAGACTTGATCTGAATAAGACCATGCATGACATCTGGCAGAACTGCAGATCTCGGGAAGAAAGAAGGGCGGACATTACGACTCACAAGCTGTTCACAGAATATGCCATGTGAACGTAATGGTTATAAAGGCAAAAGATGGATATACAATTTAATAGAGAATATTTATAGCACATACAGAGCAGGAGATGCAAAATAATAATTTTTTGAAAATCCGCTGTATGTCTTTACATTAACAAGATGGCCATTGTTACTTTTCACTTGAAATCAAAGGAGCCTTTGTTGTGAAACCTAACACACTAAATGACCTGTTTCTTAAAATATTTCTGTTCACACACTAAACTAAGGGTATGCGATCTTTCTCACTCAAACTTGTGTTCTAAAAAAAATAGATCATAAATATGTGTGATTTTTATTAGTAATAATGTTCCCCCATTTGATTTATTTATTTGTTTTTGTTTATCAATAACAATTCATGGTTCATTATTTGTTCTGCGCCCTGTCCCCGTACGTCACTTAGCAAATACAAAATAACTCAGCATGCCAGATTTAGTATTTGATCGAAACAGTGATCAGCCAGTCGGTGATTTAGTAATGACAAATAGAGTATAGTACAGGACCATAGAGAGGCACTAACTACAGACTCTTAATTTAGTATTTCAAATAAATGAATGTGCTGACACTTGGGTGACTGGGTCTGCACACTTCAATTAAAATCTTTATTTAAATTTTGAATTTCACCTACACAAGCTAAAGTTTCTCAGGTTTCATTTCTGCACTGTATTCAGATGTGTTCAGCTTCACTGAAGCATTACATTTCATATATACTTGGTCTGAGTATGTAAAGCCACAGACCACCTATCCTGTTCACTTCTGTTTTATGACTAGGTTTCTGAAATGGATCAGCACACACAGTTAAACCTTTAAACCTCTATTAGATGTCCTTTATGCATGTTTTAGGCTCTTTTTGGTGTTGAAAGAAATAATATCTTACATTAATTCTCACTCTCTCTTTCTGTCTCTGTCTCTCTCTTTCTCCCTGTGTGTGTGTCTTTTATGTACAGCAGCAATGTCTCTCGTCGATCCGACCTCAGATACCACACCCTTCTTCTCCGATGACGAAGGGGAGGGGACAGATATAAAGGGGGAGGGGCAGTCAAATCAGCCGGAGCCAGAGTGTGCGAGTGGAGTGTCCAAAAACAGAGCGGTGATGACCGTGGCAGTCCTCTGCTACATCAACTTGCTGAACTATATGGACAGGTTCACTGTAGCAGGTATATATTACAGTAGACTGTAAAAATTTTTACAAGATGGAGTTTTTATTTTAAAGAAAACAAAGACAAAGCTGTAAAAATTCAAACAAATTGATGCCATTCTCCAAACAGCCTGCACTGATACTTCTTTCTGAAGTACCATGTCCAGTTATTGCCAGGTCTTGTGAATTCTGCAGAATTGTCTAAATAAAGAGAGAATGAATAGACTGGAAATTGGCAGCACTGAAATTACATGTCTTTTATTTTCAGACAGTGCTTTTTTTTCTTAGAACAGCATTCAGCATTACTCTGACCAGAAGTTACCCAAGGCTATTGATGTAGCACATGTGAGACTCACGGGATCTCCCTTTCAAATGGTGTAATACACAATCAATGTCACTGAACCCTTGAATGCCTGGGTCCCAGACAGCCAGAGCAGCTGTAATCTGGGACAGGGAGCTCTTTATAGGGGACACGTTTGACATGTGGACTCACAGTGTGTCATATTTATTTAATCAAGAAGTCGCATTTTAAATTAATTATCTTTTATAAATGAGCTCTGGCCAAGAAATGGATAAAACTAAAAGCTGTCTTGTTAAATTCAGATTTTCCTAATAAAGTGAACATATATATACATATGTATTTGTGCATATGTAGGAATATGAAGGAAGCTGACAGTAAATACCTTGTAATTTGCATCAAATTTGTAAATCTGGTGTCATTTCCTGTAGGTGTGCTTCCTGATATTGAAAAGTTCTTCAACATCAGTGATGGCAAATCTGGGCTGCTCCAGACTGGTGAGTTGATGATGATGATGATGATTATTATTATTATTATTATTATTATTATTATTAGGATCATGAAAGTATGTTCTATGAGTACCAAAACTAACTGTATCCCTGTTCTCTCAGTCTTTATCTGCAGCTACATGTTTCTTGCTCCTGTCTTTGGTTATCTGGGTGACAGGTACAACAGGAAGTTGATCATGTGTGTGGGCATCAGCTTCTGGTCTTTAGTGACTTTAGCCAGCTCCTACGTCGCCAAAGATGTTAGTAGCATAACTAAACCCGTTTCCTAATAGCGAATCATGTGTTTTAAATATGTTTGCATAGTAAACAATATCTAAGTCAAAGTATGCCTTGAAAGTATGTCTATGATAAAGTGACTGGTGTTGATTAATTGTTGTCTGTGTCTTTGTGTGACAGCATTTTTGGGCGTTGCTGCTGACACGGGGGTTTGTGGGGGTCGGCGAGGCCAGTTACTCCACCATTGCTCCCACCATCATCGCAGACCTCTTCATCAAGGAGAAGAGAACTGCCATGCTCTCTGTTTTCTACTTTGCCATCCCCGTGGGCAGGTGAGAGAAATACCAAGCTGTATACCAAAAAAAAAATCTAATTTATTGTTAAGAAATCCTGCAGCTTTACAGTTCCAGGATTTCTTAACACTAAATTAGATTTATTTATTTATTTATTTATTGGAAACGCTGCAACAGGTAACTTACACTTAGCTTATGAAAAGCTATGACCAAGAGCGATGAAATTCTGTGAATGTTTGATTTTTTTTTTGTATATGAATGTTGAGTATAGTGATGGTATGATAGAGTGTAGTATAGCAGTTATTAATTGGCATCTTAAAAATCATCTACTTACTCCCCCTAGAACCCATGGGAATATCCCTTTCAAAACTAATTTAAGCCTTAAAAATCATAGACATGACCGTGGGTCAGAAATCTTTTGAGGAACTAAAGGTTTCCTCTATTATGAGAGCGACACAGTTCCTGGATGACTTCCTGTTCTACATTTCCGTTGTAAATCGGAGACCGTGACCATTATGTAACGCCAAAGAAAAAACGCAACCAGCGTGACAGTAACATCATTTGAGCACATGGCAAGCATACAGCAACACAACTGAGGTTGAAATTGAAGATTTGTTGTTCTTTATTCAGAGTTTTTGTGCATGTCTGGAAAGTCTGTAAAAGTATGTCATTTGAACATAAGGAAATTCTGAACACATTTTGGGGAAAAGGATATACATGATGTCACATTAACACATTCTCAAGACATTAAAGTTCTAAACCTGTTGTCGTTCACTTATTCTGTGAACTTGTGCAACCTCTTTAATGCATATCACTTTTCATGTTTTCACTTTCTATGACACAGTTAACGGGACCTCATACAGAAAACATGTAGTTCTCATCAAGTTTAGTTCTGTAAAAGATTGCAAGATCTTGGCAGAAACATGCCTTGCCGGTTTGAAAAGGGGTTACTATGGAGTTGGCCTGCATTTTACCAATCAGTATTATTCAGGTTCTTCATCTAAAAAAAAAAAAAAGTACCTACTCCTCAGCCAAGGGTTCAGGCATTCACACATTTTCTCACATCTTTATAGATCTTTTCAGACTTTACCATATGATGGCATTCATTTATTCTCTCTTACTCTCTCTCTCTCTCTCTCTCCCTCCCTCTCCCTCTCCCCACACCTATTAGTGGCCTGGGCTATATAGTGGGATCAGCAGTGGATGAAAGGGCGAAAGACTGGCACTGGGCTCTGAGGGTAGGTTTGCTAGCACATCATGTTCCATTTGCAAACTTGCAGTTTCATTCTGATGCAACATTTGCACTTGTAATAACTTGCAATAACACCTCCATGCCTCTCTCATGTCTCTTTCTTTGTCAGGTGACGCCTGGTTTGGGTCTTTTAGCGGTAGTTTTGTTGGTGTTTGTGGTGCAGGAGCCCAAGCGTGGTGCTATAGAGGCTCGGCCCGAGCACACCCTGCACAGGACCAGCTGGCTCGCTGACATGAAGGCTCTCCTCAGGAAGTCAGTTGTGCAGCTTGCATATTCTGTACATTTCGTACTTTTAAATAAACTACAGTTGCCTTTTCACGCTATTCTGTAATCCTTGGTTCACTGCTTAGTCTACAGACTTTGCTTGACAGCGTATCTTGACATCTTCAATTATCAGTTCATTTTAGCACAGGCAACCTTTGAAAACTGCCAAACAACTAAAGCCATGCTGCCATTATAAGAACAGTTAATATTTGACACTATTGTCCATCTTTGCTGTATGTTCTTCTCCTTCTTGAGTCATTTCTCAAAAGCAGCAGATGAAAATTTTTGGAAATATTTGTCTTTGTCTTTGTTTTCACATATTCTCCCCGATTTGATCATTCATAAATTTTCACCCACTAGCTAACTCTCTCCATCACAGGACAATTACCAACTGGGAAGGGTAGAGCAAACACTCCACATCTTTTTGAACTGCTGCTCATGTTGCATCACAGGGCAGAGTAACACGCTCTGAGGAAAGAGCTATCTGCCCTCTTCCACATACTCCCAGATGCCCAGGAGTGGCTCGTGTCATTTTTTTTTTTGACAGGAGGGAGAGAGTATGCCACTCCTACCACCCAGAAAGCCTCTAGGCTCCAGGTTGTGGGTGGCTGTGTCATTGTGAGGATTCGAACTATAGAATAGAAATTGCGCGAATAGGGCGAATGCTTTTCTGTTGCACCATTTGGGAGCCCCATATACGCATCTTTTAACCGTACCCCATCTGTCTTTCTCTCTTTCTGCAGTAAGAGTTTTGTTCTGTCGACGTTTGGTTTCACGGCAGTGGCCTTCGTCACAGGATCGCTTGCTCTTTGGGCTCCTGCCTTCCTCTTCAGAGCGGCGGTCTTCACTGGAGAGAAGCAGGCGTGCATCCAGGAGCCCTGTGACACCTCTGACAGGTTACACTTGCGCGCACACACACACACACACGCACACAGAGGGAACACACGCTGTCACATTAATGCGTGCCTTGAACTCAGTGATATCTCAGAGTTTTACGGACACACAGTCCTTTTTCCAGAACTTTAAGCAGCATGAGACTGGAACTAGTAGTAAGATTTCTGATCATATGGGGCACAGATGTTACAGATGTTTTTAGTGCATTGCTGTTGTCAATTTAATATTAACAGTGTCAGTTCAGCCTCATCTTCTGCACCATAACACTGACACACTACTGTTGTCACGGTGACAGTTCCAGTTTGGTGAAAATGAACTTATTCTTTTGGTTTCTGTCTCGGCCAGTTCTTGTATTCTGAATGTGCAGAGTAGAAAACCCTTTACGTTCACACCCTCATTATGCCTCCTTTTTATTGTGGCACAGTGTCTGATAATTCTAATACCCTGCCTCTATTCTCTTTAGTCTGTATTTTGGCATCATCACGTGTGTGACGGGAGTGTTGGGTGTAGCGATGGGTGGAGCAGTCAGTCAGCGTCTGAGGAAGAGAACGCCACGTGCTGATCCGCTCGTGTGTGCTGCTGGCCTCCTCCTCGCTGCTCCCTTCCTCTATCTGTCAATCATCTTTGCCCAGGGCAGCACCATAGCTACCTACGTGAGTCTGCCTCACATTGCTACCAACATGTGCACAATCTTTATTTTTTTTCTCATTCTCACTCTCTCTGTTCTTTCTCACGTTTACATTTTCACACTTTGCACACACTGTATACACTTCTTTATGACTCATTTTTTTCCTCCTCATTCTCCATTTATGTTTTATTCTTTATCACTGGCTTTGTGCCTTGTATTTAAGTAAAGACATTAAGTAAAAAGATTAATATTCAAAAATGCATTGGAATACTAAATTAGCCTCTGGTGTCCTACTGCCACAGACTGGGCAAGCATTAACTATAGCAGTACACATTTATATCAACCACACAAGGTCAAGATTTTGTCTCAAAATAAAGATGTAACAATGTAAACCCATTATCTTATTATTAACTTGTGTCAGGCATATTTTTATTGGCACTGATATTTAGCTTCATTTTAGATTTCTTTGGTTACCCAGGAATTTATGTCCAATGCAGGCAGGCCAAATCCCAATTGGCTACCTTTTCACTATATACGTTTACTACTTAGGGTGCAATAATAGTGTTGTAGACTCTAAATAGTGTTCACATGATGAATAGTTTTGTCATTTGTAATGTAACGGCCACCAATGGCTGTCAAAAATAAACCCGGATATGCTCACTGACCACTTTATTAGGAACACAGTAGTTATCACATCTTATCATTCACACAGTTATCTAATCAGCCAATCATTTGGCAGCAGTGCATTGCATAAAATCGTGCAGAAATACATCTTGTAGCTTCAGCCTGCAAAACTGCCACTCACTGGGTGTTTTTGTTTATCACACCATTCTGTGTAACCTCTAGAGACTGTTATGTGTGAAAATCCCAACCGATATCTCAGACCAGCCTGTCTGATACTAACAGCGATGATGACAAAGACACTGAAATCATATTTTTCCCTGTTCTAATGTTTGATGTGAACATTAACTGAAGCTCTTGACCTGTATTGGCATGATTTTATACACTGAGCTGCTGCCACATGATTCAAGTCAAGTCAAGTCAAAATTTGCGCCAAAGTGCTGTACATCAAAACACAGTATGTAAAAGCATAAAAGGAAACGTGCATCATATGAAAAATAAACACACAAAATAGAGTCAGAGCAAATTGACATCAAAGCCTTAAACTGACATTAATCACGTGATTGGCTGATTAGATAACGGCATGAATGATTGGGTGTACAAGTGTTCCTAATAAAGTGGTTGGTGAGTGTATGTAAGTTGTTTATTCTTAACAGGCATTGACTGCAGTTACATTATTTCTGTAACCAAACCTCAAATGACACACTACTGAGTGTGTGCTGCAAAAAGTGCATAAAGTAGTTGGTGAGTGTGTAATATAGTGTATACATGTTGCTTTTTCTGCTTAAATAAAAAATGTATGCATAATTAAAATATATTTGAAAGCTGCATTTATTCAGACCCATTTGTTTGTCTTGCCAAAAAGTTTAAGAAATGCATTTTCTTATACTTTTTCATTAGGCGATGAAAAGTAGAACATTAGACCTTAAGTAAAACAAAGTGCTTTTTGTTTTTGAATATGCCAAATATTACAAAAATTCAAATCGTATTTCAGATAGAAAATGATATTTATTGGGTGCTTGTGTGCGTGTGTGTGTATGTATCTGTGTTGTAGATTGAATGCTGCACCTTTGCCTCCTTAGATGTGGCAATGTCTTAGAATGAACTTTGTATATATTTCTTGTTTGACTCAGGTCTTCATCTTTTTTGGTGAGATGTTCCTCTCGATGAACTGGGCCATTGTGGCTGACATCCTGCTGGTGAGCTTCCTCCACTACTTTCTCATATTTATGATAAGCTGAGGCATGCCATTAAAGATTTATCACATCTCTCTCTCTCTCTCTCTCTCTCTCTCTCTCAGTATGTTGTCGTCCCCACACGGCGCTCCACCGCAGAGGCTTTCCAGATCGTTGTCTCTCACCTGCTGGGAGACGCAGGGAGTCCCTACCTCATAGGAGTAGTACGTGTCACTGTGACATACACACAATGAACTACACAGTATATTCTGTTGAATCGCTTAATAATTCACTCATTTTCTTTGCCTCTGTTAGGTGTCAGACTCACTGAAGCAGGCGGACTCTTACATGTGGCAGTTCCGCTCCTTGCAGATTTCGCTCCTGCTCTGTTCTTTTGTTGCTGTGGTGGGCGGGGCCTTTTTCCTGACTACAGCCCTTTTTATTGAAGAAGACCGACACTGTGCCGAGAACTATGTTCCCTCAGGTGAGTGGACTACTTACTAGGAACTCTAAAATGATTTGTGCTTCTTTTGGTATCTGTATTTATTCAGCTACCATCACTCGTTAATCAAGTGCAAACAATGATGCCATAGCCATCCGTGGCTGGGAGTCCAAAAGAGCAAAATTGGCCGTGCTCTCTGGGTTTTGAAAGATGGCGTACTCTCTCTCTCCCCTATCAATCACAGCGACACTAGCCAGTCGTGGGTGTCTGTGAGCTGATGCATGCAGAAGGAGCGGATAGCTATGAGTGTATGCTATGAGTGTGTTATGCTGCTTGGTGACGCAGCACAAGCAACAGTTTGAAAAGATGCATGCTTTGCTGGCTTCACTTTTCTTGAAGGAAGTACGTGATAGCCTTAACTCGCCTAAGCTGGTATTTGTCATATGACAGGGGAGACCTAACCGGGGGGGGGGGGATTCGCCACGAATAATTTAGGGGGAAATCAGGGGGGGAAAAAAACAAGAAAATACATAAAACAACATTTACACTCTAACAATAAATGTCTTAGGATGATATGGATATGAAAAACATCTTACCAAACATCTTACCATGTCATATTTCCAACTTTGCAAAAGCAAAGTAATTACACTTTCCTAAATGTTTTGTGGTACCCAGGTACAGTCCCCTCTGAAAGTTTTGGAACAGCAAGGCCAATCCTTTTGTTTTTGCTATACACTGAAGACATTTGCTTTTGAGATCAAAAGATGAAAAAGACAATAGAGCACAATTTCAGTTTTCATTTCCTGGTATTTACATCAAGATGTGTTAACCAACTTGGAACTTTGAGCACCTATAAATCGGGTGCTCTGCTACCAAAGGTGTTATGTTCTAAGTTATTTAACACATCTAGATGTAAATATCAGGAAATGAAAGCTGAAATTCTGATCCATCATCTCAAACCCAAAGGTCTTTGGTATATAGCAAAAACAGAAGAAATCCACAGAAATAAATTGGTAAAATAAATACTCTGAGAAAGTAGTTCCTTCTCTGAAAGGAAGAATTACACAGATTCGTAGTTTGATTTACAAATATATTTGAGTGAAAAATTAAGGAGTTCTACAAAAAAATGTTCTACATTAAAGTTTATTGACAGAGTTCAAAAACTTCTCTTGAACATTCATTATAACTGAGTTCTGAGTACACAGGTTTTCTGTTCATTTCTTAATACAGAGAAATGTGTTAATTCTTATCAGCCACGGATGTGGTAGATAAAGATTATTCCTTTAATGTGCTACAGTATTACAGCTAAGTGTGAAATGTCATATTTGTTTTCTCTAGTTGATGCACCAATTATTGTCCCTAAGAGAGGAAGATCCACCAAGGTGTCTGTGTCGAGTGTTTTAATTTGAGCAAATGAGGACATGGAAGAATCTAGAGAATGCTCACCTCACTGGGGGAAGTAGATGGATGTAGCTGAGCTTGACACCACTGCTGGAGTAGTGTGGGATGAATAGAGTCACTGATTGAACTTTCACCCCTTCAGGGATTTTTAGGATAATTTATTATGTTATGTTTGTTATTAACACCTTTATCATTTTTGGGAACATGACTAACCATCAGGAAGTGTGACATGGCACTTCTGAAGGACTTGCTTTCCTGGAAGAAATGTGCTGTCCAGCATTTAGCATTCTAGCATTCAGAGAAGAGCTGTGTCTCTTACTGAGGAAAGCTGAGGACTGTGGAATTATGGGAAATGGTCTGGAAGAACACATGTTCTGGGAAGGACTTTTTCTGTGAGTGAAGAAGCACAAACTGTGTTTTAAACCTCAAGCTAAAAGGAGGAGATTTTAACCTTTTGTTTTATTAACCATTTAGAGACTAAAGTAAATTAACAGATATCATTTTACTGTAATCACACTACATAATCATAATGACATGACTATGCATTGATGTGTAATGTTACATTACCTGGAAGACCTTTATACATGCTATAATATTTCAACACATCACACATATTAGTCAAGGTCTAGCTGATTTTTTGTTCAGATTAAAAACCAGATAGAAATCAAACACCTACCCCTCTGCTTCTGCCCAAGCGTCTGATTTTTATTATTCTGAATATTAAAACTTGCCCTGATTCTTAATTGAAATCGAATGCAGTCAGTGAGAAAACAGCAGATCTTCAGGATGTGCCACTTAAATGAATAAATTCATTCCTTTTTTTATTTATTTTTTTAAGAAGACTGTGGTGTTTGTACAAAACGTTTTACTGATCTGGAGAAACTGTAATTTGGGAAGGATCAAGTTTGACAAAGCATGTTTCTTTTTTAAACATTAAATTAAGCTTCAGCTCATGTGTGTTTGTGGTCTTTTCTGTTCATGTAATGTGAATGTTGTATACTATTAAAACTCTCAGCAGCAGTATTATACTAGTCCATAAACTCATAGTCTTAAACTTTGGCTTTTAACAAGTTATTTTCTGCTCTGTCCTTAGCAACCACCTTTCCAGCAGTGTTACTCATCCTGCCTCTTTCTCTCTCTCTCTCTCTCTCTCTCTCTCTCTCTCTCTGATGGGGAGCATGATGTTGTCTTCAGTTGCTGTGGTTTCCTGTTTGTAGGTGGGAGAAACAGGTTCGGTAAATTTCTCACTACATTGCAAATTAGCCGAGCAAATGCAACATGAAAACAGTTCTCGACTACTCTGAGCTGTAGTGGTATGGTGATGATTTATGCAACTGCTTTAATGCAAGTGTGAGGTGTGTGTGCATTGAAGCTAAATGTCATGAGTTTGGCAGCTGAGACGGGAAACTCTGAAAAGAGGCATAATCTGATATTTCTGTTCATTTTTGTTCATTTTTCTTAAATCAACCAACCCTGTGATAGGTGGCTATTACTGAGTTGTTTAATAAAACAGCACTCCATTTCATAGTAAAATTTAATAAATTCTCACTTTTCTTCAGAAAAGAGAAATGGTTACATGGAGGTTATGATCTCTGCATGATCGTTAGTACACAGTATGATTCTGTGTAATAAGCGGTGGTTATCTGATAATAAAAGGAAAATGTAGGTTACCTTGTGGTGCTTAAGTAACGAAAGGTATTCAATTCAGTGTTTGTTTTAAAGTATATAACAAATGACATCTCTGAAGTTTGTTAATTTTGCTTGTGTGTATTGTGTACTGTAAACTTAAGTGTCTACATCAAGTGTGGAAAATAATGAGACTAAATACAAAGCACAAGCAAAAACAAACAAACAAAAAAAAAGTTCATAGGGAGAAGGGCAGAGCTGAAGCCAGGCAGATGAATGAGCAAGAAACAACTCAGAGAGATTAGCTTAGAAACTGGAGGTGGAGGCTGCGACGACATTGAGAAAGAGCCTATGAGGAGCGAGAGGCTGAGCGAGAGAGAGCGGGCACAGGAAAGATAAAGAAAGAAAAAGTTTAGGGATGGCCTATTTCTCTACAACACTCATCTATGACTGTGTAAATAGACTATGAACTGTTTGGACTGATGAGAGAAAAGTGTTGAAAGTCAGACAAGAGCAACAAGAGGCTTAGGTGTAGATGAAAAGTGGGAGAACCAAGATGGTGAAACTCAGAGTGTGAACTGGTGGTGAATTTGCTCTGGTGTGTGACGCGTGACAACTGGCCTCTGGTTCGGCTCAGCACCCTGACAGGCAGATCCTACCCCGTGCTGCGACGGTGCCGGTAAGTCTTTTTAACTTTTGGTCATACTGTAATTTTTGTTAAAAGTGCACATTTTGCTTCATGCACTGTTTGGGGTCAGAGAGCAACTTTAAAACAATACTGAGTAAGATTTTATTCAGTAACTGCTCCCAGTGGCTGCTCCCAGTTCACCATCACTATCAGCTTCATCAGCTTTACATGAGCAGTCTGGTATACAAAGGTCATTTGGTGGGCAAATGGTCTAGCCAGTGGTACACCACAACAAAGTCTGTTAAGGAAACCTCATTTTCACATATATTTCTTCTTTCTTTTGTTGCCACTGAAATAAAAATGTATTATATTGTATTTATGTCTGAACTGTACATGATTCATTTGATTAAAGCGCATAATAGTAAATGTGATTTCCTAAACAATCATTGATGCATTTCCTTTTCTTTTCTTGATTTCTCTTATTTCATTACCATTTTATTACGTTAATGTTATAAAAATGTCTATAGTAACACTCCACAGTGTGGGCACTCAGTAAGCATTGATTCAGATTGGCCTTGGCATTTAGAAATGCTCAGGGTGGCACAAAATGGAGGTGGATATGCTGCGGCCCTGGTTTTTGGGGTTTGGGTGAAAGAGGCCGTGCAGATGTAGGTGTAACAGAGAGGCCTAGGCCGAGTCAATTTCTTGTGATGTACTTTTTTTTCTCCTTTTTCTCATCTAACTGCAAAATACAGGAAATCCGTTTCCTGGCAATGAACGCACTCACATGCATATAGACACAGCAGCATAGGCTGAGAACTGCAATGGCACTGATGCCACGAGATTAATTAGATTATGAAACTGTTAAGGTGTAACTACAGTAATTTTGTCTTCAGATATTGATGTCGCTTCATTGCATGTATTTGACTAGAAAGGTTTACATGAAAAAGTACGTAAACCCCCCAAAAAGAAATATTCGTGCTATTTAAGAAAGAAAAAGTAATTAAAAAGTAACTAAAAAAAGAGCAGTCATGCAACAGTTACCAATAAATTATATTTCTGAAGACAGCGCTACTTCAGAGACAGAAGAAAATCGTCAGACAACGAGCAGGCAGAACTTAAAAAAAAAAAAAAAAAAAAAAAAACTGCCTCAGAGGCAGCTTTGTATTTTTCCAAAAAAAATGTAGTTGATAGATAATTTAACTATCAATCAGGATGAAAAATCCAAAAAGTGAGCTAGTATTAATAACCATCTAGCGACCGAACAAGCTAAGGCTAGCAATTATAAAAGAGTTTATGATTTGTATAACGTATGGTGCTAGGTAGCTTTCTGAGCATTTAGTTTGCTAAAATTAACAATCATATTAGTTGTCAAGAATGATTGCTATTAACACTCCCAAACAAGCTAATGTTGATGATCAAAAATCTTAATAGTTTATATACAGCATGGAGCTAGGTAGTTTTCTGTCCATTTTTGTAGTTTAATATCACTACTGGAAAAAAAAAGAACAAGCATGCTAGTTACCAAGAATGTTTGCAGTTAACACTAACTAGCCATTTAGCTGATTAATAATCTAAGCAAAACACTCTATGGTTTATATACCTTATGACCATAAAAAAATTTTTTTCCAACACCATATAAATGGTGACAGTCTGACTATTTTTACAGTGCATCAAAAAAATTAAAAGACAGCACTTCCTAGCTGGGGAATGAACATGACGTTCAAAAAGCTAGCTTTGTGATTTTCCTCTGGCCTCCAAGGTAGAGCTGTCCTCAGAACAATTGTCATCAATTCTGCACATGAGCGAAAAAGAGCCCTCACTCATATGAGCAGTAAACATGCTCCAAACAGCTGCTCCAAATAGCTTAAATGCTCATTTTAACCCTCTAAACCCTCTCCTTGTATCTTAAAGCATTTATTCAGTAATTTAAGTGAAACTGATGTAGTAAAAAGGATGAGATGGTTTCTGGGACTTCACTTTGTTCAGCAGGCATGTTCGTTACATCTGTAAGTTAATGATTAAGATTCAAGATTTTTATTTGTCACATATACAATTATATACAGTATATTACTTGCAGTGAAATGGAAACCTGGCCTACTCGTCTTTAGACTGCATTAAATAGTAAAGTAAAGTTAAAATTTAAAAATCAGAAATGAATAAGCTTGAAGAGGCTGTGAGAAAAGTGGTTCGTCGCTGCAAACGAAAACTCTGCTGGAAGCTACAGAAAAGCCACCAGTGGTCAGACATGCTGCTGTAACATGCAGAAGCGTGCTCTCTCAACCTAAATAATAAAAAGAAAGACATACAAGCGCAGATTTACAATGAGCTAAATGTAAAATGGGGTTGTAATTAAGACAGTTCACAATACCTCTGCACCGACGAGAATAATCATGTACCTCGGAGGACGAGTGTAGAAGTGTTTTGTCTCACGTCTTTCTCAGATTTTAAGACTGATCGGTATTTTTTTTTAAAATGATACAACAAGTTAATTAAAATGCTGAATAATTTCTCAGGTATGGATTCCACTGCACTTTTGACTGTGGTAGGTGTGGCAGTTGTTGTGCTGTTCATCATCCTGACTGGTCTTTGCTTGAACTGCAAAGGAAACAGCCAACCAAGTAAGATAAGAAATAAATGATGTGCACAAACCAGATCCTTCTATCACTTGAAACACCATATACAGTAAATATTAACTCAATCCTTCCCTTAAAGCATTGTGTAATAATACTTTTTCCTTTGTTTTCTTTTAGTATATATAAGACAACAACATGATCCACACAACAGTTATGCACCGTAAGAGATGATCTAATCACTGATGTTCTACTTCACCTTTTCCATTCTGCTTTGGTCATACTTGTCTATGGGTTCTTCAAGTTTTCTCTCTGGAAAAACATTTAACAGTTCTAGAGGCTTTCCTTTCCAGAAAGGGTTCCAAGTAAAAGACCTTTAGACAACTAGAACCCAAAAACCCCTTTTTAACATTGTATCCGTGCATCCTGCATTCTTCTACTGAGATTCAGCTTTGCCATTTTTAATCATCGTATTCTGTTTTTTTGCACACAAATAATAAAGACTATGAATGAACACCTTTTAGCTTCAAACCTTATCTTGCTTCTTGTATCAGATTTTTTACTGTCTTCCATCATTTGTGGCTAGGTGACGTTGGCATATACTTGTGTTTGTGTGTACTAGGTCTCATATATCTCTCCCTTCTTACAGGAGCCAAGGTTTTACAGTTGTCCGCCCCTGTAAGTAAAAAGAAAATAATAATAATAAAAAAAAAATTAAAAACACTTAAATGTTAATTTTTTTTTTACAAACTTAAAACAAGGCACATCTTAATGTAGAAGTCCTAGATCTTTTGACACTGTTAACAACAGAGCAGGTCTAGATCTAGATTCCTAATGATCAAAGCAGCGACAAATTTCCGGAAATGATGTATGAAACTTTTAGAAGAACAAGACTCAAAATGGAAACCTTCTCTGGGATTTTAAGATTAAGCTGTGATGAATTACATTAGTACCACATTAGTACATTAGTACCCCATCTTCTCTCATTCATGTCATCTCTTTCATGTCATTCAGGGAAAAAGGAATTGTGTTGAAAATATGTTTGTTGGAATGAGGAAGAGCCTTAATATTAACATAGAATAAGAGGTCCAAGTGAAACGCAACAATTTACAATCCCGACAGGAGTATGTAGCATGTATGAGGGCTGGACCGAAATTCCTACCTTCAGTGTGGTCAGTAAAAAATACACTCAACAGCCACCCATCTGCTGAAACTGTCTGCAGTGGAGTGACTGGCAGCGCCGGCACGTTAACGTAGCGTTCCAACGTCCCTGTCAAACATTTGATGCACAGTTTGATTCATTATAGACTGCACAAGGTGGCATGGTGGCACAGTGGGTAGCGTTGCTGCCTCACATCTCCAGGGTCCCCAGTTTGATTCTGAGCTTGGTTACTGTCTGCGTGGAGTTTTGCATGTTCTCGCTATGTTCATGTGGGTTCCTCTGGGTTCTCCAGTTTTCTCTCACTTCTCAAAAACATACCAGCAGGTGAATTGACTAAGATAAATGCCCCTAGGTATGAATGAGTGTGTGCATTTTTCCAGCTAGACTTAATGGGGTGAAAGTGCACCTAACTGCTTTTGCGTCGCTGCACGTGCTTCATTGCCAGTTATTGGGCAAAAAGCAAGCTTGACTTTTTTTTCTTTTTTTTTAACCACAAAAATTTACAGCGTGTAGTTTTCTCATTCCAGAAAATTTCTTCAAATACAATTCATTTTTTCCATCAGTATATTTGCAGATAAGCCTTTATGAGCATATTATTTGTGCAGTTTAACATAATTATTGTGATTTGTTTAGGCAGAAGGTATAAACAGAAATGTACTATTTGCATCAAATTTATTTCCAATTCGCATTAACTTGACTACTGGTTTTCACATGTGAATTATGTTGTTAGGTAGCTTGCTAGCAACCTTGGATCCAGGTTTATACAATGTATTAGATTAACATTAGCTTATCAGTGCTTAGTTTTAGTTACATGTTATAATGTTTAGCCTAACAGACATTAGCTAGACACTAAAGTTAAAGACACCTAGCTTCTACGGGAGAGGTTAAATTAGCTAAGCTAAATACATAGCTGGCATCATTAGTGCAGTGCTGTGTTTGTAGCTGGCTAGCTTAGCTATGATGCTTTAAAAATCTTTAAGGTGTGCCTTTATTAACATTGTTACACATGCACGCTTCTGTTCTTGGTGTTTTTGGGGTGTAAGTAGCTATACTGTGTGAATAGCAATGGTCACAGAGAATAGCTACTTACACCCCAAAAACACCAAGAACAGAAGTGTAAGCATTGCTATTTTGACAGAAAACCGTAAATAGACAAGCTGTATTTCTGAATTTAATAAGACATTTTTGATGACAGCAGCTGATTTCCTCCATTTCATCTCTTAGACGGAGAGACTCCTCCTTGCCCTGGCATATCAGTTCATCCTTCTCAACACCAGCACATGACGTGAGTCTGCTCTCCATCTATGAACACACATTCACTCTTGTAAATTATGCACATGAGCCTCATGTTGTCTCTGCTTATCAGTTCTCCATTGCTGACTGATGTGAGGCGGAGCTCTGCTTGTCCCTCCTCTGATGGTGAGATTGCAGCAGTCATCGTTTTCTTTGGAACACTTGCTTCCTGTACATTCACACAAAGAGATGTGCAACCTTTAGTGTCAAGTGTCAAGTCAAGTGGAGTTTATGGTCATTTCCACCATATACATTCAGTTAGTACATAGTGAAATGAAACAACGTTTCTCCAGGACCAAGGTGCTACATAAGACAGAACAACACAGAACTACAAGGGACTACATAAATTTATACATAGGTTTAAATTTATTTATTTATACTTTAGGTTTAAAAGTTACACTGCAATGCAAATGAAACTGTTATCGGTTAGAGTGTTTGAACTATTTGTGTTTGAACTCTTTGTTTAATAAGGTGGAAGCCAGAGTGATTACATCAACCAAAATGGTGAGGGCAAAAATAATTACTTATTGCTCTTGTCTAGTTGTTGAATAAAATTTGAGCAAGAGGAAGTGTGTTATGGGTTGAATGTGCTGATTATATGTTGTGTCAGTAGTGGACAATGATGCAGTAAGCTATGAGCAGCCTCCTGAAAAGACTACAGACTATCCGGACTATCTGTAAGTTCATGTTTATTTCTTACCTCCAAAATTCTGACTGAATTGATAAATAAATACATACATATCTTCCACATGCCTGTCTCATTTTATTACATTTCTATAAATGCTCATGTAAACATGATTGGATTTGCTCTTTTTAGGGACGTGTTACCAGATGACCAAAATGTGTCCCAGCAGAATCTCGCCTCTTCGTTGAATTCAGGTTAGTTGAAGAAAAGTCCACAGTTTTTTTCTCTTTCTTTCTTTCTTTCTTTTATTTTTCACTATTAAGGCTTAAAACAAAATCTTAAATCACATAAAGTTTTGCAAGAAACAATGCAAAAAATCAGCCAGGGTTTGATACCAGAACACAGTTGCAAAAGTTTGCACACCCCATAGGAGATAGATATATATATATATATATATATATAAAATTAATTGTGTAATGGTTTGAATTTCTAGTGTGTATGGTTGTTTTTCCTGCAGTATTTTCCTGCAGTATTTCCTGCAGTGCTGTGTAACCATGTTCTTCTAATGTTGTTTCGTGATTTTTTTTCTTCCATTCCTATCTGTTCTTTTTGTTTTAACATCAATCTACCCAGGGACAGCAGATGAAAATGATCTATTTGGCTAAATCTGACATATTTATATCATAAATACTCATGGTGATTAATGTGTATTGTTCCTTTTAAACAAATAAATATAGTAAAGTCATTTAAGAAGAATTAACAAGAAAGTGTTAGTTTTCCAAGACATTCTTTTATTATAGCAAAATTATATTATTATATATTAAGATATAATATATATTATATATTAAGATAATAGTGATCGAAGCAATATCAGTTCAAACGTTTGCCTCTCCCTTTCTGAATGTGATGTAAATAATTCTTTATACCCAAGCTCTGTTGAATTTTCAAATCCAGAAGGTGTTGATTAATTTTCTATAACAGCTGTTCTAACAACAGGAAGTTCTAACAGTTGCGGCTTCAAGGTTTAAATTAATGCATGTTCTAATATGTTATCGTTTCTATAGTAACATTCGTTTCACATTGACTATGGTGTTGTTATTTAACAAAGAAAAACATATAATCGTTGATATGTTGAATTTTTCTGTACACAGACAACCCTCAATCCTTCGAATATACATTTATCAATTCTAATCCCGTAATATTTGCACTATTTCATGATTAAAGAAATCATGGAGGAAAAACAAGGTGAGAAAAAAAATCATTCCCCGTTGTTCTTGTCTTTAAGATTTGATTAGCTTGTTTTGGAGAATGTGTGTTTTGGGTTTTTTAGATTCACTCAAGGTCATGACACAGCTTGGACTTCTATCTTTTTGTTCTTTTCAAACAATTTTTCTGTTGTTGTTGCCATATGATTTGAATTGCTGTCTTGCTCCAGGATGCACCAATATTTCATTTTTTTACATTTTTGGATATTTTAGATCCAGGTAATTATTTTAATATTTTATCATGGGGAATGCAAACTTTTGCACTTTTTAAAAATATCACATACATTTTGTTTGTGATCATGTATTTGATCACATGGAAAAACACATGTGATAATGATATAAATAAAACTACATGCCCTACATGTGTGTGAAACATTACGTGCGGTATCTAAAAGTCACGTAAAATTCACACACTAAACGTGTAAGGCGATATAATGTATGAGCTTCTCAGAACAAATGAACGCAGCTCTCAGTACTGTGGTGAACTCAAAAGGTCCTTGTGGTTTCTATGCTGATTTTCTAGGGCAGAGTTACCAGAACATTGAAAATGATGACAACGATGATGATTCAGGTAGGATATGGGCTGGAGTTATAGGCCTGTCCTAGTGACTCATCACACTCTGCACAATGTAACACAAACTTCATTTAATCTGTTCAAATGTTCGTGCTCACAGACAGTCAGCATTATATAAATGTCAACGAGGACAGAGTACCTGCAACTGAAACTCCTGGTAAGTTTGAAGATGTCTACTTCACACTCTTTCTTTATACATGACCTTCACTTTGAGGTCTTGGACCTGTGCTTTGGTTTGGAGGACTTTTACAGAGTTTGGAGTAGTAGCTGGAGGTTTTCCAGGATGTTTAGATCCACTAGATCCTCAATGGTCGTAGTGGTGGCTCATTGGTTAAGGGTTTAAGCTAGTACCTGGAAGGTTGTGTGCTCACATTCACAGAAATGGGCCCATGAGCAAGGCTGTTCATCGTCAATGGCTCATCTGTATGTTTGGCTTGTATTCCAGTCCAATTGTAAGTTTCTTTGGATAATACCACCTGCCAAATGACCAACTTAAATATTGCGTTCTGGTTCTGCAGATAAAGATCACTTGTATCTTCACTACCTCTACAAATGGAAGAGAATAATTGTCTGGGCCACTGAGAATGTTTACATTTAACTATATGGCTCCTGAGTGGAACAGCAGAATAGTGTTTGCCCTACCATCAGGAGATTGTGAGTTCAAATCTTAAAGATGCCCCAGTCATCTACGCCTGGGAGTGAAGGGAGCAAAATTGGCCATGCTCTCTGGGTAGGAGGGATGGCATACTCTTTATCTCTTGACAATAAGTAGCCAATAGCAGGCGAACTACGAGCTCTTGTATGCAGAAGAGGGTAGATAGCGCTTTCCTATATTATGCTGCCCTGAATCATAAATAAACATACAAATTAATAAGTTCATTTAACTATTGTGTTTCCTTCCAGTTGGCTCACTTGGGAGCTGCAGCAGTGACGACCAGGGCAGCTCTGACTACGTAAACGCTCCTAACCACGGTAAGCTTCAGATTCTTTGCTGATAATGATGAGACTTTCTTTATTCAGTGTAAGCCCGTTATGAGGGTATACGATGCACTTTCATAGCACATGCAATATAGACACTTATAAAAGTTATTTACTTCAGCTTTCTCTCTCTTCTTTCTGGTCCTGCTCCAGTTAACTTCCACCTGGGCTGATTAAAAATACCAAGACTTGAATCACCATCAGATTATACAGAAGCTTCACATTGTGTCTATACCACATATTTAAATGTGGACAAAAATGTTACAGATGGACAGAATAACCTTAAGAAATTTATTCTGTAAGAAAATAAGAACCATTTAATTATATTTCACCATACTTTTTCCTATGTCCTGTTGACAGGATTTGCTGACAATTCCTGAGAATATTATCTTTTACTCACATATTTTCTGACTTAAAACATGAGGGTTTTTTTTATTTTACATTTTTATTATAATTGCGATGAAATCAGTTGTTCTTTGGCTATTGTATGTAAAATAATGTAATGCTCTGTAACTTTGTTGCCTGATAACTGAAATAAATTATGCACCACCAAACACGTTTCTCCATCACTGTGAGTCTCAGATAAGGGTCTTGCTTATGGCAAGACAAAGCCAAACTGTTTAAAGCAAGAAGTCCCCAACTCTGGTCCTGGAGGACCTCCAGGATCAGGTGTGTTGGGAGCAGGGAAAACACTGCACTCAGTGGTAAAATCCAGGGAAACTGGCCTAGGTGTGCCAAAACCTTTATTCGTTTATTAATTTATGATGTAATTAATTTGTTGCCAATGATGTGAATTCTGCATTATTTTCCTATCTGGTCGTTTGAGATTATCAAGTGGATTATCATTTACAGGGAAACCAGACAAGGAATATCTTTTATTCTGCATACTGATGCTGCCTGAATGATATCTTTATGAAGATGTCTCTCTTGCACCCCCTGTTCAGAAAGTGTGAAATCACACATGCTGGGCTTGATTTTTTTTTTTTTTTTTTCATCTTAATAAATGCGTTGATTACATTAGAACTTGAATTCATATAACAAATCTACCCTTCAAGAGAATATTGCACATTATTCAAATAAAAAAAGAAAAACATTTCTTCAGCATTTCTCTATTGTTCTTTTTTTAAAAAGTAAATTGTTTAAGAAACTATTTACTTTTTCAGAGCTAACACATGTGCAGCTGTGCCACCACATCATGTCAACCTGCGGTTCAAATACCACCACAGCTGAACACGCCAAATGCCCACTTTCATATACATCAGCTCACAGATGCCCATGATTAACTTGTGTCTAATTTGGTGGCTAATTTATAGTTTCTTTTTTTTTTTCTTCAAAAGACAAATTTTTAAAGAAAAATGATTTTTAACAAACAAAATTAAACAACATTAAAGCCAACATGACAACACCACTGTTTAGAGTTTGAAATTTTGTTTATTTTTGGTATATTTTATTTTTTTTTTCCTTTTTTTAGACATTTTATTATTTATTTAATTAGGGGTTGAGGAGGAAGGGAGAAATCTTGCTATTTTTTATAAAACATCTCATTCTTTCAGCTTTGTTTCATTCCATCATGCTCACTTGGTCATTCTCACTCTTTCACTCATTCCCTCCATTTTAGACACACTCTGTGTGCCCGTCCTTTCAACTTAAAGAAAAAAGGAAAGTCCTTCCAATGGATAAGAATAAAAACAAAAAAAGTCTGTTTCTGGAGCAAAGGGAAAGAGGTTTTGTGTGTGTGTCTCTGTGTGTGTGTGTGTGTGCGTG
Organism: Pangasianodon hypophthalmus; assembly: GCF_027358585.1. NCBI lineage: Eukaryota > Metazoa > Chordata > Actinopteri > Siluriformes > Pangasiidae > Pangasianodon > Pangasianodon hypophthalmus. The sequence goes on along the minus strand of NC_069722.1, from coordinate 9,047,750 downwards.
TGTGTGTGCGCATGTGTGTGTGTGTTAGTGTGTAGGTGAGCCTGGTCCAGAATCAGCAAGAGAAACTCTCACTCCAAAGATCAGGGGCAGATGGAGCCTGAATTCTGACTCAGTTTCCAGGAGGGTGGAAGGGCATCTGTTGAGGAGGGTGGGGCTGCACCTGCACAGCTGGAAAACAAACAAAATAAACTTTCTACAACATCTGAACCAATGCTTCATACATTTATTTATTGCACACCTTACTGCAATACAAGCATTTCAAGTACTACAAATCTTTTAGTATACAGTTGATAATGTGTGCACTAGACTCCTTTTTCTGTAAACTACAATAGAGAAGTGAAATGATGTTGCTGTGTAATTCTGTTAGTATGGTGCAAGTCTCTCCGCATTTACAGTACTGAAAACAAGTCAGACAAACAGAAAATGCAAGTTTGGTTTATGTCCCGGTGCTGAAGCCTCACCTGGCGGGTGCCCGATGTAGGTGTAGTGCTGATGAGTTCCTTGTTGGGGTGGTGGGGGTGCATGTGTAGGGTGCTGGGGGCCAGGACCGGAACCCTGCTGAGGGGGAGGAGGAGCAGCATGAAGCAGCATCATCGGGGGAGGCCCATGACCCCCAGAGTGGTGAGGACCCGACAGTGCTCCTTGGACATGAGCCTGAGAGAAAGCAGGAAAGAAACATAACATCACTCACTGAGTCACAATAACGACACACTATCTCTAGGTGAGAATGCTATAACAAAAGGCTTTGTGGGGTTTAATTACTTTGCTTCGACTTGAGCTTGAGTGTGAGATGAGCTCTGAGAACCTAAAGCACCTTAAAGCGGCTACTAATGCAGCTATTAGTACTTTGTGTTTTTATACCAACAGCTAAATCACATGAATGTATATGGCGGTCGCTCCACATAAATAGGTTTTTAAAAATGTATAATTGTCAAGTTTCCTGTGAGGTTTATTTAGTATACTTGGTGTCAGCAGTCAGGCAAAAGGCTACTGCTTCAAGTTTTCTGACATACGAAAGTCTTGAGGATGGAAGGCTGCACTTTCCCTCTAGTACAAGCTGCATTTTTTGTCTTATTAACCTCAACAGGGAAGCAAAGACAAGCTGGTGAGGGAACAATGAGAGAATGTTTATTGCTGACGTAATGTAAGTGATAACAGAAACTAACTTGTTTCACGGAAATTTCACAACATTAAATGTAAGTATAAACAGATAAAAGGTATGTCATTCTTTAATAAATTGTTAGTCTTGGCAAATTGCTGTTAGCATAAGAGAAAGAAAACAATATAGGACATGCTGTTATAAGAAAATAATCAACCTCAGCATGGTAATGGTATCACACTATCCTGTCATGTTTTATTCCTTACTTACTGCACACTTTCGTAGCAGTTGAACCTACATGCATTGCATCTAAATGGGCAGCAAGCCACAGCTACCCTTCTACTGGTACAGTGCTGGTGTTTGTTTGAGCCCCTAGTGAGAAGAACCAACTAAATTCCACCAGTAGGAGAGTCAAAACATTTTTTTCCAACTGGCTTTGTTTTGGATTCTTCTTTTTCTAAATGGTGGTTGTTTACTGTTGATGTCTTTTAACAGTTTGAAACCATTTTATCTACTTCACCATCTCTGTGAAAGGTCAGTAATTTCTATTTTAGATCTTGTGATTTGATCCTGTTTAATGTCTTAAAACTTAAACTGAAGATAAGCTGACTTTAAAGTCATTAGAAACCTTAATGTGGCAGTATAAATAAATATACTGCTTCCTAATATACATAAATTAGACTTATTTGATATTTAGGCTACAAAGTAATAGGTGTTTATTAGGAAAACAATAACTAACACATGGTTTCAAAAAAGAATTCTGAGGAACATAAAAACTTTTGCATTCAACTGTATAGACTCTTTGTGTAGATGTTGCAATACTAATGCTTTAATATTAGCCGTGAGCTCAAATTTAGTTGTTTTTGTTTTTTTGCTCCTGATACTCCTGCCTTAAACCATGCAATATTCATTTCCCTAATCTCAACAGTAACCTTCAGCGATGCTATCCCAAAGCTCCTGACGTCACCAATTCTCAGTTCCAGCCAGCATTGTGGTTCTGGAACCAAACCAAACTGGTTTTGCTTTCTGTGAACTTCCTCTTCCAGTGAAACCATGAGAAATGACTCAGGCACACTGTTAGGCCTTTTGCAATTTCAAGGTGCTTGAGACAGTGTGTGTGTGTGTGTGTGTGTGTGTGTGTGTGTGTGAACATGCAGTACCTGTGTGAGCTGCCCAATGGACTGGTAGGGGTGGGGTAGGGGCTGGTGTCCTGGCAGGCTGTAGCCCTGGAGGGGGTATGAGGCCTGGGGAGAGCTGTGGCCTGGGGGCAGGTTAGGGGGAGTGGGAGCTGACAGGGGAGCAGAATGATACAAGGTCTGTGGCTGTGGACCTGATTGACCAGACTAGAGAGAGAGAGAGAGAGAGACACAGAGAGTCTTTATTAATAACAACTCCATTTCTGTAAGATGCTGTGTGCTAAGTGGTGGGTTAGTACCTGTCCTGGGCTGGGGGCGGGGTGTTGAGGGGGCGGCTGGCTGCCTGTGGGAGTGGTGGAGGGCTGCGGAGGATGCATGGAGCCTGAGTGATGAGAGAATGACTGGGGGGCTGGAAACAAAATATCAAGATATTTTGTCAGCAATTTTACACATCCAGTTAACAGATAATCCATAAATCGATGTATTCAAAGCAACAAGCAAATTAGCACATCTTAGCATTCATTCCACAGAATGTAAAGCTTTTGGATGGGAGTAGAAACAGCAGGTCGTATCAGTTGTGAATGTTTTCTCATACACGTTTTAATACACCGAATCCCTAGTGGCAGAAAAGCATAACTACTGGAAATTGCTGAGAGATTTTATGAGATGGATCATGAGAGTGATCACAACTGATGTTTACCATAGCCAGCTATTTAGGGTGCTTCACTTTGCACAAGCTGAGCAAAGCAGAATGTGTAGGATTTCATTATATTTTTCATTGTGTACAGCTGTGCATACATGTGTTTGATAAATACTGATTTTTTTTTAGTGCATACACACAGACTTCATGCATAGATTTAGAAAGTGTACTGTGCACTCTGTTTTGTGTGGGACGTACCATACATGCCCTGCTGGGCTCCTGGCGGTCCCTCAGTCTGGCCGGGGTATTGAGGACCAGGAGGTCCAAGAGTCTGAGGGTGTCCCCCTGAACTCAGCATCCGTGCTCCACCTTGCAGCATGGAATACACCGGCTAACAAAGACAAAAGAGAGAATTGTTTTATGTTTCAGAAAAAGACAAGGTTTGGACAATTTTATTCCATGTAACAGTGTTCTGTGCAACATCAATAGTATACTAGTCATGCTGTGTGTGGATGTACGTGATGACAGTTGTCTAAAAGTTTTGTTGCACTTTAAAATATTGGTATACCTGTCCAGGATAGTGTGGCATAGCAGGGATGACCTGGCTATACTGCAGGTAAGACTGAGGATAAGGAGAAGCCACAAGAGGAGGACCTGCTGCCGATGCTGCTGCCTGGATCATAGGAGGCGCCGAGGAGTTATGGTCTGGACGAGGGGCAACCACTGAGCCTGATCGAGAAAGAGCTAGTCGTTGTCATGGGCTATTTGTGTGCATATGCAAGTAGGACATGAACCTGTGGTTTGTATCCACTGTATTAGCAGCTACACTAATAAAACCCAGTTTATTTGGATAAGTAAGCAACTATATTTAGTCAAGGAATATTTCAAAATTTTAGTGTATGTGCGATTAACACAGATACTGACTGTATTTAAAAACTGCCCTTACACTTTTTTAAAATGAGTTTTGAGTAAACAAGATTTCTCTTCTAATGCAATATTTCAGTCTGCAGCTACAAGACAAATTGTCCAGAAGCAGACAGAAAACTAAACACTGTCAATAATGAACACAAGTTTGCTGTAACATTTTTATGCAGACAGGCATTTGTTGGGGTGGATACACTATTTAAAGGAAAAGAAATGAATGAAACACTTTACAGAAGAATCTGTTTAAGATAATATTCTGAGATCTTGTCAGAGATCTGCATAGTTTTGGCTGGTAAATTGTTTTGTCTCAAAAATACCTTTAGCTCTGGGGTACTTTCCCTGGCTCACGGTAGACACGGCATACTGGTACATCTGCGGGGCCTGGCACAGACATATCAGAACAAAACATTAGTTCTCAATCACTCACACATCAAAACCTCCTCATAAAACCTCTATCTGTCTGATAAGAACAAGTCACACAAATAGATTTAAACTGCAAATACAGAAGACCAGGAAAGAACAGTGTGTGTGTGTGTGTGTGTGTGTGTGTACGTGTACGTACCTGCACAGAGTGGCCTTGTAAGGGTATTGTTGAAACGTAGCTAAGGTACTGAGGACTATAGATGGCTCCTTGTCCTGCAGGAGGCTGGAGCACCACTGAGGGGCTTGGAGGTGTGGGCCGTGGAGTTGTGGGAGTTGCAGAAGGCTTCACCTGAACACCAAACACAACATAAGCTGATGTGTATGCTATAGAATGTACAACAAAGTGAAAGGCTGCCTGAGTGCATGTGTGTGTGTGCATGAGAAAAAAGCTGAAAGAAAGCTGAAGGCCAGAGCACTCACCATAGTGACAGGGGCCTTGGCAGGATTGAACTCTTTGGCATTGGGATTTAATGTGGACTTCTTCACTTGACTGTATGGGACAAAGGAGGAAATGGTGTTAAAAAAAAAAAAAAAAAAATGTGGCTACGCTGATAAAGGATGCAGTAACTGTAAAATGTAATGTGTAAACACAAACAACAACAAAAAAAAAACAAGTCTGTAAAGAGAAGAGGCAGTAGTTACACTTATGTGTAGTGATTAAATGTCTGATACAGTGGCACTGAAGCTTCTTTTCGTTATTGTAATAAACTGTGTTGAAGATTATTCCTGACAATTTTAGAAAGAATCTTCACCTGCTGACCTGTGCAGTATAACCAAAACAACGGAGAAAGCAGCAATTAGCTGATAATTTCATGTTTTAGAAAACAAGCTTTCTACTCCATATTACCAAATCCACTCACATTTGGTAGGTGATAGTTAAACAGGGTTAATGTTTGACAACAGACACATGAGCAGCGATGGAAATATAAAACACGTTGTTTCACAACCTCTCCACCCCCCTACTCACTCGGCTACACCCTCCGCTCTGTCTGCGGCCTCTGGTCTGCCGTCCTCCCTGCCTGGTGTCCTCGCAGGCTGGGGCGGCACTGCTGTTTGTCCATCTGTACCAGAGGGTTGGGAAACACCACCAGGTGTGGCAGAAGGTGTGACGGTGGGCGTGACAGATGGTGGGGTGGCTGCAGCCGGACCCTCAGCACTCGTTTCCCTGCCTGCTTCATCTGACGGAAGCTCCTGTGATGGAGCTGTAGGCGATATCGTTTTGGACTCTGTGGAGGGGGTGGAGTCTGTCTGCGTGCTTTGGGTAGGGCTTGGCTGAGCAGGATCACTGGGCGTGGCTGAAGTACTGGGGCTGGAGGGCGAGGAGCTAGAGTGAAGCTGAGACAGGGAGACAGGAAAAGTGTTTGTTTGAATTGTCACCATCCTTAAGTGCTCAAGAAACCAATAAAGCATAGGATGGTAAATAAAGTAAACTGAATTATCATATTACACTCACTCTGAACTCCTTCCCAAACTTGCGAAGTTCCTCTATCTGGGACCTTTGCTGAAGTGAGGCAGCTGGAAAACAAAGGAGGGCATTCAGTTAGGCAAAAACAAAAATTTGCATGTACTAACATACATAATTTTTTTTAAAAAATTACCTTTACTGCCCTTGCCTTCCTGAGGACTGGCAGGGCTTTCTGTCCTCTCCTTGGATAAAATCTCATTCACTGACACAAAAAGTTGAACAAAAAGAAAAAATGAAAATAAATGAACAGAACACAGAAACGGAGAGAAAACTTGACATACAATCAGGAAAAATTACTTTTTGCTATAAATTATAATAATGACAAAAAATTGTGGAGGATTAATGCTGCTCACCATCTACAGGGAAGAGTGGGGTGGGGCCAGAGGGCTTTGGGGTCACCATGTTAACTGAAGAGGTGTCCAGGTAGGTAGGACCAGTCAGAGGGGGATCCTGATTGGGTGCATCGGGTTTAGGGGAATGTGAGACTGCAGAGTGAAAAAGAAAGAAGGTAACAGGAGAGATTAATAATGACAATTACTTTGTTAGTCCATGTACTGTAAATCACTATGTGACGAATAAAAGTGCAACAGTGGGTTCACCTGTAGGTGAAGAGTGAGAGTTGGACGTGCGCAAGCTTCTGGGTTGTGCAGGCCTTTGAGATTTGGGAGATGTTCTAGATGACACTATATTACAAAAAAAAAAGTCATATTGAAAGAATAATAATCACAAGCATTATAATAGTCACAAAATAATCACAGACAACTTACCTCCATTAACAGGTCGTGCAGACTCAGAGAGAGACTGAGGGTGTGAAAGGGAATGGGGGAGCAAGTGTGGGGCAGGAGGACTGGCATGGCCTGCCTCTAAGGGTCGGGGCTGAGCAGGTGGGCTACACTGTGCTTGGTGGGGAGAGTATCCACCTCTGATTGACAACGGACTGTTCCTATCAGAAGGCGGCGTGGGCTGCCCACTGCCAGAGGGAAGAGGCGGCCTGGGGGACGAGCTTGAGGGGGCAGGTCTGTTTGTTCGATTAGGAAGTGCGGAGGAGGGTCCTCCTCTTTCTCGATCACTTCTGGACGCACCAATTTCTCGTTCTCTCGCTCTTTGGGGTAAGGGAATGTATTTGCCCTCCCTAACAGAAATCAACAATGAAGGAAGAGAATATATTTGTTTTCACACACACTGCACAGAACATGATGCACATCCATAAGGAATCAAACAGTGATGTGAAACTGTAAGATTTGAGGTGAGTGACATGGCATACTGACCGGCTCCCAGAGTTGGAGAAGCCAGGGCTGTCTCTCCCCCTCTCTCTCTCGCCTCCATGCCGCACCACAGCACTGTACTTGTCCTCTTCGCTCCTCCCTTCATCGTTCTCCAGCGCCACTCTGTGGCGGTACTGTGAACTGGCCTCAATCTCACTGGCCAGTTGTGCAGCTCGCGCCTCTCGCTGCCGGAAACCCTCCGAGCTACCTCGCTCCAGGGGAACCCTGAAAGAGAGACAATAAGAAAAAGAGTGATCAATCTTCCAGGTACAAAGTTTCTCTGTGTAAACATGACATGATTAAGACACTACCTGGCTCTTTGATTGATTCTCACTGGCTTAAAATAAACTGTCAGCAGACCCATTCTACATATCCTACTGATATATAAAATCTCAAACAATCCAAACCATCTTCTGTCCATTAGGCTTAATCTGTGTTTGCAAGCTCGGACTAAGAGATAAGACTCTTAGTAAGAAGGGCAAAAATCATCTTTCCGCTGTGCGTGTTAGGGAAACTCACGTGTACATTGAGAGGCTTGAGTCATAGGTGGACTTCACCCCATATGTTTCTTCATTGAAACGGAACATCTCACTGGCATCCCAACCATTAGACTATCAGAGAGAGAGAGAGAGAGAGAGAGAGAGATAGAAAGAAAGAGAAAGGAACCAAAAAGAGTGATCAGAAGGTCTTGAGTTCAAATCCCAGCACCGCCAAGCTGCCACTGCTGGGTCCTTGAGCAAGACTCTTAATCCTCAACTGCTCAGTTGTATAAATGAGATGAATGTAAGGTGCTCTGGATAAGGACGTCTGCCAAATGCTGTAAATGTAAATGTAAACCAGAAATTCCTTTCACTTGCTCCTAGATGTCAATCTACATGGGCCTATAAGCTGTATTAGCAGAGTTCCTTCATTGACAGCAGAGTTACTTGTGTTATAATATGGATCTCTATGCTTTTCTTTAAGGGTGCGGGGAATATTTCAGTGTGGATGTTATGTTTCAACTCACTGTGTCTGTATCTAGATCATAGTTCTCTCCATTGCTGTCTCCACCATCCCACCTCTGCAGCACCTTCTCTCTGTGATCACCGTTTACTCTGGACGAGCTGATCGCCGAGTCTGTAAAGGTGTCTAGAAACACATACAAATGAATGTAATCAGGCCACACCAGACCAGACTGGATCAATATTACAAGAGACATTACTTGCAACACTCCAGAGGTCTAAAATTGTGTGCGGACGAACACGGACACACACACACCTCGTGTAGCATAGTTGAGATCCACATCTCTGCAGGTCATGGTGATCAAATCACTGGGGCTAAAGATCATTGTGTCTGTGATCTCCTCTCTCCTGGGGTGTGTGGATGTACCACCTCCACAGCCATCCCCATCCTCAGTCCTTAGTTTGTGCACGGCATCCACTGCCAGCTCACACTGTGCAAAATCAATTTAATCAAGTATAAATCAATAATATGACAAAACATAGACTAGGGTTTGCTTTAATTTTACTGTCATAATATTAATGTATTTAAATAAGCAAATAAATAATCAAACATTTATAACTCCATGTTTCACTGACCTTTTCCTCTGGCTTGATTAAAAAAAAAAAAAGTTGTCCATTTTTTTCCCCCCCCATTTTTTCAAATATGCATCAATTTTCTAATTAAAAATAAAAAGGTGTGTGTGCTACAAGTGATAACGTAAGCAGTTTCTTTCCAGCAGGCATTTAGTGCCTCATTTTGGTGCATGAATCTCAGTTGTTGTTCTACTGGGCATATAGTGCACTACTTTCTACAATGCCATCCGACGCAGTGAGTGTATATATAGTGTATAAAAATTGAAGACAGTGGACCTGGAAATGTCAAACTCTGCTTATGATTAAATAAAATAATCAAGAAAGAAAATTTCATTAATTTGTTATTAAATTACAGATAATTATTATCCACACACAAGACATAATACTGAGTAATTGATTTCTGTTTTTTTTCCCCTGTATTTTCTTTTTAATGTTCAATTACATGACTACAAAAAAATCACTTGAATTGTCCACTGGTAGGTTGTTTAATTCACAGTAGCATCTTGCTTACTCTTGAACTTAGTGTCTTAAAGATCCCCTCATACACACTGCCATTCTTCACCCGCACGTCACACCTAGAGCCCTAGGAGGAGAAGAATTAGAGAAAATAAATAAGAAAAGGAAAGACAAAGCTGGATGAAGTTCAAATAGTAAATAGAGAATAAATTTATATTCAAAAAGAGCTAGAATATGTTTTAACAGACAGATGTTGAGAGAAATGAGACATTGAAACAACTAAATTGTTCTCATTCACTAAGTTGAATCCTGAGTACTCATCAAACTTGTTCTGTGATACTTGATGATTGCATGGGCTCAGCAAACATGAGGAAACTCACCACTACAGCTGTGAGGAAATGAAGCATCCGGGAGTTATTGTAGACTCCCTCAAACACCTAAGAGTGAAAGGAAAAGAAGGATGTCACTTTCTGTTTTCTAAATAAAGAAGAACTTGATTGTCAATTTAGAACGTGCTGACAGTGGGGTATGCCTCTTTCACACATGCAATTTTTATACTCAAACCTAATGCCAATTAAACAGGAAGCAGGTACGAGTGAAAACAGGATTAAAAAGGCAATTGAATGGGACAACCCCAAGATGTGGATGTGTGCATCCTGCTATGCTGCCATTAGGAAATGTAAATAATGCAAATTGAGGACACTACCTGTAAAGGTGTGCCAATAATGTTGTGGGTTTTGTGTGAAAGAGGCTATGCAGGCAAGTGCAAGCAAAACGCTGGACAAGTAGCCACAGGTATGAGAAGAATGAGAGAATATTTGAGTTGAGGTTACATACAGGAGGAGACTGTGAGGGAGGCTTCACAGAGTTTCTGTTCCTGAAAAGTATAAAAGGATAACCAAATGTTAAGGACAAAAACTGTGACATCTTTTCAAATGTCATAACTACTGAACTGGGACAGAGAATATAAAACGCAAGCATTAAGTTCAAATAAATGTGTTTACACCTATGTAATGTTACACAATGTGCACATCACACTGCTTATTAAGCAATTTTTGTGTGTATTTATTAATAAAGGTATAACAAACTTAAATTATCCAAGGTGCCCACAAGTGGATCATCGTTTAGAGTGTTAAAAACTGTGTGTTTAATCATTTACATGTTATTATTCTGCTTCATATTCGGACTGGTACCCCGACCGTGTACATTAGTACTGCTCTTATTCGGACCTTCAGCTCCAAAACATGGCCACAGTGGCATTGTGTAATGATAGTAAGTAACGTTAGCAAAACATCAGCGACAGCTAAGAAGCAAGCTTTACAATCGGGTTATATTCTGACATTTATTTCTACTTTTTAACGACGAGCGACAACGATAACGAGTCACAGCACTAGGTGTTATACTGATCAGGTTTACATTAGCAAAACCAGTGCGTCAGCTAACAGGCTAGCTTTAGCCAGGATGCGCAAATAACATCGTGACAATAAAGGATAAACCGAACGCCGCAGGGATCACACGTAGTCTCAAAATGTCAGATTTTCACACCTATTGCGGGCATGACATCTAAAAAAACATATATTAATACGTTTTCGTCACGTGCATTCCAGGTTTCCGGTCGGTCGGTCGAAAATTGCTCGAATGGAGAAGCAAAACACTGTTCTGTATCATATGGATTACAAAAACAACAACAAAACCCTGCCGATCTCTCGTTTGTGTCCGCCCCGAAAACAGTCATCGGTCAGTTATAGCGTCAATCACCCAATTTCTCCATTCTATTGGTTCAAGCGTCCTGTGAAGGCGGGCGTTCACGAGTTAGAGCCGGGGTCAATTCATTGGTCAGACTGGATGTCAATCAGGACTTCTCGTCTGTAATTGGCCCGCAGGTCTGCTAATTCAATAAGATATTGTCCAATTGGTCTTTTCTGAACCGTTCATCATTTAGTCGTAATGAACACGCCCCCTTTAACCGGTAGGCCTCATGATGAAATACCAATCCTCGGCTTTTCTCTGAAAAGCAAGCCGGATTCAGATTACCTTCCAGGGGCTGGTCTGGTAGTGTTACTCCCAGGAACTGTCGGTGACATGCCGGCCGATCCAGAAGGTCCATTAGACGTTTTGCGGCCACTTGGTCCAGACTGTTGCTGAAAGAATATTATTTTAATTGTATTTTTCGTATAATGATTGTCTACACGTGATATTTCGCTTTTAGGATGTCCATGCTGGCTGACCGGCGACTGGAAACTAGCTACAACACGCTAGCTAGCCAATTAGCTAACCTAGCTAGTTTGCTAACTGACACAATGTAATTTAATCGACCTTTGTATAAATTTTGCGTATATAAAAGTCTGCTACAATCAGGTGGGGACTTTTAAATACTCACATTCTGGCGGCGGAAAGACATCGCTAGCCGCTAACTAGGCCGGTCAGCTAACGTTGTGGCGCGTCTCAGTGTTCTCTGGCGTATGCTAGCAACCTTGATAGCTAGCTAGCTAAATCTCGGAATACGCGTCAGAAATATCCTGCACCCCTCGATAGCTTCCTTTCCAAGTGCCCAGAATCTTCTTCTGTCTTTATTCTGAAAACATGTCATGAGCACTCTTGAGAAAAGTGTTAAACAGTATTTCTTAATTTTGTTAAAAAAGCCGGTACCACGTCTTAAGATTTGCCTTAAACATAATGGCAACCCGCTTTCAGCAAATCTCTTTTGATTGGTCCAAACTGGATTAATGACGCAATGACGTACTACGTGCTCGGTACAGGGAGCTCGTGGACGTGAGCCATACTTGCCTGGTGCATCTGAGCTTCCTAGAAATCACCGTGTAACTTTCGCCAAGGTTATTTTTTAAAAATGGGTTTATTAGGTATATTTTGATTACACTGGTAAATTCCCCTGCTGGTTAAAGCCGAGGAACGGCTGCCTTGGCATAAAGAAATGCCCCAGTATAGCAAAACGCTGACATGCCTGGTTATATTGATTCAATGTTTAAATAGGACCTGAGCCTTACTGGCCTTATCTCTGCAATGTTCTTCTTTTAAACGGTTTGTTTACTTTGCAGGGTATTTTTTTTTACACTCATTCCATTCAGTGTCATAATGTGACCCCAAACTGCACTCTCAGAAATATGGAGAAACTCATGTTTTGGATGTTATTAATAAGATCTGAGAGGAAAGTGTAAAATTAGTCATGTCAATAAGGAAAAAGTAAAACATAAATTGTCTTTATAATGCTTGATCCATGCCCATACCATGCAGCAGGATCCTACCACATAGCATTTAGTATAGTTTCATCTTTTCACAGCTTCACTGGAGCTCCCCAGAGGTCAGTTCTTAGTCCACTTTTGTTTAATTGTATATTAAAACCACTGGGCACTGTAATAAGATCACTACACTGATGACACAGCTTCTCTCTTTCTCCTACCACCTGCTCGTAGAAGATACCACACTGTATCTTTTCTAACATCTCTTTCTGGATGAAGACCCTTCATCTTATATTAAATCTCTACCTACCAGCTTAAAAACCCCTTCTTACGTTGGACCTCTCAAACACAATCGACACCCTCACAGTCCACCCAAAAGGTATGGCTAAGAATCTTACAGCTGTGACGGTCACAGCAACCACCAGAATCTGCAGATTTCTTTTTCACAATATTTCTTTTTCACAATATTTCGCAATTTCCTGATTACAAAAATAGATCAAACTCTCCCGCAATCTATAGTCATTTCCATATTTATTTACTTTAATTCACTACTTGCAAGTCTCACTTCATGTGCCATATCTCCTCTGCAGAGCATTTAAAATGCTCTGGCTCATAACCTCCTGACCTTCTTTCCTGGATGACTCCCTTACCGAGGCCACCCCCCTTTCTTCCTGTTGTAGTCAAAATGAAATTAAAAATTCTCGTTCTTAAAATTTCAGGCATCAAAAGGCCCTGTGCCATACTATATGAATACCATGGTTCAGAACCACATACCCACAAGTCATCTCAGCTCTTCCACTCTAGGTCACATAGCCTACACAATAGTGAAATGAGCTTTCCTCTTTAGTCCTAACAGCCCTGTGTCTCAACTCCTAAAGAAGAGGTCTAAAAACCTATACTTTAGACATCTAGGATAGCAGTTAATTGTCTGAATTACTTTTTCTGAATTTTTTACTTAGTTTAAATTGTCCCTTTTGTTGCATATTAGACCACTCAAATCAGTATTAATCTGTAGTTATTCTTTAGGGCAGGTGCAAACAAAAATAGTAACTGTGAGTTATTAATGATAGGGGACTGGTTAAACTTTCTGCAGGTCTGAGTGGGATTGGTCAAAATTTATTTGGAAGTGGGTGAGAGTGGGATTAAAAACACAGCCACATGAACACTTCTACTCTATATCTTAGCCTAAACCAATTGCACTTTAGTTTCAGTGCAAAGCTCTATCATGCTGCATAACTATAACTGGAGTGAAAATATGGCTTTAGATGATACTGTAGGCTCTGCGAGTCTTTACAGTAGTTCAGAGCATTACTACTATATTCATATTCAACATATTCATAACTTGGCAATGATGAAATTTCTAATGTAATTGTGATATTGTTCTGGTTTTCAAGGCAAACTGTTTTCTCTAAACCCATGGGTTCTCTAATTAAGGAAAAACCTCTGACTGGACACTGCACAAAGAGTGCAGAAAATTCCACACACATTAGTTACATCAGCTTGACCAGTGGTTCTCAAACTTTTTATAGCCAAGGACCCCTTTAACTGTAAAATTAATTCCACAGACCCCCTCGGTAGAAATTTATTTCATTAACATTATGTAAATGTGACAACATATTAAGTCTAAGTTGACTTTATTTGTAGCTTTATTATCGGTTTATATTTATAGGTTTTTGAGCTATTGAGGTTTTTATTAAAGCCATTCAAATCAAGGGACCACTCAAATTAGCTAAGAACTATAAGAACTCAATAATAAATATGAGAACTTTGGGGTGTAATTAATAAAAAAAAAAAAAAAAAAAAAGTTAATTCAACACATGGAAAGAAAAGTAATAGACAGTCTTACTCAACTTCTTTAGGCTACAAATGTTGGGCCGAGTTACAGTGTTAGTCAGCTTATATCATGTTTATGGAAAAGGGGTGCTCCATCACACCAAATCTGATGAAAGGATTGTTTGTGAGCTGATGACTTGAATCAGGGGTACTGGAGCAGAGAACAAACTAAAATATATAGTGCAAGATTGTGACATCCTGTGATTCAACTATGAAATGCCACACAGTCAAAGACTCTCCTTATAAATGAATAACCAACCTGTCAAATAATTCTTCTGATATCCTCATGGCTTTTTATGTAAAAATCCCACTGGTATATCGATTAACCCCTAGTCAGACTTGAGACATTACAAACATCAATATGCTTGTTTATGCTGCACAAGACCCTCTTCATATGAATTTCATTGGAGTTACACACTGACACAAGACTCCAAAACATGTTTCAGTATATTTATATCACCACTGTCATGTATTATTATTATTATTATTATTATTATTATTATTATTAAATTCAATGTAGTACCTGAAACTAATTACACAGAGTGGACAACACAGTCCACCTCAACACACGGTCCCAGCACAGAGAGAGAGAAAGAGAGAGACAAAAGGCACAAATAGAAGTTCAGAAGTCAAGGAAAGGGGAAGAGAATAAAGCAATCAGTGTAAGGGCAATACACAGATATAAAAAAAACAAGAAGGTGATTACAAAGAGACAGGGATCTGATGAAGAGATGAGGGTGCTATGGGTGAAGGAGTAAGGTGGAAATGGCTAGGAGGCAAAACCAATGTTGACTGGCACAGAATGAATGATGATGACAAAACGACACCGGAAGGCACAGGGAGTTATGTGCCATTTGTCCTGGTCTTTTTTTTTTTTTTTTTTAAACACTTTCTTGAAATATGAGGAAACTGTAACAAGGCAAAGGAGAAACTAGTGTGGGACAGGGTGAGGGAGATCACGAGCTATACAAAGGCACAAAAATGTGAAACTCAGTCTGGAGAACAATATTATGGATATACAGAGTAAACGACAGACAAAAAAGGCATTTTTAAAACAACATAAAAAATAAAATTAATACTATTATTTAGACAATTATTACTATCAATTATCATGGTCTTCCTTATTGTCATATTCAATAAGAAACTATTTCTCGTGTAAATGAACAACATTCTCCCTCTTCTGGACTCAACCCTTGAAACAAACGAAAGTAAAACAGTGTGTAGGTGTGTGTAAGAATGCTGAGACTGAGAAGAGAGATGATAGACTGTGGGGACATCCTACAGACAGATAGATACAATGAATCAAATGCAGCTACTGGATATTGACAAAGAATGAGAAATATAGAGAGAGAAAGAGAGAGATTGTCTCCTGACATAAGAGACAAGTTCAGGATTTTTGAACCAAATCACTTTTCACGTGTGCTTTGAATTTGATCAGCAGTCAATCATATCACTGTATAAAATAAATTATTTTCACAATGGAAACTGACATGCACACACATCTTTAATTCCCAATCGAGTCTAATAGTGACCAAATTAATTTGTCTTCAGTCTTTTCCCCAAACCGAACAGAACAAGATCCCATGAAATGACTCAAACACAGCTGTCAAAGTAAGTGACTGGTAGGAATATCAGCATGTTGCAGATGTGAAACTGTGATTTGGTTGCAAAATAATCTTCCAACCCTGAGCACCCTTCAGCAAAGCAGTGGATGAGACATCAGGGCTCATACACCTCAAGTGTCTCACTGTAAGACTGCTGATCTGGGATCAGCCAATTTAAATTCATTTAATTATTAAGGATTCCAAGGTCTCAGATCAGCAGTCGTACCCATACAGCCCGAGGGCACTGAGGTAATGATGTCCGTGGAGATGTTTTATATCTGGTCTGACTCACAGATAAGTTTGGGTTATTTTGGCAAGCAGCAGTCCTGTGTGAAGTCTAGTACTAAAATAAACTGCAACAATCATGGTTCATCAGTGGCAGCTGATCCAATAATAAAACAACAAACACAAAATGACGACAAAGCAAACGTACCAGGAAAATGTGTGATAGAGTGCTGCTGGGTAAGTAATCTGGAAGGTCTGTGTATAAATGATAGCACCACGTGGTGGTTGAGTACCATCCAGTGTGATTGCACGAAGCTGAAGGACCGTACTGTCCTATGCAACAGAACAATGAGAGACATATTTAATACTGAAATACAATGAAAAATAAATGTAGTGTACCATTAACAAATGTTTCCTCAGCCAATCTCCGCTTAGTGTACCGTTACTTAGTGTTTTTATGTTGTATTTTCAGTGAACATGTGTATGTGTCTGTGTGTGTGTGTGTGTGTATGTGTGCACGCATCTCCCTCCATATCTCTCTCATTCTTTAAAAGCTTTTGAATAGTGTTAGTAACGTGAGTTCTTCCTATGAAGTGAAAAATACTGATTGTGACTGGCTCTCCTCTTCTGCTCCTCAGAAGAAGGAGTACTGGTTGTCAATGGCTCGGGCCCGGCCTCCCTCTCTCTCTTCGGCTTCTGCTCCTTCCAGCTGTCTTAGAGGTGCGTCCCTTTCGCGCTCCTCACATTCCTCTGGCCCACTGGCCGCTCCTCCTCCTACGGGCTCCACATCAGTTACACGCTCCTGCGGTGGTGTGGGTGGTGGAGGGCGCCCTGGCGGGAGAGGGGGAGGCGGGGGCTGAGGGGGGCTACGGGGTCTGCTGGTCAAGTCTGGAACAAGGATAGAGAGGCCGAAAGAGAAAGACAGAGAGATAGAAAGGAAGTAGGCAAAACAGGAAAGAAAGCCAAAAGGAATCGAAAGAATTGAAAATCGGGTATATACAAAAGTGGCAAGTTCCACAGAGTGAGAACAAAGTGAAAGAAGAAGGAAGAGGTGAAAAGAGAAGGTGAGAGACAGAGAGAGAACGAGAGAAAGAAATGGCAAAGTACGTGAGAGATCCAGGAAGGAAACACATGCATGTGTCCCAGTAATGGAATCAGTCAACACACAGTATACAGACTTCCTATACCCTGTCTCCACAGTGTGTATGTAAATAGGAATAAATGCATTCTGCAATTTAAAGCTGTATCAAGACTTAACTCATTCTACACAATAAAAAAAAAAGTCTGAAGAAATTAGCTTCAGGTGATTGTGGAGAAAGAGCTTGTCGTCTGTCAAATGTGTGATGTAAGATTGATTACTAAATGGAAAGCTGAACTTCTGTTGTGATAACCACAAGCTATAGTGAGCAATGTTCCATGTGACGACAAATCTACGATGGATCTATGCAACTGAAATCCAGCCGTGAATGGAAAGTTAGGCAGACAAAATGTGCATCTGAGGTGAACGGATGACCTGCTGCTCCACTCCTTCCCATCTCTATATCTTTCATATGTACAGGATTTGTGGTGTCATGTTTAGACTTCTCTAAGCTGTATACTATTTTAATTGAGTAGTTGACTAAATTACTGTTGTCTGTTGTCCACATATATATTTAAAGATTTTCAGGCTTCAAATGGCCCGAGATTAATACTGTCCTTTCATTGCCCTGTAACTATCTGGTAATTATGCTGTGAGTCTATCCCTTTATGTCAGATACTGCGTTTCTCATCTCACACTTTTCTTACATTCACTCTGTCTTGCTCTCTGTCTATTAAATCTGGTCTCACTTACACACAGTCAGAGATGGGGGTTGATGGAGAGTCAGGGTGGCGCGTGGTGATGACATCACAGACTGTGGGCCGGCTGCCTGCCCTGTCCCGGCCTGCGAAGATGACCCAACGACAAACAACAACAAAGACAGCCAATCAGAGCTTTGGTACGCACTAGCAGGAGGGAGGCCTGAGGCATAGGGGAGGGACAGGAGTTTGGGCGAAAGGTAGATGTGCACATACAGAGAAAGATAGATGATGTATGAGTATAAATCAAAGGAGAGATAGATGGGACTAAAGAGAAAGTGAAACCTACATTCAATATGTGTAAAAGCATCGGTAGGCATCACAGCAAGCACTGAGTGTGACACTACTTTGACCACCAAACATCTTGCAGGGTGGCTAAAAGGCACTCATCACTCATGGAAATAGATTTTTTGCGCGTGACTCTTTTGTGCAATTAAACGCTCTCAAGCGGCTTTGCTGTCAGAATTCGCAATTCTCATCTGTCACCTTAGACATTTAGTGCTGGGACAATGTACTTTTTAATACACTCTTGTTTGTCTGGTTGGCACTAAAGATTCATATTATTCTCTTGTTTGAATGTTACCTTACGAGTAGTATAAATAGAATATTATAATAGAACATTCTAAAGCAACTTGTATTTATCTTACAGTTTCTGCAGTGAGTTTGAGAAACTGACAATCAGTAAAAACTGTTTCTAAAATTATTGATAAATTTTTTTTTGACCATTAATTTCTTCATTCATTCATCACTCGTCTTCAATAACCGCATTTATCACGGTGGGGGCCGCGGTGTTCCGGAGCCTATCCCGGGAACACTGAGAGCTAGGTGGGAATACAATCTGGATGGAACACCAGTCCATCACAGGGCACCATGCACAAACTTGTTCACACCTAGGGGCTGTATAACGTAAGCAATATTTTCAGACAGTGGGAGGAAACCAGAGTACCCAGAGGA
Organism: Pangasianodon hypophthalmus; assembly: GCF_027358585.1. Classification (NCBI taxonomy): domain Eukaryota; kingdom Metazoa; phylum Chordata; class Actinopteri; order Siluriformes; family Pangasiidae; genus Pangasianodon; species Pangasianodon hypophthalmus. The sequence goes on along the minus strand of NC_069722.1, from coordinate 9,029,119 downwards.
AACGTAAATGGACACGGTGAGAACTCAACACGGACAGTATCCCAAGAACAGGATGGTACCAGGGACCCTGGAGCTGTAAGGTGGCTACGCTACCAGCTATGTTACTATGCCGCCATTTTAGTTTTTTTTTTTTTAACAAAAATTTTATGTTCTTAAAATCAATAATGTGTCACAACAATTTTCATACCAGTTGGGCCCTGGTATAATTACGATGCGAGTTAGATCATTATGATACAGGTATGGCTGGCAGATGGAGAAGATGTGGCGCAAATTAGGAAGGTGGTACAGAAGGAGGAGAGATGGAGAGAAAGAGGAGAAAAGAGATTGAAAGAAAAAGAATGAAGCAAAAGAGTTGAAAAGTTCAAGAAGAGTAGACAGAACAATAAGGACAATCATAAGAGAGATAGTTTGGTAGGGGGACTGCAGGAAAGGGACAAGTAAACACATCAGGCCATGCACAGTAAGCAAATACAAAATCAGAAAAAATGTCAGAAGCAAAGTCATGCACAGCCAACAAATGGCAAACCTCACTCACACATGCCATGCTGGCAATGGGAGGTGACTAGATATGTGGATTAAATCCCAATTTAGCCCTACTACAAAGTCAAAAAGCTCATGCGGTGACCTGCAGCAGTGCATTCACATGATCATAAAGGCCTATACATACAATGAAAAATGCATTCTGGAATTTTTGGATACACTGAATGTTTTCCAACCCCTATTAACAAATCCCAAACGCTACTCTTGTCTGCCATCACACTCAAGCCTTCTTCAATTCCTCCAGTTTTGAGCTTTGGCCCTGGGTGTCAATACCTGGTTGCCGGGCAGCTGTGGCACCCACAAAGCTGATGAGGGTGACGTCTGAGGCGCCCCCAGACTCCAGGGGGATGGGATGCACCCGGAAGTGCTCCAGCATATCAAATATAGACTGGAACCAGAGATGCTGCACGCGACACTGGCCATCCTCGTTCAGAGAAAGGCGCAGGTGCTGTACAGAGAAGAAGGAAAGAGAGATATTAATATCACAATGGAAAAAGAAGGATAAGTATAGGTAAGTAAGAGTATTATCTTAAAAGAGCTTCTCACTCAGATTATTACCTCAGAAGGTGGTCAGAACAGAAAGGACTGTGAACTCACCTTGGCTTTGCCCTGGAAGTTGAAGGTGAGGACGTACTCCCCACGCCGCGTTTCACTCTGGCGCACAAGGAAGACGCCATGACTCGCCATGCCACCTGCCAGCACCAGCTGGGCTGCCTTCAGCCGTGACAAGGTGCCGTGGAACCACTGACACTCACTTAATGGGTGCTCCACTGGCTCTGCTGCTGGGCTCTCTGAGAACAGGAAGGACCCTGAGAAAAAATAACGGATCATTGTGAACCTCTGTGGTATGAAAACAAGAGTATAGTGGAGACTGTATTAATCTGAGGTTGCACACTTCACAGTGGACTCCTGTTTGACTGACTGTTTGCTAGCTCTTTACTATGTCTGTAAGCAATACCTGTGGCATCGGGCGTCTCTGGGAATGGCATGCCAAGACTAGCTCCGCCTCCGCCAAGCAGTCGACCATCAGGTTCATCCAGAGGAGCGCGGGGTGGCAACTCAGGAGGAAGAGGCTCCAGCAGTGGAGAACCACCCACCCCACCGTAACACACTGTTAATTAAAAACACACATAATATTTAACTGTCCTTATGTAACGTAAAGCCTTTAATACTACTATACTTCAGTAATACATGTGAATCACTTCTTCACATATAGTTACTGACAAAACACTGACCTTGAGACAGACGGTCACTGAATTCTGGTGTGCTACTGAGGTCCGTCTGTGCTCCACCACACACTCCCTCAATATCCTCTTGCTCACTAAGGTCAATTGCCAAAGAGTGAATGTTTCTACAAGCACAGTAATCATCAGATTTCAGCATTTATGATTATCCATTTAGTCATTTATGATTATCCATGTAGTCATGTATAAGCATACTATAATATCTTATAACAGACTAAAACTTACTCATGTATGCCATCAATATGCTAAATTTTGTTTTTCAACATCCATGTGTGCTCAAGTGTAACCTAAGGAGAAAAAATGCTTGCCTCCATCTTTGGATCAGAACAGAGAACACATAGAGGAGGACAGCATTATGTTAACTTACCACTAAAAAACCTCACCAAAAATATTGACCAGTAGAGCAACTCAAAAGATTTTAACAGTCAGTAATCTGGGGTCAGCTGTTCTTCTAACCAATCAACAAAAAACACATGCTAAATCAAAAAAAATATATTAGGTCTGTTAAGAAAATTAAATGCTAAAATGCTAAGAAAATCGCTACTGGTTAAATTAATTTAAATTATCTTAAAATGTAGTTAAGCTTTGCTACTTGAACAAACTTAATTACTGACTGACATGTAAAGCCAGAGTTTTTCCATTATCAGATTACTTTATTACTTGTCAAATTATTGCCAAAATATGATTTTATGCAGTTATCAGATCATTTGTTATAAACACTCTCACCTTTCTAATAATAAACTGTTCCAGTTTAGTATTCCTTTGAATGTTATATCAACAATATCGACAGCATAACTGAATGTATCTTACCTCAGACAGATGCTGTTTCTAATGTCACTCAGCCAAGCTCTCATCTGAACAGCATCTCTGGTCTCAATGACATACTGAACCTGTCCTTCCAACTGAGAGAACAACACAGATGAAGCCAGTGGGACAGAAAACGAGAGACGGACGAGAAGGCGGAAATTAATTGAAACAAAAGCAAAGAGTAGGTAAAAGAAACATTCAATTAAACTCTTGATAGAGGAACATCTGTAGAGAGGCACCCTGAAGTGAGAGTGAGATGGAAGAAGAAACTGAGAGACCTGTGAAAACAAACCTGCAGAAGAAAAGTGTTTTCTTTGTCTGGCACTTCAAGAGCTGTGGTGCTCCTGACGTCTAAGATGCCGCAGCATGGGATAGTCAGTCTGGGTTTGGAGGCCTGAAGAGGAGAGCAGAGAAAACTGTTTTTCTGACTTCCATATCATGCCTATATAATTCACAGCAACACGAAACAAATTAGTTTTCGTCAACTGGGTGATACCAAGAAGATTTTAATCCCAAGTACAACAGAATCATACACAGTTTACTACTTCTGCAGTTTTCGAGGATCTGTGAAATACGACGCAATGCGTAAAAGTGACCTATAGAAATATAACGCAGAAAAGTGACCCACATAATTTTCTCTTATAGACTATGTGTAGGAAATCTTCAAATTTTCCATTTACCTTGGGAGGGATGTAAAACTCCAGGAAGTACTCCTCTCCTCTCTCGCCTCCTTCCTTGTCTCTCTCCTTCAGAACCAGTCGACACTTGTGCCAGCGAGTGCCCCGTCCAGCTATTGCCCCCCCTGTGACCAGAGGAGGCATTCCACCTGCATGCTCTGCACTGGAGCCAGAGACGGCGTTGTTATTGTCCATGCCATGGTGGAGCAACCCGAAAGAGAAGCCCGAAAAGCCGTGAGAGCCAGTAAATTCATCTGCGGAGGAGCAGACATTCACTCCTCCCTCTCGTACAAGTCTGCCTGTCTTCCTAGAAGGCAGGGCAGAGGGCAACAAGGCTGACGTGGGTCCCACAGGTGCTTGTAGGGTTGGTGGTGGAGACCGAGACAGACGCAGCTTCTCCAGCCTGTGGGTCCATTTCTCCTTCTCGCCTTCTCCGTTACTCCTCCTCCGATCGCGAGCTTCAGAGAAGGAGAGAGAGGTGGCGCTGCTGGAAGATGATGGTGGCAGGGAGGAGGAGGATGAGTGAGGGAGTGAGAGGGGCAGAGAAAGTGAGACGGGGAGTGAGGCTGGGGCACCTTGAGCACTCCTCTTGGCATCCTGCAGGCCCATAGTGTAGCTGTAGCTAGAGGGCAGTGGCGTGGCATTAGCTGAGCCACAGCTTTGAGGGGAGTCACTAGAGGAGCTCCGCCAGTGCAGGATACCTCTCACACTGCCCCGCACACTGCGGCCCACGTTGCGCAGGGAGAAGCGTTTCTTTAGTTTGTTTTTGGAGTGACCACCTGCACCCGGGATGCTGCCCTTTGACCCGGAGTTTAGCGGTCCCCCAGAAGCAGGGCTTAGTGGTGTCAGGCTGCCATCAGGTCTGTCTGTGAGAGTACTACCCTCTGCCTCGCAGTCCTTCCCCACTAGCTCATCTGACTCCGCCTCCTCTCCTGTCACTGGCCCCACCCAGCTGTCCTCCTCTTCTTCCAGGTCTCCATTACCAGGCAAGTGGCCAGGATACTTCTTAACCGTCAATGCCCTATCTTCCCTTCGACCGTTGTTCCCGCCCATTGAAGATGAACAAGACGACGAAGAAGAAGGTGGCAGAATTTGTGCATGAGCATATGAGTCCTGGAAAACGGTGGGATTCTGAAATCTATCCGCACCTCGAGTGTCCAATCCCTGCCGAGCTGAAAGTGGCTTGGGTGGAGCCCTGATGTGTGTCGGCAGGCAGGTTGCAGCAGCGTCAGGTGGCAGAAGTGGTGGAGACGTTGGCTCTTCCTCCAGTGACGTGCCATCAGACTGAGTGACCCAAATCCCTGTACCCTCCCTCACTGCACCACTTCCCTCAAGTTCACTCTCAAAATGCCGAACAAATCGGTCAGTGAAGCGGCGACAGAAAGCAGCAGCAGAATCGGGGGAATAATGTGGATTCTCCAGGAGAAAGGCCCTGAAGTGACGGGCAAAATCGCCAGCGGCTACCCGGGCATGAAGCTCACAGAACTCGGTCCAGCTAAGGCAGGGAGAAGGTGAGGGAGTTGGTGTGTCAGACAGAGAAGACAGCGGCTGGCCAGAAGCCGGAGGGGGTAAAGGTGGGGGACGCACAGAAAGGGGCAGCAATGATGGAGACGGAGGAGAAGGTGAGGGAGATGGGGATGGAGGAAGAGGGGATGAGTTTGCTGCAGCCCGTGGGCTGGGCGGGGTTAATAAGGAGCCGTTCATAACTGACTAAATGAGCGACTGACTTGCTGTGATTTGCAGACTAATCACTAAAGCCTTCTGATTGAGGATCAAGCGATTGTCACAAACTGATGGGGTCAGGAGAAGGCACGCTCTGTTCATGGGGTGAAGCTTTCCACAGGACTAGGAAAAGTAATGGACCAAAAAAGGAGTGATGACAGTCTCCCCCCATTTAAAAAAAACAACTGGGCTGATTTACAAAGGGTTGCACACTCTGCATAAAGCAGTGGGTGCTAACTTAAATATGTATATATAAGAATCCGCATACTGACAGACTTTAGAATACATCAAAAGGATTATGAAGAGTTAGTGTTCGGTGAGGAGCAGAGCTGTTAAGGTCTTGTTTTTCTTCAGGGCTCTACAAGAAACCAGACGAGTGGATCCGTGGCCTGCAATAAAAATATACAAATAAATATTTAAAAAAAAACATGTTGTGACAGTGTAACGGTGTCAATGACAAAAATGCACAACAGCTATGCAGATGAAACATTCTGAAATGTAGGACCACTTTACAGGGGTCACTTTTGCAAGTAGTACTTAAGGGTGACTAACGTCCTGCAACATTTATTAGATTTTGTTACATTAAATTATATGAAAACTTTGACATTCTTGTGCTACAGTAACTTGCTCCTACAGCTAAAATAAAGTCTGTACGAGACAATAACATATAGACACAACATACAAGAAATGAAGAGTTGCACATATATGGGGAAAGGTGATGCACAAGTTCAGACTACACCTGATATGAGTAGTGCAGATTATGTACACTATGCGGCCAAAAGTTTGTGGATACCTGACCATAAAACTCATATTTGCATATATAACATCCCATTCCAGATTTAGTTCCCTCTTTGATATTATAATAACCTCCACTCTTCTGGGAAGGCTTTCCACTAGATATTGGAGCGTGGCTGTGGGGATTTTTGCTCATTCAGCCACAAAAGCATTAGTGAGATCAGCACTGGTGTCAGCGTTCCAGTTCATCCCAAAGGTGATCAGTGAGGTTGAGGTCAGGGCTCTGTGTAGGCCACTCAAGTTTTTCCACTCCAACTTGGGGAAACCATGTCTTTAAGGACCTCGCTTTGTGCACAGGGGCATTGTCATGCTGGAACAGCTTAGTTCCAGTGAAGGAAAATCTTAAAGCTACACCATACAAAAACATCCCATACAACTGTGTGCTTCCAACTTTGTGGCAACAGTTAGGTCATACTATGGGAAAGAGAATACTGTGTAGTGCATGTTGTGATACGGAGGTACATAGATGAGAAGTGGTCCTTCAAAAACATATGTCTGGGGGAACCAGAACCTGTTTACACCTGTACCCAGTGTTGTCCACTTGTGATAGATGCTAATACCAGGTTTGAATAGGTTCTCATGGTTCTTGTAATTTCAAAACCAATATTTCTACAAATCCACCCATCCTACAACCTCTAATGATCAATCATGATATAATGAGTCTTCACTGATTTATTCTGACAATAATACAGTCTGTTTTCTTCTGAGATGGGGGGTTTGGCAGATGATAATGACAAAATCAACAACTCTAAATCAGGAACTTATTAATCTCTGTAGCAATGGCTTATCTAGCGTTAGCTGCCTAGTTCTGTGTGATGTAACTTGATTGCTATAATTTGTGTACTCACAGGCTGGTTATTATGAAAGGTGCACAGCTCGGAGTTGTGACTGTGACTGACTGACTCACACACACACTGCTTACAATTTCTTTCTTTTTATACTCGTTAGATGAAAACAAGCTTACTGATACTGAAACAGTGATAGCATTTCACGCCACTAGTTGCTACCAAAACATGATAATAAAAAAAAACCCGGCGTGGACTCACCATTTTCGGGTCAGGGTGTAACTGGAGACCGGCGCTTTGCTTGTGTGAGCTAGATATGGAGGAAAACAACAATTAAGCTCACACACAGGCCTCGCTGCCATAACAATATACAGCTGTCATGTACGAAGCCAGAGCTAAAGTTACAATTACAAAGACATATGCTTTAGAAAACTAAAAGCATTATAGCTTGCAGGCTAGCTAAATAACCAGCTAATGTTGTCAATATGCTGAACAAGCTAGCTTGGAACTTTTGCTAATAAAAGCTACTTAGAGATAGCTAGCTAGCTAGCCATATTTACTTTGGTTATAGCTATAGAAAGCGTCCTACCTTATTGTTCGAGGGGAAAAAAACTTAAAGCAGACCCGAAAATTTTAACCAAGGCTTTCTGAAGTAGCTTTAGCTAGCTAGCTAGCTAACTAACCTACGTAAATGGCTATGTTGCAGATATAGCTAGCTAGCTAACTAGCTCGGCGGCTACATAGCTAGCTAGTTGTTCAGACAAGAAGCCAGTGTTGTTGCCTTCAGTATTAGTCCTCATTCCACTTTGACTAGCCACCGCATCTAACGTTCTGCATCAATAAATAGTTAACGTGCTAATAATGAATCATACAGCAGCTATAACTCGTGTATATTGCTCTCTTGATGGGTTATAAGCATATGATTATTTCTCTGCCTCCTGTCCCAGTCAGTCTCTCGCGATACAGTGGGAAAGAGTGTGAGGGGCTCAGGGAAAGTGAAGGGGGATTAGGATGGAGAATAACGCACTGACCGTGAAGCTCCTCACAGAGCACAGAAAATATTCCTCAAATATTCCGTTTGGCTATGAAGACACTCTTCATTTTCACTTATTAATCATATTTCATGTGAGTTTGAATATTTCACCTGAATTCACACATACAGAGAAACAGAAAATGTAATACCTTTTGTCAAAATATGACCCCCTCTAACAATAATAATTGAACATATTATTTAATAACATTCATGCCCTTATGTAGTTTACCTTTTACAAATCTTATCCAACCTCAAAGCTGTACATCCAAATTGTACATTTTTCACTAATTAGGCTTCAGTTCAACCCTCTAAGGTCTGTTTTTGTTTTATTTTTGCCCGTTTTATGATACCTAGGTTGAACCAGTCAATAAAACTTATTTTTGCCTCTATTTCAAATAGATATGAGGTGTTCTATATAATTTTTTTTCAGCACAGATATGGCTATATGTCTGTAGATCAAGAGAATGTATAAAAATCTATACTTAGGGGGTCAAAATAAAAATCCAAAAGAAAAAAGGAAGAATTATACTTCGGTCTAGAGATTCACTTGCCGCTCAATCTACAATATATGGCATACAAAAGAAAATTAAATATAAAATTGTTGAATTACGGATTAAAAAGTAACCAATTAAGCAGGTGTAAGCAAAGATCTAATAAGAAATCTTGATACAATTTGTACACAAAATCACTCTTACCTATTACCACATTTATTATTAAAACTATTTACCAATTAATTATCAAACTATTACCAATCAAAATTAATTAATTCTGCAATTTTAGGAAAAAGGGGTTCCTCAAGTGTTTTATGTTTATAAGTTCTCACCTTCTAAGGAGGTTTAACAGAACCCTTTCTGGAGAAGAGAAACTGATTTAAGGTTTCTTTTAAGCTATTAGATATAAACCTTTTCTTATATAGTGTATTTTTCTTCAGCATACTCCGAGCATGACAATGATTTATCATTTTCTCTTCATGTAGCAGATTGCAAGCATTGTTTAAAACAGTTCCTTTAAAAACAGATGATGAATAAGCATAATGCATTACATACTGCATGTCACATGCAATAAAGTTACATGTAGAGTAACTTAGAGTAACTACAGAGTAAACTTAGGTTTAAATACCAAATTTATGAGCAAAATTTTGTATAATTTATAAAATATATATGCAGAAGTTTGCATAAGTCATGTTCTGATGTACCCAGCTTTCTAGTAGTCCTTCTTCTTCTGTTGTTGTTGTTTACCTTTTGTTAAATATGGTTGATTTGGATGTTATAGTTCTGGTTTTGATGTTTGAGTAATTTTATTATTTTTAAGTTGTCTTTATCGAGTGCAGAAGAAAAGAGAACAAAATCATGCCATCTTATTAAGGTCTTATTATACATTAGAATAATAAGGTCGTATTTGCAAGCATGACAATGAAATTATAACCATGAGATTTAGAGTATGTAGTCTTTGAAGCAGATAATGAATGGTAAGCACAGTGTGTTGCATATTGTTTTTACATACCAAAAATTCTGTATCTTCACATACCCTCAAAAATATCCAGAAGTTATTAAATCCAATGTTGCAACTATCAGGTGCAGCAACCTAGAGCGTTTGGACTTTTTAGCCCTGAGAAATCCCCCAACCACTGATATACTTCCTGTAAAGGTAAAGTGTAAGCAGATGTATCTGTTTCTCTGTACCCATGGAAATTTCACACAGTAATGTCATTGTCATTTGCTGTTTATCTTATTTACATCAGAGAAGTAAGGAATTTGGGCACTTATATGCTAAAGACCATGAACAAACAATCATTAGACTTTTGTCTGTGGTAAAAAAAAATCCTTCTCCATTTTTTTTACTTACAGAATATACATTAGACGCACCATTATTTGTTTCACATTTATTTTTGTCTTTTCAAGTTAGAGCAAAGTTAAGTTTCCAAGCTATGATGTAGCATGAATGAAGAGCAACAGATATAACACAAGAACCAAGACCTTATCAAACATACACATAAAGTATGTATAATAAAGTACACACACAAAGTGTACACACACCCACACCACAAGCAATGTCACAGGTATACAATTTTACCATATTTTATAATAAAGCAGGTATTACAATCATATAATTATTGCACTATAAAACATTATAATATTACTGTTCATAATTTTGCAATGTTACCGTGTATCAAGGCATTCACATTAGTCAGAAATACTCAAGATGCTGCTATATGCTTAAATCCATTAAATCTGTTAAAGTGAATCTAATATTTTCCAGCTGCAAAAAACTTCATTAGGTCAGACAGATGCGATTTTACAGGCATCTCAAAACCTTTACTGTGAATTACCAACAATTAGGCATTTTTATGCAACAAGGACAGCATTTTGTATAAATTTCTGTAGTATTTTTTAATCAGACCACTATACATAACATATTTCATGCAGGAAGTTCAATCCATTTGTACATCCTAAAGCTTTCATGATCCTATTTACTTCACCTTTAATGTTACCTGAGTATTCATAACAGAGTGTGTGTAAACAATCATTCAAAGAGTCATGAACATCCACTATTTCTATAAAGGATTAATCATATTCTAAAATAAATCTTGTTTTGTAAGAAGAGGGCTCTACAAGTGGTGGCTGGAGACATCACATTAAAAAATGTGAATCATTAAAAAACTAAATCACAAAAATTACCTGTGCAGAATTACTGACTGTATGAAGCCAGTGATGGTCATGATCATGAATAATATTTGTCACAAAATATACCAAAGTACAACTTTATGAAAGGTAATTAGCTTTTGGATATTGTTGCAGAATTGAATCAGTGGTTCTGTATCCCAGTCTGAAGAAAATCCTGCCATGACTGTTACACATTTAGAAGACATAAATGAAAGATATTGTTTCTTGTAAACCACTTATATCTGAGACATATTTGCCAGTGACTGGGAAAAGGTCACATCCAGTGACGTGCCCTTACCAAGAAAAAAATATAAAAGTGGCACTGAATGGCTTTTGTTTGGATTGGACTGGTGGGAAATGTCAGGAAACAGTCAATCAGTCCAACACAAAGCGCTGAGTCTTCCATGACCCCAGAGATGGAGGTAAAAAGGCTCAGGAGCACAAAAGTGACATTGTGTTGTTTTTTTTGTTTTTTTTAGAAAATTAACGTGGACTGATGTTGTCTCCATCTTTCTTTTATATCTGAACATACTCTTGTTTGTGTGGCATGGTAGTGCAGTGGGTTGCATTGCTGCCTCACAGCTCCAGGGTCCACAGTTTGATCCACATGGGTTCTCCAGTTTCCTTCCACCTCCCAAACCTGTGTTTGTAGGTCGATTGGCTATGTTAAAATTTCCTCTAGGTGCGAATGACGTTTGAAAGTGTGTGCACTGGCATCCCATCAAGGGTACGTTCCCACCAGGATAGAGAGGTTACTGAAGATGAATTAATGAATGCTCATGTTTGCAGAAACCTTTGGATTTCATTCCAAAGTGTCTGCAGATAACTAACACACCATCTCTGCATGCCAGTTATTTGAAGGGCAAAGTTTGTCAGCTGTCACGTTTCTCCAAGAAATGTGTCCATAATTTATTTTAAACAATGCACATTTCTGAATAAAGAGCAAATTATGTGTTAGTCACTGTTTATTATTGGTGTGATGCACTAGCCTTCCAGCTAGACCAACTCTTTGGCTCCAGGCCTAAAAACCATGAAAGAAAGGCACAGGAGTGCTCAAGACCACAGTGGGGTCCTGGAGAACTGAGATGGATGACAAGCCAGATGTAGCACCAATGCACAGACCCCAGATAGGAGCCACATATGTATCAAACCCATTCTTCCATGGGATTTCACCATTCAGTAAACAAAACTGAATATAAAATCCCTTGAATACTGATTAACAACAACTGTGTGTATGGACCGTTGCACTCGATCACATTTTTGCTGACCAAAAAATGTGACCAAATCTTGTAATTTACACAGTTTGTTTGTTCATTTATTTATTTATTTATTTACTTACTTACTTATTTATTTATTTTTAGTTTATGATTTTTAGTGACTGCACCAAATTGAACATTCTTGCCCAAAACCAAAATTTAGGACACACTGGACCAGAAACTGAAAACCAAGGATTGTATTTTTAAAAAACTATTTAAAAAATTGTTGCTGCTTTGAACTCCCATATTTTCAGGAACCACTTTATCCTTGTCAAGGTCCCTTAGGTCCGGAGGCCATCCCCAGAATACTGGGCATAAGGCAAGAATACACCCTGACTGGGACACCAGTCCATCACAGGACATCATGTGCACGCACACACACACACAGAGTCATTCACACCTAGGGGTAATTTATCTTAGCCAATCCACCTAATGGCTTGCTTTTGGGACATGTAAGGAAACTGGAGAACCTGGAGGAAACCCACGCGGACATGGAGAGAACAAGCAAAGAAGCTCCACACAGACAGTAACCTGAGATGAAGATCAAACCCGGGATCCTGAAGCTGTGAGGCAGCAGCGCTACCCGCTACACAAATGGAAATGATAATGGAAAAGCACAAATGAATTAATGCATAATTAAAAATTACGAGTTAAAAAACCCTATTTAAAAAAAAAGTGAGTCAGTAGGATGACAAAAAAAACTTAATCTGACAATAAATTAAACAAATAGCATGTATTTCAATTTATGATCAAAATAATGTGTACATTGTTATATTTTGATCATTTGTTGATCAGAACTTTTAAAATGAATGTTTTGTAAAGGAAAGAGAGTAGGTTTTTCAGTAGAAATTTTCTCTTCTGCATTCACTTTAGTGCTAACAAAAATATGAGCATTAATAACTTGACCAAAAAAAACAAAAACTTCACTTAATTAATTAATTCATTCATTAATGTCAGGAATCAGTGTTCAGTCAGCAATGCTTTATTACAAAGCAGCAATTAGTCAGCAATGCTTTACCAAAAAAACTACATTTTGATAATAAGTGAAAACTTCATCAAACCAAGTATAAAACTAAATAAATATTCACAATGTCCTCTACAAACCAGACCGTGTTTATTGTTCTTGCATGCGAAGAGGAAAATTGCTGGCCACATATTCTGTGAGGACCCGCCTTACAGCTTCACCGGCTTTACTCGATTGTGTATATGACTGTGTCGTCGGCTGCGGCACGGCTCTCTCCAAAGTAGCAGCCTCTTCCATCCAGGCTTGACCGAAAGATTCCTCTTCCCTCTCGCAGAAATTGTGCAGCGCACAGCAAGTTATTGCAACATATGGTGAAAAGGTGTAGTGGAAGTCACTTCTCTTCAGAAGAACCCGCCATCTTGCTTTCAACCTCCCAAAGGCAATTTCCATTGGTGCTCTTGCATCACTAAGGTAGATGTTAAAGGAATTTTGCTGAGGGGTTAGACTAGGACTGGGGGTATACGCCTTCATGAGCCATTCCAGGAGTGGGTAGGCTGTGTCACCAAGAACAACGAAGTTGACGGGGGTTCCACCAATGTCGCAAGTATGCTGAAAAGCAGGACAGAAACATAACAGACCAACTCAACAATGCAGTTTTTCATTAAAGCAAATTCATGCTATTAACACCAGTACTTTTTCATCAGGAATTCGATTTCCTTTGGCTGCTCCCGTTAGGGGTCGCCACATATGAGCCGAATATTTGATTTGGCACAGGTTTTACGCCAGATGCCCTTCCTTATGCAACCTTCCCATTTTATCCGGGCTTGGGACTGGCACTGAGAGTGCACAGGCTCGTGCAACTCCTAGTGGTTCCCTGCCTAGGAATCTAACCTTGTTTATCTAATAACATTAGATAAATGTAATTAAGATATTAGGTTTTACAATTGCCAGTATGTAACAGCACAGGACAGTTACTGATCCGAACCCAGAACTATCAGTGCCGCTCTAGTGCTTGTGTCTATTTCCCTATCTCATAACAAAAAAGATATGGAACTTATTTTATGTTAAAATCTGTAGACATGAAACAACACAGAAACATATATTTTAATAAAGAGGAGCATCCCAAGTAAAGCCATTGGTGCCAATACTTTAATCTTAGTGAATCCTGGGAGAGGAATGCTTGCTCTTTGTCAGATATCTAATGGATATTTGGTGTAATACATAATTCTAAAACACCATTTTGTTATACCCTATGTAGTGAGCAAATGGTATAAAGGATCCATTTGGGATTAAGCTTAATTTTAAGAAATCTTTCTACTACTATTCAAGATTGCTGTGCCACACATTTCAATTAACCAATCAAAGCTCTGTACTATTACAAGCTCCGCCCATATGCCCCTGTCTGGTACGCATGGTACCTGGTCTAACTTGGCAATGGAAACAATGACACAGTGTGGGATTACAGATTTGTTACCATACCATGTAGTGTTTGGTTAGTATGTTGAGTGGAAGTACACACTGACTGTAGTGACACATGTACCTTAGGAAGAAGGTGCGCCATGCTGAACAGCTGGGATTGCTTAAACACAGTGGCATCATGAGCACCTCCAGGAACTTTACAGCTCGCACTCCAGAAGCTATTGATACATAAAAATATAGAACAATATTTCTTTAGTCACTACATAGCCTGCTTTCATACGCACTCTCAGAAATAAACATACCAAATCTTTTTTTGTATCTTTTGTGACTTTAGTATCTTTATACCTTTAAAGATTATTTAAAGTATGAAATTGAACATTAAGGACTGATGTACCTTTAAAGCTTTACTGAAGGCTAATTAAAGGTACACCACATGCACTTTCACAGGTAAAGGATATATACTAAAGGTGGATATGATGGATATTGCTGTTTGAATTTTCTTGATTTTATTTTATTGTTTAATTCAGTTATTATTGTGTCTTGTGGACTATATGTAAACATCTGCTTTGTGAAATAGCTTGTTCAGGGCAGTACTAAATTAAAAAAATGCAATTTTTATGATCCTTCTTATTTTTTTTAATTATTAACATTTTGTAGATTCTGCAAAGCATATGTAAACTAATTACCCCAACTGTATATATATATATATATATATATATATATACGTATATATGTGTGTGTGTGTGTGTGTAAGTGTTCATCAGCAGAATTAGGAAACTCCTTTGCATATTTGATGTGATTCATAAACTATATGGCCAAAAGTATGTGGACACTTGACTAATCACACCTATATCTACTTTTTGAAGATCCCATTCCAGATTTAGTCTGCCTTTGCTCTTACAATAACCTCCACTCTTCTGGGAAGACTTTCCAATAGATTTTGGAGCATGGAGGGGGGCGGGGGGGATTTACCATTTCAGCTACAAGAGCATCAGTGAGATCAAATACTGATGTCTGGGGTACAGTTTGCGTTCCAGTTCATCCCAAAGGTGTTCAGTGGGGGTGAGGTCAGGGCTCTGTGCAGGCCACTTGAGTTTTTCCACTCCAACATTGGCAAACCATGTAACTGTGGACTTCACTTGCACAGGGATAGTGTCATGCTGGAACTGGTTTGGGCTCCATAGTGCCAGTGAAGGGAAATTGTAATGCTACAGCATACAAAGATATAATATATATCTAAAATTGTGTGCTTTCAACTTTGTAGCAACAGCCTGGGGAAGAACCTCACATGGGTGTGATGGTCAGGTGTCCACAAACTTTTGGCCATATGGTGTATCTATTGGCCTGCTTACCAATAAGTGTCATCAACGACGCCTTGCAGCACATAAGATGTCCAACCTTTACGGTTGAGAAAATTCATGTAGCCATCACTGGGCGCCAGAACCGGGATGTGGGTTACATCAACACATCCTATAACCTGAGGAACACAGAACTTGCTCTCAAAGCGCTCGGCGATGGCGCAGGCTTCCTGCAGGCTCGGCACTTTGATGAAGTGTCGTATCGCTTGGTTTACCATGCCTTTACAGAACATGTAAACAAATTTCATCACCGTGGTCTTATGCACGCCAAAGCGGTACGCGATCGACCTGTACTCCCCGCAGCCGCCGAGCTTGTACAGCGCTATCGCCACGCGCATTTCTAACGGGATCGCGGGACGCACGGTCATCTCCCCGGGGCTCATGACATCCTTCATCAGGTCACACAGCTTCACAAACGACCTGCGACACATCCTGAAGTGCTCTCTCCATTCTGCGTCGGAGAATTCCCGCAGCACCACTCTCTCCCACCAGTCCCGACTCCGCACGCGCATCCAGCACGAGCGGCTTTTGGTCGGGAGCGGAGGAAGACGCACACTGGGCCCGAGCGCGGCCGCGCGCTCCAGGAACGCGCGCCTGCGCCTTTGCAATAAAATAGAGACAGCTTGCAGAAGGGCAGCATTATATGACATTTGCAGCAGTAAAAACTGCAAAAGAAACATCGGCCAAAATATAGACTCCATGTTTTGTTTTGTTTTGTTTTTTTAAAAAGCAGCGGCAGACAGATTTCTACGTCATATCCATATACCACGGTGGGTTTGCTTCCGGGTTGGAATACGTCACGTATTTACAAAAGAAATCCGATTATTGAGAACTCATGTAAATCGCACTCTATATGCGTATAGTGCACTAGTTAGGGAGCTCTCTTATTTTATAGTCACATCTTAAGCAAAATAGTGTAATTAAGGAGCCCTTAAGGGGACATGGTGATGGAAAAAAAATCTGAGATGGGAGGGAAATTTATATTTCAGTGCTTTTGCGATCCCCTGAGAAACTTTGCGTTCGCTTGCAAAGTTATTTGCGTTTGTGAGAAAAAAATTGTCAGAGAATGCAAGGTTTCTTGGGGAACACAAAAGCAGTGAAATATAAATTTCGCCTCCCATCTCAGATTTTTTCCAGCACCATGTCCCCTTAGGGGCTCTGTAGTAGCCTGTAATAGCTTGAACACAGGACTAACGACTAAAATCTAACTGGTTATAGTGCAGTTTCACACCTATTAGTCTGCTTGCCCAATCTGAATCAGTGCAAAATTGCTGCTTTTGGATTGTTTTCTATTTGGCTTGTTTTGTTTTGACACAGTACATAAATAAACAAACCAGAAAACCAACCAAAAAAAACATCGCCTGAAGGACTGAAACCACTCTGACTATCCACTTCAGGATAGGACTGAAAACGTACTCTTTCATTCATTGGTCAAAAATATGGGAGAAATATGTACATGTAGAAAGCTCATAAATCAGCTAGTGCTTAATAAATTGCAGGATAATTACATAAATAACTAGTTTAAAACATTTTTATGTCACAATTTTTTGTTTGTCAGTCCAAATAGCCAGAATACATAGCATTTCCGCAGTGCTACAGCTTGGTCCTTTGGCACAGTTTGCACCTTGTAGCTCAATTTAGCAGCTCACATCTACATAAAAAATGTCACCCTCGACCCAGAATGCATTGAGGAAAACATTTTTATGTCACTTTTTTTGTTCCTCAATCTAAATATCCAGAACACCTAGCATTTCTGCAGTTCTACAGCTTGGTTCTTTGTCACAGTTTGCACCTTGTAGCAATTTAGCAGCTCACATCTCCAAAAAAACCTCATCCTCAACCCAAAATGCATGGCAGGTTTGGTTCACTTTCTGAACCAAACTGAAGCTGGGTCGATTCAGGATCTAATCACTTTCTCCCTGCAATTTGATCTGTGCTAGAGTTGACTTGGAAAGGACTGAGAACATGTTACTCAGAACATCTCAGACCAGTCCAAACCCGAGTGTGATTTCTGTGTTCTCACCTGCCTAAATGAACCACACTGAAAATCCACCAGGATTCAATTTAAATAGACTAAATTCTTTCATAAAAATGCCTAGAGGATATATTACATATGGGTTCCCAAATGTCTGCTATCCCATGGGTCAGGACATACAAGATGTTGTAAAGTTGCTCTGTATGATGTGGCCATTTTCCTGATTAGCAACCTGGAAATCAATATAGAGTCAGTTCTAATCAAGGGGGAATTTGTGTACCATACAGTTTTGTGTTTGCCTTGCACTAGAAGTTAGCAAAGGCTTTATGGGTCAGAGCATCAAAATCTAGTGAAAACGTTCTCTTGGACTGGAAGAGAGAATCACTCAAGAATAACCCAATTAAACAAGTCTCAGATTTCTAGAGAGATTATTTGTCCAGAAAAGTGGGAATAATTGAAACAAATGTATGAAGCCAGAGGAAGTAGTGGGTTATGCCACTGCATGTCCTGGTGATGTAAAGCTAGACTCTGGATTAGTTCATTTTGTTTATTACATCTAGTGTGAAAGTGTACAGTCTGTCCGCTTAGACATACAGTTTTATGGAATTACAAATATACTTTATTTTCAGTGGCCATATGATGCTGATCTTATAGATACCATTCACTGGCTATTTACAAGTATAAAATTGCTGACTGTAGCCCATCTGTTCAACCCTGCAATCCCATCCATCACTGGAAAGAAACCACCATAAGACCACCACTAACTACACATTATCTCAACTTCTGGGCCATTCTCAGCACAGCTGTGACACTCACATGATAGGGGCATTGTAGTGGGTGTTGTATTGGTCCAAGTGGTGGAAGGTGTGTTGATTGGGTTTTAAACACCTCATTGTTATTGCAGAAACAGTCCACCAACCCAAAATATCCAAAAAAACCAAAAAAAAAACATGGTATATTTAAACAAAACATTTCCACTAGTTACTGCTTTACAGAACAGCATATACAGACATACATATTCACACAAATCATATATACACACACAATATGCTCAACCAACCCAAAGGCTATGAAATAAAACCATGGTTTGATTTAAAAAAGGGACACAGAAGAAGCAAGTCAGCAGCTATGGCACAAACATGATCACCTTTCATGGTTAAGTGGTCAGTAAGTGTACACAGCAGTGGTGTAGCCAGAAATTAATTTCATGGGGGTTGAGAAAATCAGGGCTCTGTGCAGACCTTCAAGAACCTCTCTTTGAGTACAGGGGTGTTGCCTTGCTAGAACAGGTTTGGGAGACTTAGTCGCATCCATCCATCTTCTGTACCACTTATCCTACATGAGGTCACGGGGAGCCTGGAGCTTGTCCCAGGGGACTCGGGGCACAAGGCGGGGGACACCCTGGACAGGGTGCCAATCCACAGATGCCAATCAGCCTACACTGCATGTCTTTAGACTGGGGGAGGAAACCCCCAAAGCACGGGGAGAACATGCAAACTCCACTCACACAGCGCAGTGGCTGGAATCAAACCCCCCAACCGTGGAGGCGTGAGGCAAACGCGCTAACCACTAAGCCCTCGTGCCCCCTCTGCTTAATTCCAGTGAAGGGAAATTATAATGCTACAGCATACAAAGACATCCTGTACAACTGTGTGCTGCCAACTTTGTGGCGACAGTTTGGGGAAAGCTCACATTTGGGTGTGATCGTCAGGCATCCAAAAATTGTATTTATTTATTTATTTTTTGCCATATATTGTATTTTGCAGGACTCAAACTCAAATCCCCTCAAATAAGCCTCTGGTACACAGTGTTCAAAAAGACAGCATTGCTACAGTACTACACCTGATACACTCCTATCAACACCACACACACCACACTGGGATGATCTCTTTATGGATGAATTGGGTAGCTTGAGGTAGGCTGAGAAATTGTAGCGTCTGATGGGCTTCAGTACCCGTTAGTAGCTGTTAGTAGCTGTAGATATATGATTCTAGTGAATAAAGCAGCCCCAGTGCATTATATACACGACTCCATGTAGCCCCCGTGACCCTCGAAGCCCCGCCCACTTTCCTGATGACACACGCCAACGCGCCTGTCCAATTTCCGCCGACTGAGAGCTTCTTGTTGGATGTCCGGTTCTGTGCGGCTTCGGCATGGTACTCGTCAAAGAATAGTGAGTGACTCTAATTGATCATTCTGCAGAAATATAACCTGTGTGTCTTTGTTAAGGAGCAGGCGCTGTTTTCTGGTTTATTCCGAGCCTCTGCTTACATAACAATGAATGCGAGTCAGTGATTGGGGGGTGGGGGGGTTGCCAGCTTATTTGTCCTGCGCTAGCATTAGCATTAGCGTTAGCATTAGGGTGAGAAATTTAGCCTGGTTAAAGCTACGTTAGCAAATTCCTCCATTACATATACTGTGCTAGCGCAGTTTTGTCAAACCGCAACCGCAACCGCACAATATCCGGTTTAAGCGTTATCCTGTTTACACCGCGCTCCTATTTAAGTAACGGGAATAAATAGCGTTAGCTAGCTTAACCAGCTAACGGGGCGGAAAGCGGCTTCACACCCGGTACTGGAGCAAGGCGTTGGAGTGGCCGGGGATATTTCTCCTGTACCCGTATTCCGGGAAATATCGCGTCTTGTACTAGGATTGGCTAATAGTTTATACCTGCAGTCAGTCAGCCCATATAATCATTTTTCACATTTCCGACTGGCTGTGAGGATAAGGATATTAGCCAATCCCGATACAGGAGGCGGGACTAATCTGAATGCGGGTAGGAAAAAAAAACACTGGTCAATGTATTAGCTAGCCAACGTCTTTACAAGTGATCTGTTTGTTTCTGTTCATCTCTTTTTCAGTCAAGTGGTGTTGCCATGCTCAGTAGAAGAGGTAAGTTAAAATTCAGAATCACAGCACCAATTTAGAGCTTCAGATCAGCTCATTTTGACAGCATTTATCTGGATAGATAGCTGCATGATTTCTTCTGTTTGCAGTGTTTACTCCAGTATCTGATGCTGGAGTTCATGTACTGTGTAACGCTTCTGACTCAACACATCATCTAAATAGCAGCCTGATGAGTGTAACATGGGTGCAATGGTGTAGAAAACACTGTTTCGGCACAGTGTGTCAAGATTGTGAAACCGTGGTCTTTTGGCCCCTGAGAGGCCGCTCTTATCTACCTTCTTGAGCACTTCATATTTGAAGCAGTCGTGTGGTTGCGCTTCGTTGCCATTCGTTGCTTGTTTAATCCCCACCAGTACCAGGTTGGCCAGCTGTACTCGGTTGCGGAGGCAAGTAAGAACAACACAGGTGGGGGCGAAGGGATTGAAGTCCTCCGAAATGAACCGTACGAGAAGGAAGGGGAGAAGGGCCAGTACACCCACAAAATCTACCACATACACAGGTACGTACATCTCTCTTCAGTGTGCTTGCTGAAATTGGAAACTGTTGTAGTCTTAGACTAGTTTTAATCTGAGGTGTGGAAAATGATTTCTCATGTGAGTGCTAGCATGCTGTTTAACTAAAGACTCCATACCATAGAACTATGGTTCTGCAAGTAGGGTCTCTAAAACGTAGCTACAGGGTATGACGTCACACTGTATAAATAAAATGTGCCATTTTGAGGACTGAATGGGGGACTGACGGCATCAGTGTTTTCGTGTCTGTACTTCATTCACTTGCGGCATTTGGCAGACGCCCTTATTCCCAATGACTTACATTTTTATCTCATTTATACAGCTGAGCAGTAGAGGCTCAAAGGCCTTGCTCAAGGGCCCAGCAGTGGCATCCTGGCAGTGCTGGGCTTTGAACTTATAACCTTCTGATCAGCAGTCCAGCATTTTAACCTCTGAGCTACCACTGCCCATTCAGAAAATTAATTTTCATTTATACTGATAATTGTGGGCAGTGGTGGCTGAATGGTTAAGGCTCTGGGTTACTGATCAGAAGGTTCAGACTGATCTGTCAAGGTGCTGCTGTTGAGCCCTTGAGCAAGGCCCTTAACCACATCTGCTCCAGGGGCGCTGTATCATGGCTGACCCTGCACTCTGACCCCAGCTTCCTAGCAAGCTGAGATAAGCAAAAAACTGCATTTCATTGGCTCTGTACTCGTACTCTGCACAATGACAATAAAGTTGAACAAAGTTGAATCTAATCCACTGCCCTAATACACTTACACACTTATATACCTACACAACATCTTCAGTAAGCAAGCAGCACATCACATCCTCCCTGTCATGCTGCGTCGTAGCTGTGTATGTGGGACAACTAGGAATTTTATCTCATCAACAAGTATTGCTGACATTAGCAAAAGTTACTTAACTGATATGGACAGCGTTTTTTCTGCTTCTGATGAAATACCCTGGAATTGTTTACATGCCCAGATGGGAAGAGCCCTTAGGCATCTGTACTCTTAAATGTATTAAAGCGCTTTCCAGAATAGGCGGAGCGGTTGTATATGAGAGAAACGTATCCATCAGGAAAGCACAAAATGTTTTCTGCCAGTTTAATTGGAATCAGCAGTTTGGTGAGAAAGTACATAAGGATCGCAGTCTATTTTTTATCTGCTTTGTCAAAGTGCTGTTTATTCTGAAGTAAGGTGACTAATTTTAGCCATCTTTCATCTCTAGTCACATTTGTGTTCACCTCTAGTCACGTTCTTGAATACGTTCCCTGAATATGGAGACTGCAACTGAAAAAATCACGCAACTGAAACGCTAGGCTATTTCTTACGGAGTTCTTAAAGTTACTAGCCTGCTGGACTGGTTGATTGAGTTCAATACAAACATGAATAACTTGGTCGTTAAAAGGTTCCTGGCTGCAAATGGTTTGAGATCCCCACTGACCTAGACAATTCCGTAGACTGTGGATTAACAGTGAGTGCAAAATTTTGTGCACCCCGCATGGATGTTCGGAATTGTAATAGGTTAGTGTGTGTGTGAAGATACTACAAATGCAAATAAAACCAAAATATCAGTTCAGTAGTTTGCATCTCTCTTTCTGACCGTGATTAATGTTCTTTGGATTCCCATTGTTTGCCTCCGATCTCTTTACACATCCCCTGAACAGCTTTTGGATCAGTTATAATTCCCCCACTCCCCCAAAACTTTTTCGACATCTGTTCTAACTCTGCCAAGTTGCTTGGCCCAATCTTTGTGCATGCTTCTTCATATTTTTGTTTTAACTCTGCCAGATATTACACACTGCTTTCTTCAAATCAGGCCAGCAGATTGATAGGGTCATGACGAAACTGTGACTTAATATTATTCTATTGACTTGACATTATGTTTTCGTCAGGTACACTCAAATTTAAAATCTTCCTAGAAGAAGAATCTTCTTATCTTTTTTTAGAATTAACCTGCAGTGGTAAAGGGCTCTTCTTTGTTTTTGCAGCAAGGTGCCCACCTTCATTCAGATGGTTGCCCCAGAGGGAGCGCTGGTGTTTCACGAGAAAGCCTGGAACGCCTATCCTTACTGCCGCACCAGTCAGTATTTCACAAACCACGTCTTGTTAAAAATTAGAGCTGATGGTAGTACATGTGGTAGTTACGTACATGTGTGTATTTGCAAGAGCTGTACATCCATTTGAAAATCACTATTTCCATATCAATATTTAATGTTGCAGAATTGAACCCTGTTCCACAGGGACATGTTTGGTTGGTAGTAAAAGGAACACGTGAATAATTTGTAGTATTTAAATTGTATTCTCATCTCTAAAGAATGTTAATTGCTTTGAGAGAAATTCATACTAGAACGTTACTTCCAACTTTATATATAATGATACTTTAAGACATTTTCACTATACGTAAAATCATTACATTTCCTTTAACACTTTGTTTAACAAAAAAAACAACAACAATATACTCGTATGGAAAAAAAGGAAATGTAAAGTGACCTGTATGGAAATACTTTTTAACGAGTCAGCTACTTCAGTTGGTCAGTATTATTAAGGTACTGATATCGCTTGTGATACTCTAAGAGAAGCCAGTCATGATGTAATTTATCCCAAAATGTCAAAAACGTATCATGTTAAACAGCCCTTCTTGCAGCTCTTGCTTTAACGTATTGATTCTCATTGCTCAAATGAAATGTGTCCAGATATATAATGCTACAATAAGTAGAGTGTAGTATAATTTGCAATTAATCATATTTCTCCTTTCATTCTTCTCTCCGCTGCTGGATTACCACTGCTGCAGTCGTTACAGTGAGTCTGTTTTTTGTTTTATTATTATTTTTTTTAATTTTGTAGTGTAACTTCATGTCTGAATATTTCCTCATTTAAAGAAATCAAAACTTATTCAAGCATTATAGGAAAATGAATTTTGAAATATCATGTTTTTTGTTTGTGATAACGCATGTGTTTGTTTTTTTTCCAGAACGAGTACATGAAAGATGACTTTTTCATTAAGATCGAGACCTGGCACAAACCTGACTTGGGAACAACTGATAATGTAAGTTAATGAGAGTCAGTGAATGTGTAGTGCTGGCCAGAGATAGTGTTTTCAGTATGCAGAGCAAAAGTGTTGTCTAGTAGGGGAAAAAAAAAACCTGGTACTGATTTTCCTCCCTCTGTTTATTCTCTAGCCTCATGGTCTTCCCACTGAAGAGTGGGAGGAGACTGAAGTAGTGCCGATCGATATCGCCGATCGCTCTCAGGTGGATGATTCGGTAAGTCAGACCAGGAAGTTTGAGTTACTTTTCTGCCAGGAGGTACAACAGGGTACAAATCTGTAATCCCATATTTCGTCTTTATTTCTGTTTCCAGGGGACCTGTAACTAAGTTCCCATGCTGAATTTGGTTGCTAAGAGTACCGAATGGGGATTTATGGGTGAAGCTGAAATGGTGCAGACTATTGATTAGACAATAATCACTGGTTTGTCGTGATTCGTCCCTCAAATCAGACAATCACTATTAAAAAAAAAAAACAGTAAATATCCAAAATTGCTTTTCTACCAGATATTATTGCGCAGTAGTCTTCAGGATTAGTGTAGTGACCCTGCCAACGTTTCTTTCTCCCTTTAGGAGGCAAAATCACAGTTTTATCATTCAGTTCGATACCATATCATATAGTTAAATGTTTCTCATGATAAATTAATTACCAACATATTTTCTTGCTGCTGATATTTATAATAAAGGTAACACTTTACTAATCACAGGAAATTCCAGCATTAATTTTACATTTCTTTTCCTCAATCTACATGAATCTACATCATCTTCATCATCATCAATCTACATCATCACGTTTGGCTGAATCTGAAATGGCTTCTTATCTGTTGTAGTTTAAGGTTGAAAAAAGGTTTGCACTCAACATTCTCTCGATTCTCAGTACAATTTAACAATTTATCATCAAGATAAGTTAATACTTTTGAAGACTATTTTAAATGGCGTTACAAACGTAATTTAAGAACACATTTGCAGTCATATACCAAATATTAAAATTCACATTACCAGGTATTTAGAAAAATGAGTGAAAATGTTCACTCAAAATGTATCTATACACTACAAATCTATCTATACAGCTTCACTTGGGTCAATTGCCAACTTTACTGCAGGCCAACAGACTCGCTTTGACTGGTGCCAAGTAGTTTGTCCTCGGAGGTCGACAAGTGACAGCTCCTCACACATTGTAATGTCAAACAAGCCATATGCCTGTTTTGTGTAAAATAAAATCCATTAGCAAATTTCAAGTAGTACTTTACTAATTGAATAGATAATTGATGAGGGAACTAATCACTAGGGACTTAATCACAGGTCACCACTGCACATCTTCCAGAGAATTACTTCTATTTTCACAGGTACACATTATTAGATTGGAAACAGACACAGCTACTCAACCAAGATATAGTTGTGGATTTAGTTTACTAACTATACTAGGGATGTACGCAGGTATTAGAATACCCACTTAACTGTTTGAAGCATCAATATTCGAATACTGCAATCACTTTTTGGGTAATCATTATACAGTTGTGCTCATAAGTTTACATACCCTGGCAGAATTTATGGTTTCTTGGCCATTTTTCAGAGAATATGAATGATAACACAAACTTTTCTTTCACTCATGGTTAGTGTTTGGCTGAAGCCATTTATTATCAATCAGCTGTGTTTACTCTTTAAATCATAATGACCACAGAAACTACCCAAATGACCCTGATCAAAAGTTTACATACCCCAGTTCTTAATATCGTGTATTGCCCCCTTTAACATCAATGACAGCTTGAAGTCTTTTGTGGTAGTTGTGGATGAGGCTCTTTATCTTCTCCGATGGTAAAGCTGCCCATTCTTCTTGGCAAAAAGCCTCCAGTTCCTGTAAATTCTTGGGCTGTCTTGCATGAACTGCACGTTTGAGATCTCCCCAGAGTGGCTCAATGATATTGAGGTCAGGAGACTGAGATGGCCACTCCAGAACCTTCACTTTATTCTTCCGTAGCCAATGACAGGTGGACTTGGCCTTGTGTTTCGGATCATTGTCATGTTGGAATGTCCAAGTACGTCCCATGCGCAGCTTCCGGGCTGATGGGTGCAAATTTTCCTCCAGTATTTTTTGGTAACATACATGCCTTTGTAGCTCACACAGCCCCAAAACATCAGCGATCCACCTCCGTGTTTCACAGTAGGAATGGTGTACCTTTCATCATAGGCCTTGTTGACTCCTCTCCAAATGTAGCGTTTATGGTTGTGGCCAAAAAGTTCAATTTTGGTCTCATCACTCCAAATGACTTTGTGCCAGAAGGTTTGAGGCTTGTCTCTGTTCTGTTTGGCATATCGTAAGCGGGATACTTTGTGGCATTTGCGTAGTAATGGCTTTCTTCTGGCGACTCGACCATGCAGCCCATCTTTCTTCAAGTGCCTCCTTATTGTGCACCTTGAAACAGCCACACCACATTTTTTCAGAGAGTCCTGTATTTCACCTGAAGTAATTTGTGGGTTTTTCTTTGCATCCCGAGCAATTTTCCTGGCAGTTGTGGCCGAAATTTTAGTTGGTCTACCTGACCGTGGTTTGGTTTCAACCGAACCCCTAATTTTCCACTTTTCAATTAGAGTTTGAACACTGCTGATTGGCATTTTCAGTTCCTTGGATATCTTTTTATATCCCTTTCCTGTTTTATACAGTTCAACTACCTTTTCCCGCAGATCCTTTGACAATTCTTTTGCTTTCCCCATGACTCAGAATTCAGAAACATCAGTGCAGCATTGGATGAAAGATGCAAGGGTCTGTCAGGAGTCCAGAAACTCATTGACCTTTTATACACACACACTAATTACAAGCAGACAGGTCACAGGTGAGGATGGCTACCTTTAATAGCCATTCAAACCCATTTGTGGCAACTTGTTTGCATGTTATCAGGCCAAAATCACCAGGGTATGTAAACTTTTGATCAGGGTCATTTGGGTAGTTTCTGTTGTCATCATGATTTAAAAAGAGTAAACACAGTTGATTGACATTAAATGGCTTCAGCCAACCACTAACCATGAGTGAAAGAAAAGTTTTTGTGTTATCATTCATATTCTCTGAAAAATGGCCAGGAAAACATAAATTCTGCTAGGGTATGTAAACTTATGAGCACAACTGTACCTTAGATCCAAAAGAAGTCAGGGAGAAAATACGAAAAAGAAAAGCAAAACTGCTACAGGCTGAAATATTGTGCTGACATTCAGTAAGGCACTTGTTTTTTTTTATATTACAGTTTCTCTGTATTACATATTAAGTCTGTCAAAGACACAAATGTGTGTGCTACCACTGACAGGAGCATCCTCTTATTTGCTGTGAAAAAATTCTACTTGATTGCACCATATTAATATGCTTTTCCTCTCTCCTAATTGTTAACTGCATATCCGTTCATTAAGTCTTAGGGATATCTGAATAATAAATTTAAGCACAAAGCACATCCCTAAAACCATCCCGTTCTGTTCCGGACTATCTGGTGGTAAAAGAATCTACTGCCTCTCTCTGTTATCTGTCCAAGCCTCTGACGTTATCTGTGAAAATATGTATTTAACGGTTCATGTAAATTTGTCTTTCAGGACTACAAGCCAGAGGAGGATCCTGCTCTCTTTCACTCCGAGAAGACTGGCAGGGGGCCACTGGGACCAGGATGGAAGGTACACACACAAATTCACACTCTCTTCATCAATGCGTACAAAGTTTCCCAAAAGATTGAAATGCTTTTATCTGTTTCTTTTGTAGAAGGAGCTTCATAACAGTAACTGTCCCTATATGACTGCGTACAAGTTGGTGACTGTGCATTTTCGCTGGTGGGGTCTGCAGGGCCGTGTGGAGAACTTCATTCACAAGGTAATGAACCCTTCCATTTATCTTTGGCCCAGTGGGAAGTTCAGTCCACTGTTCAGTTTGGAATTATAATTTCTGAATATTCTTTTTATTATATTTCGACATTTCCCACCTAGTGTGAATCATGTCTATGTGTGTGTAAAGCTATATAAGTGTAAGACAAGCACAATGTAATAACACCTCTCTACCCTCATTTCTCTTTGTCATTCTCTCTATCTCTGAGCAGCAGGAGAAGAGGCTCTTTACTAATTTTCACAGGCAGCTGTTCTGCTGGCTGGACCGCTGGGTGGACCTGACCATGGACGACATCCGCAGGATGGAGGAGGAGACGCAGCGGGAACTGGACCAGGTAAGACATGACACCATGTCCCTTTCATTCTACCGCAATCAGAGTAAATGCCATAGATGTATGAGGTTTGTAAAGCTGCACTCACGAGCGATTTGATATCCCTCAAGAACGTACCTCTTGCCATTGATTCCAGTGAGAACAATAAGTTTGCGGATAGCAAGCACGTACATGCTGATGTATTAAAAAATGATGCTCCGTCATCTGATAAAGTTCACTGGAGTCAAACTTTTGATAAAATTGACTCTGACGTTGCCATTCGTCAGCCAATAGATGACTGTCTAGGCAAGGCTTAGGTGATTCACACTGATGTTTCGCCTGCAGAGTGACACTATCCAACGCTAAAAATCTTTAGGGCAGCTTATAGTCAGCCTCAACCCCAGCACACTTGGTGGTGTATACAAATCTATTGATTTACAGCGCAAAACCATTCACTGACCTAAAAATGCCCATGACTAATCAGTAACATACAGCAATGTTTTTTTTCTAACAAATATGAACATAGCTCAAGTTCTTTGTCATATGTGTATATATATATGAGAGAAATGTCTTCTTCACAGATGCGTAACCAGGGATCGGTGAGAGGAATGAAAGCAGGAGATGACTAGAGTAAGACCGGGCGAGGAATGGAAAGAAACCCAGGGCTACTTTTAATTTTACCTCCTTCAGTCCTCACATGGCCGATCACAATGTGCCACTTCACCAAGCCCTTTTGAACAGGAAACTGTCATCTTTTACCCAGGAAGTGTCCGTTATCTTGTGCGAGAGAGTGTGTGCGCGTGCGTGTGTGCACGCACATGTGTGTAAAATGTGCGTGTGCATTTGTGCCGGTGCGGTTTGCCTTACATGACCTCATCATTTGCTGCCAAATTCTTTTGGATTTTACTTCAAATGTGTTAAATAATGTCAGCATTTCTTTTTATAATTAAGTATTATAACTGTTCTACGGTTTTTGGCTTATTTTGCAACCATCAGCTTTGTACTGAGCGTGCCAGTGGGGTCCTAAGGGCCAATCAAGTTTTACAAGGACGGTTTGGGGGTGCATTTCACTAAACTTGTATTTCAAACATGAATAAACAACTAAGTAATTTACTTCTTATTACAATTAAATTTGAGTCTGTCTGTGAACTTTTCAATGGGAAGTTAATGTACACTACAAGAAAAGGGCATGTGTAATAAACCAGTACACAAGTCATTGAAACAAAATGTATGCATAATGCTTGTTTTCCTCATATGAAACTCAAAGCACGATGGACAGAGCTTCTGTTAGGTTTTCTCTTTTTTTTCGTTGGATTCCTCTCTGCACTGAAGGCGTGACTCAGTGTGAGCGTCCTCGTTGCTGGGTGAGAGGAGCTGTTTGTAGATGAGACTCTTTTTAACCTCAAGAAGCGTTCCCACTTTTGACTGACATCTGGCATGCCAAGCCTCGCCACTTGGCTGAGGCAAACCCCATCTTTTGGAGCTGAGTCTGATTTACAATAATGTAACAACAAAATAAAACCAACATCATTGACTGTCATTGTCTGTCTCTACACTTGTCTCTAATCTTGTTTTGAAATGTGTACAAAAAGGTGACAAATTAAAGGAAAATCTGGCTCTGTTAGGCTGTTTTGTTACCATGGTTTGGCTGGAATTTTCCCCTTGGTAGATGAAAGTGTCACTGCAAATCAGTACAGAGTTATTCTGACTGATAAATCTTTTTTTGGATCATGAAACATTTCTATCCTGATGGGAGTGCTTTCTTCCCGGATGACTCCGCCCCTATCCACACAAGGGCATGAGGGCTCCGTGAATGTTTTGATGAGTATGAAAATTATGTAAATCATACTCTATGGCTTCACAGTCACCAGATCCAATTGGGCACCTGTGTGAGATTTTGGAGGGATATTTTCCATCACCATTAGCAAATGTGTCACCTTTAATTTGTCACCTACAATATAATCATGTGGCAACAGTGCAATGCAAAAAAAAAAAAAAATCATAAAAATACAGTCAAGAGCTACAGTTAATATTCACATCTCAGTGACTTTGACTGTGGCATGGATGTTGGTACCACATGGGCTGGGTTGAGCATTTGATAAACTGCTGATCCCCTGGGAATTTCATAAACTGACAGCCTTCCAGCTGCCAGGAAGGATGTAGAAACTCAAATAATCACTCTTTACAACTGTGGTGAGCAGAAAAGCATGCACAAAACATTGAACCTTGAGGTGGACAGTTGAAGATTAGAAAAAAATATCACCTGGTCTTTTCCCAGCCTTTACCTTTCTAGTTTCAGTGAGTCTGTGCCCATGATAGCCTCAGATTCCTGTTCATGGCTGACAGGAGTGGAACCTGATGTGGCCTTCTGCTGTTGTAGCCCATCCACCTCGTGTGTTGTGCATTCTGAGATGCTTTTCTGCTCTATTTGAGTACTTATTTGAGTTACTATAGACTTCCTGTCATCTCAAACCAGTCTGGTCATCCTC
Organism: Pangasianodon hypophthalmus; assembly: GCF_027358585.1. Taxonomy (NCBI): domain Eukaryota; kingdom Metazoa; phylum Chordata; class Actinopteri; order Siluriformes; family Pangasiidae; genus Pangasianodon; species Pangasianodon hypophthalmus. The sequence continues at coordinate 8,998,775 of NC_069722.1, read as the reverse complement.
CTCTGATCTCTCATCAGAAAGGTGTTTCAGCCTGCAGACCCTCTGCTCACAGGATGTTATTTTGTTTTTCACAGCATTCTGTGTAAACTCTAGAGACTGAAAATCCCTGGAGATCAGCAGTTTCTGAAATACTCAAACCAGCTGTCTGTTTCCAACAGCCATGCCACGGTTAAAGTCACAGAGATTACACTTTCCCCATTCTGATGTTTGATGTGAACATTAACTGAAGCTGTTGTCCTGTATCTGTATGATTTTTATGCATTGCGCTGCTGCCACATGATTGGCTGATTGGATAATTGCAGGACTGAGCAGGTGTACAGGTTTTCCTCTTAAAGTGGATGGTGAGTGTGTAATGTGTGTGTATTTCAATTGTTTTTTTATGAAATGGAAGGCTAGACTCTGCTTAAATGTTGCTCGAAAAGACTTATTTACAGTTTAAACAGTTTATTGTATGTAATGTCATAATTTAACAAAAACATTTCAGTACAGAAGATGAAGGACCAACATCCTATAATATGGAACCAGTTATTATTGGAACCAGTAGGTTAAAGATTGTTGTTTACTTTTAGTTATTTTTTTTCCACAAAAGACTGATTAGGAAAAAAACAGTGAGCAGTATGTCAATATTAAGATACTACAGACATTAGTGTGCATTATATTTTGATGCATTTTATAACAGATTGTTAAATATGGTAACAGCGTTTATTTGAGAATACTACTCAGGACAGGACAAAGTGTTATTAAAAAATCCTTTTTAATGCTTTGCTTTATTCTTTAAATGATGCACGTTTCATAAGAACATGCATGCACTTGCAATCACTACCTGCTGTCATCGCATGAGGATCTGCAGACTTGGGGAGATATTATTGGGAGATATAACGGGGATCTTATGCTCATTACACTGCCTAAATAAACAAGATTAAAGTTTGACTCACTTCAGACGGCATGCACAGAATGGGTCTGTGGTCTGTTGCAGGTATTTTTATTCCAGCCCAATATTCTGGCATGTGTCTCTCGGGTCTCGTGCCCTCTGAGTGGACCAGCTGCCTGTACTGGAGGGTGTGTAAGTCAATTAGTTTGCAGGGCAGCACAGCATAAGCTATTATTCTCCAGATCAGTTTCTCTGCAGGTTTAAAGGGTTAAGCCCTATATGTACTCTGAAGAATACAAATTACAAATTTTACACACAGTCTTTGTAGAATGATGTGATTCAGAGCAATTTGCTCATTTCTAGATGCAGATATCCACTGATAAGTAAGGAACAATACATGTTGTATGTTATACAAAAAATCATCAACAATGGGATTGTGTAATGCCCCTCAACATGAAGCGGAGGTAATGTTACCACCTCGCAGTTGATTTTACAATAACAGCATGTGCCGAGGCCTTTTATTCAAAATATTCCAACATTCCAACAAATATTCCTATTTATTTAAAGAAGGACATACTTTTGATCAGTTTATAGTTATCTGGTGTTGTGGAACGTCTGCAAAACAAGTTAGTTCCTATTATTACGTAAGTTATACCAGCTATAAACACTTATTCCCTAATGGGCCACTTTTTTCTCTCAATGTTAATAAGGTACAAAAGCATCTCATGTTACAGATCAACAAGAAAGCACAAAGTCACAAAGTCCTCTATCCTGAAGACTCTTTCGTGGAGGAAAACTTACTTAAAGACTCCTTCCATAAATAAGCATCTCCTTACGTAAAGCACTACCATATCAACAATTATACATTTTTCTTTAAGTAACACATTTTTGAAAAAAAATAAATAAATAAATCTTAGACTATGTGGAGCATCTGCTATACAAGTCCCTTTCAGTTAGCTGTTACTCTAGAAACTATAATGTATTAGAATAAGCGCATTAATGTAAATGCACATATGATTTAACTTGCAGCTGGAAAGAGCTGTTGAGAGCTGTTGTTGAAGATAATTCATCAACACTTTATGCAGAAACAGAATTGAGAATTCAACAGTGTTGTGGTATAATGCAACTTAGTGAATTACTGAAGATTATATATTCACCATACTATAGAAACAGAACATGGACCAAAAAGGGCAATTAAAATTCCATTTGTCACAAATCCTATTTTAGCAGACCATCACACTCCCACACTGTGTTTCCTGGGAGGTTACAGGAAATTGAGACAAGGAACAGTGATGTCATCATAGCTGCCCTTGAACAGGACGTATCCGGGAATCAGCCTGGATTAAAATTAAGGTGAATGACAGGGAATTATTATGGATCTGGAGGAAGGAACCCTGTACAGTACTGTCAGTTTTTTTGGGATTAAAGAAAGGAATAAAGTAAAAGTTAGCATGATGTTACATCATCTATCATCCTGTCTAGTTGCACTGATTTCAATTCCACTCATAAAATACATAAAATATACTAATGTATAAATATATACATTTTTATAAATGTGCTTATTTCTGTGTGATTCTTATTGTTTTTGCTGTTTTTATTTTTATTTGGATTTTTACTCTTGTTTTATTTCAGGTCTATTAAGTCAGCAGACCTCTAAACTCATCGCACTGATTTAAAGTGCATTCTACTTAAGCAAGGTGCTTTATAAAGCATTTTACCTTCATGCATGTCTGATATTTTTTGGCTTTGTTGCAGAGAAAGAACAAAAAGTTGAGGTCATCGTAACCTTATCATGCAAAAATCAATATTTTGCAAAGGGCATCTAAGTCATTGTAACTAAATCCTGAATTGAAGAGAGCATCTACATGCATAAGTCTGGAAATATAAACAAGATTGAAAAGCATTCTGTAGAAAGCATTCCAGCATTCTGTAGAAAAACTTACACCACTTGAGAAAACATGTTATGTTAGAAAAAATAGTGTTAAAGTTAAAATATGCAACATCTTTATATGATTAAGTTAAAATAAAACCAGTTGTTTTTATGATTTTATAATTGAATACATGCATTTTTGCACATTTTCCTGGGTGCTAATAATTCTGGAGCTCACTGTATATTGGGAACAGGAAATACTCAAAGGTTTACCCAATTCTCCAGCATTAGGACAAAGTAATGCATGTTCCTGATGTCATCCATTACGCACGTATTTTCATGTATGTCAGTTAATCCACTCTGATCCACACTGTGTGCCATGTGCATCCTCATATAAATGAAAAATGATGGTAATTTTATATTTATGAACTGGATAAACTGTGTATATAAGTGAGAGAGGCCTCAACTGCGGTGACAGATGTGATCACTACAAAGCATCTGAGCTGCTTACTCGACTCACACACACATCTGGAGCTGGTGGGACAGAGGAGATATAGATATATGTATATATATATATATATATATATGGAGATATATTTGATTAATTCTATGATGTCTAGGAATAATTCTTAGAACAGAACTTCATGATAAATTCCCTATGCTGAAGCATCTTAACTTTAACCAAATATACTTAGGATAGGCAGTCCCGTTGTGTCCATATTATTTTCATGCTTCAAACATTTTTTTTCAATTTTCTTCATATTTTCTCCCAAATTAGTCATCCTACCAGCTAGCCGACCCTACATACACACTAGCAAGGAACTAAGTGACAGAGTACCATTCGTTTTCTATGTAAGTGTGTGGGATTGAGCCACAATTTCAGTGGCAAGCAACAATGTGACAGCATGACAAGAGACATTTGAATTGAGATTTTCTCAATTCTTTGCAAATTAGGTATGATGTGGTAATGTGATAAATCCAGATAATTGACTCGAATGATTGCTCAGACCCATCGACTGGTTTGCCATTTGTTCAGTTCATAACTTTAGTTCCTACGTATAATTATTACTCTTGCTAGTGTGAAAGGGTGAGTATCATCTATCATCCCCAGTCTGGGAGGGTGACCGTTAATATTTGTTTCCCTTAAGACATATGGTGTATGTGCTCGCTGTGGTGCTTTGTGTAGCTCTCGGGTGTGTGATAGTGACATTAGCTAGCTACACACATCACACTCATATGTGGTTTTTGAATGTCCCATTCCAGATTTAGTCCCCCTTTGCTGTTAAAGTAACCTCCACTCTTCTGGGAAGGCTTTCCACTAGATTTTGGAACGTGGCTGTACGGATTTGCCCATTCAGCTACAAGAGCGTTAGTGAGGTCAGGTACAGAGTTGGTGTTTCAGTTCATCCCAAAGGTGTTCAGTGGGGTTGAGGTCACAGCTCTGTGCAGAACATTCGAGTTCTTCCACACCAGCCTTGGCAACCCATGTCTTCACGGTCCTGGCTTTGTGCACAGCAGTATTACTGTCATGCTGGAACATGTTTGGGCCTCTTAGTTCCCGTGAAAGGAAACTATAATGCTACAGAATACAAGGACATTCTGTACAATTGTGTGCTTCCAACTTTGTGGCAACAGTTTGGGGAAGACCCACACATGGGGGTCATAGTCAGGTGTCCACAAACATTTGGCCATATAGTGTAGCTAAAAGACTAGAGAACTAAAGCTAAAAGTTTGAAGAACCAAAGCACATTCTAGCCTAAAAAGTGCTGAATCCATATTCACAGTTTATTCTGTAATACATTTTGTGTACTGAAACATAAAACCTTTTTTCTGATTTAAAGCTTATTTTGCACCATAACACATTAACAAGTTAAACAGAATCACAACTGATTCAAAAGGGATGTAGGCTGGTTACGAGAAGAATTTTCTGCCTACAGCCTGTCTGCCTAATGTCCTGAATAATGTAAATAGGAATCTCAGTCTATCTATCAATCTCTGAGCCTCACCACTGCCCTCAACTCCTGACCTCAACGACTGTCCATGTGGCTTCACATGCTTTCTGAAACAGAACGGGATTTGTTAAAATTATGGATTTATCCTAATTCGTATAAAAAAATTCAACAGTGCACAGCTGTCAGCTACCAATTTAGGTTTATCTACCCCAGAAGTAATTCATTCAGTGGTAGGGAGTGGGTGCTTAATCGCTCTGAATCAGGATGAATCCTCTAATATAGAATGTTCTACTTTATTAGGAGACATTACATTGGAACTGTCACAGATATCCCTTCAACAACATCAACTTCTTTATGAGAGATATACAGTGTATAATATACTGCTACAATATCCTAGTAATGTTATAAAGCTTACTTATATAAACTCATCCAGGTGTGCAATGTTGGAAAAGAGTGAAATGCAGAAGCCAAATGCACTTTGGAGTGGCATATCTTGAGTGGCTCTCAAGATGTGACCAATCTACTGTTGGTATTTTTTTAAATGATGTTTTTCTAACATGTGAAAAAGTTCCAGTCCAAAAAAACCACAGTGGGCAGTCTTTTAGTAAGGTTGTGTGTAAATGTTTGGATAAGCCAAACTGAACTAAAATTTTCCTCTGGAATTCCAATCGTTTCGGAAATGTTGATTTTCTTCGTACTCGAGTGTGTATGTTGATCACCTGTAAAGTACATTTAGTGACATCCACAAAACTCTATAAAAGTTCAGACATAAAAGAGCTCAGACAGCTAGGAGCATGAAGTGAACAATGACGGTAAAGGGAAGTAGAAGTTATTTTGACTCACTTCTATGCCAATACAAATTTTTAATAATATATAATATTAATAAAAATAAGCGAGCACTATATATTCTGTGAATATTATGTCTTACAGCTATGCACAGACAGCCCGGCCCATCCTCTGTTTATACAGAGACATAATAAACATACACAGAATTGATTGCATAGTTTTATTTGTCTTCATTTAAACTCTGTGGTATATTCCATGTAGCCTACATGTATATAAAACACATACAAAAGTGTAGTAATCCATGCAATTTATATGATTTGAACTCGATCAAGTCGAGGTTTACATAAGTTAGTCTTCTTAGGCGTAAATTCACACACATGGATGTGTTTCCGAATTTATGGGATTTTTATGAATACTAAAATTCTTGTGTAAAAGCTCACACAAATGATTTATGAATAAATCCGTTCGTATCCAGCATGATAAATGAGGCCCAATGCTACTTGTTTGATAGCGTTTGTGCTGCTTTTCTTTTTCTGTTCTCTTTAGCCTCTTCAAATTATCATCAATTTCTTCTTTCTTAATCTCGTGACATCATTCTGACAAATTCTGAAAGGAGAGAGACTGTTGTTACATGTTACATGTCATATAGACAATTAAAAGTCTCTATAGTTAGATATATTCTATTTGAGGATGCAGAATGTGTAAATCTGTCATGGTGTAGAAAAATTAAATATCTTTTAAATTATTTGGTAAGCTCTTCATCTCTTAGCAATGTATCCATTAATGCGTGCAGCTACTTTTCGAAACACACACGCACACACAGTATTGATTAAAGACTGCAGCATCTATGCGTACACTGAAAATACGTATTTTAATACATATTTTCAACAAATGTTGAACACTTGCCCCTTTGACACTTTACATCTGCTGTACCCTATTTGAAAAAGTTATTAAACATATATTTTTCTGAAAAGGCGTGTCCTAGGCTCTTATCAGCATAAAGAGTTTAAATTAATCATAATTTAACTATAAACAAAAAGCTTTGGCTGTTGTCTGACAGTTTACATCATGTGACCTGCTGTTGTGCTATGGCCCCAACCTTTGACCCTTAAATGCATGTTTCATGTCACATTGTATTTATAGATATTACACTTCATACAGCAGAGCAGGAGGCTATGTACATGCTGATACTGATAGTTACATGACACTTCCTGTGTGTATTTTGGGTAAATCAGAGCTGGCTAAATAAATCCATCTTGATTGATTTCTACTGCATATGTGTTTAGAAATAAAAAGCGTTCAGTACATTTTCTAGCTTTTGTAGATAGAATTTAGTTATAAATCTAAACTGTATTTTATTATGTGTGTAATATTGTCTCTGGGTCCACTGTGACCCTGACAAAGATAAAGCAGTTACTAACTACTAATGAATGAATGAATTATTAAAGTTATAAAAAATGTATGACATAATTTGATAAATGACTAATAATCTAGTCATATTATATGGTGTGGTTTGTTATGTTCTGTTCGAATATTGGTTGCTATTTTTCAGCAGGTTATGCTGTTCTAGGTTGTTGGAATTATAAAATCTTTATATGTGCTCCTTTTAAATTTTAAGCACCTGCCCCTCTGGTACGAATGTTTTATAAATGAGGTTCCAGTGTCAGCTTGTCTCAACCTGTGTCTTAAATAATATACTATGACCTCAATGTTAAAAATATTTTTAAAGAAAATATTTTTTTTTTAGTAGAGGAAAATGTAAGTCATTTTCTGAATTGTCTGAGTATAAAATTTGAATCACTGTGTGAATATTCATTTTATATAGTCATTCTGCCCATTTGTCTTGTGAGTGTGTGCGAAACTCTCACCTTCAAAGTCTACTGTTCCATCTCCATTATTATCAGCCTCTCTCACCACAGCTTCAATCTCTTTCCTGTTAGTGTTTTCCCCAAGCAGCTTCTTCATAGCATGCCTCAGCTCATCAATAGTGATGGCGCCATCACCGTCCATGTCAAACTACACACGCACACATACATAAAGAGAATTAATATCAATAAAACAATAAGTGGGCAAGACGCTCTGTTAGCAGGCTTTCTCTAATGCCTTTTAGATCCTGAAACAGAAAGAGTGAGATAGTGCTGAATATTCAGGATGGTTCTGGATGTAATGGCCTCTCACCTCTCTGAATGCGTCCTTCAGCTCCTTTAGACCAATCATTCCAGCCGTTTCTGCTAAGAGCTTAGGAGCCATGAGTTCCACAAAATCCTCAAAGTCTACTTGGCCTCCCACTACCACCAGAGAAAGAGAGTGAGAGTTTTGTACAAACTAAATATGCATGTATTATATGGTGTAATAAGGAGGGCGAACATTAGAATCAATGGAGCTTCAGGTGTGCATCAAGTCATATAAGGTAAGCAATGTAAGCTATATGAAAGTGAAATAAGCATATAGAAACACAAACACAGAGACACTGGACATTTTATTGTTTCTTACGGTTCATGTTGATGTTCTGGCTGAGTTCGATCAGCTCCATCTCAGTGGGCATGTATCCCATAGTCCGCATCAGGTTGCCCAAGTCTTTACAGCTGATGAGCCCATCCTTATCCTTATCAAACTCGCTAAAGGCCTGTCGCAACTCTGAATCACACATACACACACAGTTAGAGAAATACTCCAGCATTTTTCAACCTAATCTCTATCCACCAGATCTGTAGTTTATCTGGGATTATCATAAATAATTATTTGGACAAGTTTCCCCTGTACTGAGAAGAGAACAGAAAACCTGTTTACTTAAAAATTAACTTATAATGCAAGTCTAAGGGCAGTTGGGGAATTCCATCAATAAATGTTTATACAAAAGGCATTTTTGAAAGTCTTTAGTGAAAGGTATTGGTAAAATATGTTCCATGTAGTTGTAATTCATCCCTTTAGGACTGAATTACCTTTTAAACAAATTCATGCAGATAGAAGTCAAGAGCTTCAGGTAATGTTCACATCAAACACCAAAATGAAGAAAAAGTGTCTCTGTGACTTTGATCGTGGCATGGATGTTGGATGGGCTACAACAGTAGAAGGTTCCACTCCTGTCAGCCAAGAAAAGGAATCTGAGGCTATCACGGGCACAGACTCACCCAAACTGGACAGCTGAAGATTAGGAAAAAAAAAATCACCTGGTCTTTTTCTAATCTTCAACTGTCCAGTTTCGCTGAGTCTGTGCCCATGATAGATTCCTATTCTTGGCTGACAGGAGTGGAACCTGATGTGGTCTTCTGCTGTTGTAGCCCATCAACCTCAAGGTTTGATGTGTTGTGCATGATGTGAGATGCTTTTCTGCTCACCACAGTTGTAAAGAGTGATTATTTGAGTTTCTATATCCTTCCTGGCAGCTCGAACCAATCTGGCCATTTTCCTCTGAGCTCTCTTCTGAACAAGGTGTTTCCACCCACAGAACTGTCGCCCACTCAATGTTTTTTTGTTTTTCACACCACTCTGTGTAAACTCTAGAGACTGTTGTGTGTGAAACCCCAGGAGATCAACAGTATCAGGCACCAACAACCATGCTACAGTTAAAGTCACAGAGATCGCACTTTTTCCCCATTCTTATGTTTGATGTGAACTTTAACTGAATCTTGATCTGTATCTTTATGATTTTATGCATTGTGCTGCTGCTACTTGATTGGCTGATTGGATACTGAATAAATGAGCAGGTGTACAGGTGTTCCTAATAAAGTGGATGGTGAGTGTATATGTAGTCTTGCATGTTTTGGTTTCTATTATAAGTGAATTTAGAGTGTCAAATATATAATCTGTGGTAATTGCACATGCTACAGGTGAAGTGGCTAGAGATTACGCAGTATTCCCTTGAGAGGATCATGCTGGACTGAAAAATGACTATGTAAGCGACAGTAAGAGAAATATGCTACCTTCTATCTCTTCAGCTACAAGCTTCCGCTCCTGTAAAGCAATTCACAGTCAGCATTCAGTTTGCTGAGTTTCTGTTATATATAAAACAAGTCAAAACACAAACACACACACACACACACACTGAATAAACACAAATGCAACTGGCATATTGGCACCAGAAAAATCAGTTAATCAAATGAAGGAAAATCATGTAGACTCATTTTCTAAATGACTCTTTGGCTCTGTATAATGTTGAGAACAAGCATGTGTTGTCCCAGCCCATCATATTCGAGCCACAGATGAGGGAGATTAATAACGATAATTCAGAAAATTGTAGAAAGGCAATCATGTTTATTGGCTGCAGATGAATATTAAAAGAGCAAGCTGGAGGAATCCCGCAAAATAAAGTGGTTGAAAAGAAGCCAGAGGGATATTATAGCAGAAGTGTGCTCTTATCACCAGTTCTGGATGTGACAAGAGACAGTGACATACAGTACTACAGCCTGATGCACACAGACAGCCAGGTACACAAGTACATGCACAAATGGTAAACCTGAGCATAGACATTCAGTACATACATACACACCAAACAGTTTGATATTTAACCATGATTTCAGAGAGAAAAAGAGAGATCTGAGTATATTTAAAGTCTTACAATATTCTTCCCTCTCAGAAAGATGAAAGCTGGGCCCAGATGCACACCTGACTCCTCCCGGCCCCGAGACAGCGAGTGTGTGAACGTGTATGACTGTGTTTCCATATGGATACTGTTGTAGTCTTCAGTAGGATTATAAATAAAAATTGGCCAGCTATCTTGTGCACAAAGAAACAACAAATAACTTAATAAAATATAAAGGAAATCAGTTTCTAAAGAAATTTAAATGCAGACAATATCATGAGGTGTAAATGCTGAAGATAAAGCTTTCTCTCATTTACATAAACACTGTTCACAGTGTAGAGAACGGTACTATACGATGCTATGCCATGAAATCATGGCACCCAGAGATGATAATTAAATGCCAAGTTCAAAGAAAGATGCTAGAAGATGTCATACTTCTTTATAAAATATAGTGATATTAGCTATATTAAAGAAATACATCCATATATAATGAACTTCAAAATTCTGAGCATAATCTTTGTAATGTTTCCAAAGATGGAGTTTCTTTTAAACCCTGTCACTCACCTGTCTCTTCACAACCTCGCTGTACCAGTGAAGAATTCTCCTACTTATTTTCTTTGCAGAACTTGACCGAACACTAATCAGAGATCATCTCTGTCTGTCCACTAGCAGTGAATGATCAAAGAGAGAAAGAGAGAGAGAAAGAGTGGAAGAGAGAGGGAGAGAGATAGATAGAGAGAAAAAGAATCTGATTGGACATAAGAAGAGACAGATGGGGCAGGATTCTGTGACAGTGATGGATTTTGATTGATGTAGACCAGACTATGATACAGTGTGTCAGTTCTAAGTGGTAAAAAATGCAATCTAATCTAATTTCTTTTCTTTTCCCCATCTCAAATCTACTTTATATAAGGACACAATATTAAAAATACTATTGGACGAATATTAGTGTATAAAGCATTACATAAAATCGATTTTTATAATGCAATTTCCTCTAACAACAAAGAGGACGCATAAGCATACTGCCCCAAAATAAGGAACCCTGAAAATCACAGTTTTAGAATCACATTTGATTCTTGGATTGTTAAGTTTCAAATTTAATTATTAGATGCCACCATAACAACAGGGTGTTTTTGAGAGCAACCCACAAGAAATAATGCCAGAAATTTGCTAAGCATCATTGAAACTTCTGGAAATGTGTATTGTCATCAGATGAGAGCAAAAAACTAACTTACTAGCCACTCACAGCATCAGAAGGTGTGTTGAAAAAAGGGACAAAAACCTCCATAGACACTGTAAAATATGGAAGTAGATCATCGATGCTTTGTGCCCTTGAGGCTTTTTTGTGGCTGGTGTTACTAGAATGTTTTAACCCACAGTCTGGTTTTCTATACCAGGAGATTTAGACTTGCATTGGCTATCTCAGTGTCAAGATTTGAACCCTATTTAAAAGCTGTAGTCTGAATTGAAGAAGTTTGCAGGCATAAATATGAGCATAAAGAAGTAAAGTTGTTTGAAATGTTCTGCATGGAAGAGTAGTCCAGGATGGTCTACAAGTGTTATACAATCTTATAAGGCATAACAGAAACATCTCAGTGCTATTCTCTCCAGTGGAGGCTTCTCCAGATATTTAGTGTGGGCACTAATGATTCTGAAACCGGTGTTATGCAGAAGAAAAATTGCTACTTTTATAGCTTAAAAAATATTACTATTAAAAAAGAACTCAGTAAAATAAAGCCCATTATGTTTAATCTCAAAATATCACTCACTACATGTATAATTTGAATAATATTTTTTGTTCATTTTCAAGAGTAAATAATCCTGGAATTGAATTTGAAGACAGAATGAAAGAAACATATTTATATATAGTCTGTATTATGTAACTGTTAATAGGCCTACCCAATAAGCTTCGAGTATTTTTGTTTGCATGAGAGATCCCGGTAATCACAGAGCTCTTGATGCTGGTCAAATGCAAGCGCAGATGTGACATTGCAATTACTGCACCCTGACCACATTACTGCCAAATGCTCAAAGAGCAACAGCCAACAGATAAATCTCACAGTTCTTGTGTATAGACCAAATGCAAAACTCTGTCCAACACTACGAGTACTGGAAAATATGATAAGGACCTTCAAAGAAACATTTTTATCTCAAGCCTTAGATTTAAAAAAACAAAAAACAAAAAAAACAAGGAAGAAGTTTAAGACAGAGAAATGTTGCACCTTAGTATCAGTTAATCTAATGATGATATCCAACAGAGTTCAGTCAGTTCAAGTGCAGCCATGTCTAGTAAAAACAAAAGTTCCCATTTAAAAAAAAAGTTGAATAGAGGAAATGTAAGTAAATGAATGAAGGCATTCATAAATATTAGAAGGTACAGTATGAATGTTATAATAGATTGAGTCTTTGGTAATATGAAAGTGTATAAATGTGGCAGTACAAGTGATTCAGTGAAAGCATTACTGAATATAAAAAGAGGTAAATAGGGCAGAGTAGTAGAAAGCACGTCAGTGAGGCAGTTGTGTGTGTGTGTGTGTGTGTGTGTGTGTGATACCCTCCAGACAGGGAAGGCCAATGCATACTGAGCCAGATTACCTGGGCTGATTACAGTAGTAGATAAAGAGGATTAAACGATTCATGCACGGTAAATTCAATGATTTAATGATCTGCTTAAACATTAATTAAGCTTAATAACCTCAAGTAACATTAATAAATCTTAATAATGACCCCTGAATCTCTGTGTGACCTGCTTCAACCTCTCTTCACCCTCAATGAGTGATTACAGACTATATAGTCTCAGAGATAGACGCATAGCTCAAGTTTTGTATCTTCCTCTAAATATGTCAATTGTTTATCTCTCAACCTCTTGTGTATATTAATCTGCACTGACCTGCAATTCACATCGTAAAATCCTTTACTGTAGTGTGCCCTGTTTTTCTCTCCACTCCAGAACTGACTCAAATTTACACCCTTCAATCTTTTTGAAGAAGCACAGGTTTGTGAAATATCTTTTCAAGTGAGATTACATTAGCCATCTAATCAGCATTAGAAGCAAAGATGATGAACATGCATGAATATGACTAAAATTTCTAAGAAATCCTGCCAGCTTAGCTCATGTTAGCTAACTTGCTAGTGTGAACAGTGAAGATTATGATAATTCATGAACATTACATAAAATGTCTCTCAGAAATCATGTCAGGTTCCCACATGGTAGCTAGCTAGCTAGCATTTACAGTAAATATTATGAGCATTTGAAAAATTCTGTCAGAAATCCCGTCAGGATAGCACATGATACCCAGTCAGCTAGCATTAACAGCAAATATTATAGACATTTTAAAATGTCTCTCAGAAATCCTGTCAGGTTAGCACATGATACCCAGTCAGCTAGCATTAACAGCAAATATTATAGACATTTTAAAATGTCTCTCAGAAATCTTGTCAGGTTAGCACATGTTAGAAGATAGGGACAGAATATAAAATTATGTTCATTATACAGTAAATAAGAAATTTTGTCACAGCTCATTTTAGCTTATTTTAGCCAGCTAGCTAGCATTAGAAGGAAAAGTATGACCATTTATGAATATGACTTAAAAATCCTCTCAGAGAATATGTTAGTTGGAAATGTCAACCATCTATCTGACAATTATGAACATTTCATAGACAAACTGTCGATTCATCTCGTATTAGCTATCTGGATAGCTTTAGCAGTGAATATTATGAACATTTATGAATATGGTGTAAACATCATAAGTTCATGTTCACAAAATATATAAACATTTGACTTCCTTCTTCCTGCTTGAGCACTTTCAGATACAGACTCGAACCTAAGCCCACATTCTGGCATCTGTCAATATACCTGCTCAGAGGAAAAGAAAAGATGTGGACCATCAGCATCCAACTAATCAGGAGGTGTTTCTAGTTGCCTTAGCATTAAAAAATTCCAGTTCCTTGTGATTTTGGGAGCATATTTTTGGAGAAAACATTGAACGAGCGTAACAACAGCTAGTGTTAGCTAACTTCAGATTCACTGACAACCAAAAAATGCTTACCTTTTCTCTGCATTTGTCTGAAGTCTAAATGTCACCTATGTCACGTACATCTAGTTCTATGCACCTGACAAAAACCTCCGAATTGTCCAGTTAATTATGCTAAGACATTATCTGTAGCATTGTGAAAATTTTTTTAGCTTTGACAAAAAATCTTTATTTGAAGAATACACCTTTAGTTGATTACATGTTTGCTTTGCAAGGGAGATGGGTCCGATGCATCACATTAGCTGTACAGTCAGGCTTCACAACACATGCATGCAGTCGGATCAAATATTTTGTTGCTGTGTGCTTCACAGAATGTGTCTGAAAATAAAATTCATCATGAAAATAAAACTCCATATGATAAAACAAGGTCTTCAGTACAGACATAAATATAATGTACATACAGTACTGACAGAATAGCTTGAATCACAGTATATATCAGAAAAAAGGTCACGATCAAGTTAACAAATCAGGCACAAAATGATACAACAGGAGATCGGAGTTATCAAGACAGGCACGAAGCAAAAAGAGATATGAAGATATTGAAAATTTGAGCTTGTCTAATGTTCACAGATTTTGTGAGTGCGTTAGATAAAGAGCTCTAGAGAGAGGCAGAAATGTGTGTCGGGCAGATATGTGTGCTTGGTCTTGCTTCTACTTAGAGGAACTTTCAGAGGGATGACAAACTTTTCTTTTTCAGGACATTCTGGGGAAAATACAATGCAGTTACATATAGTCAACGTATCACGTAATGGAAAGATACGTCAAATTTGTCTCCATATTTCTTTTTGGTAGTTTAGAGAAGAGATCAGCTGAAACTGAATGAGATGCAGTTAGGCTCCATCTCTGCATATTTCGGTGTAACTGGTGAACTCGGAGATATGTAATTGATTACTGTTCAGGACTGAAGATGAAGTCCAGAGCCTGTCTTTCTGCTGCGGCAACATTTGGGTGCCACAGATCGACACTGAAAATCACCCTCGGACCATCTTCAGCGCCACCTAGTGGATAAAATAGAAAAAAAATACCTACAGTCAGAGGTTCAACAGCTCTGATCCTATGTCTATGCATTTTTATGACTTATAGTGGCATTTTAACGATGTTAAATTATTTCAGGACTTTAATGGCTTTTAATTTGCTCATCATTTTATCGCTTACCATTATGCGAAATGGTGTGCAGGAAGGAGTCATCCACTAGGAGGCAGTGTCCCTCAGACCAGCACTGCGGCTCACCCCCTACCACCAGTTCACACTGTGCAGGAGTCTGGAGACCTAAGGGACATGTGAGATTTGTTAATAGAAACATGCGTAATTGTTGATATGACGTTCTCTGTGAGGAGATGCCTATTTTAGAAAGAATCTCCAATGTCACTGCTTTGTAATAGTCAGAGATAAAGCTGTTCCTTTATGTTTTCCTACGCAGGCAAGTTGTCAGGATAGAGGGTTTATTGTTTCTTGGTTGACATCACATTTGTCTTATTTGTAATTGTAACTGTAAATGGATAAAAATATGATGTGTTGTTCTTTAACAATTTTTTTTTATTTATTAGCTTTGGAAAAATGCTATGGTGTATGAGGAATAAAACACCTTGGGATATGCTAGTATAGGAAAATAGCCACTTTAGGGTGGTAATAGCCCTCTGCTTTGTGGACATATAGTTGTGTAAAAATCTGAAGATTTAATCAGATAGCTACAGGGATTTCTTGTAATTCTGAATTACAGATTCAAAACCTATGCCTTATATATTTTTTCTATATAATATTCTAAAAAAAGGATTACCTATTTCTTTCATGAATAATGCATTAGCAGTTGTGTAGGGTAAGTGGGCCTACGTAAGTGTTTATGTGGAGTTAGCACTTACCCAGATGGCACCGGAGGCGTGTGTTGGTTGGCCCATAGGTTCCCCCCAGTGAGGCCCCAGGGCCCAGAAGCCAGAAACCTGCTGAGCCAAGGGAGTTACTGCTGATAAAAGTTCTGAGGGAGAGGAGGGTACGGTACGTACAGGGACATGCGCGGCAATTACTTGCCACACACACTCCAGCATTGTAGAGTGGGAACAGTGCCTGACCCTGTGAAGTCAAGTGACAAACACAAACGTGATTTACGAATACATGAACAAGGCAGTGTTTTCACTAATCACCAGTGAAGCTTTTTTGATGAATTTACATGTAAGGTGAAGCAAGGCAGGAAACCTCTCAGTGGTGCAGTGCAGATATTGATTTGAGATAGTGAGTAGGTAAGTGAAAGTGAGTGAGTGAGAGCGAACAGGAGAGAGACTAAGAGTGAGAGAGCAAGAGATGCTACTAAATAAATATTCAATACATATTTAGTAAATCTCAGTGTTGCTACAAAATCACATTTCTAGCGGCTTAAACCTGGAACTTCGGATGTCTGACAATCTCAAAATGAAACTTGTTTGAAAAGTTGTGCTAAAAAAGACAGTTTATTTTTAGCCCACAATTGAATTTCTTATAGGTTTATCGCATTGTTCGAATCCTCCAAACTGGCACAGCAGCCAGTTAAAGTATAATAAAGTATAAGACTTTATTATACATTATATAACTATATTATTTTACTTTATAATTTATTATATTATTTTTATTACCTTAGGTCCTTGGTATATCCACCCCAGCTTTGTGTCAATGCCTCTCTGGTAGACAGCCTGGAATTCAGCAAGGATTATGGGATAGCTGGCCTCTAGGATCTCTATGTCATGGCGATGAGCATCCCGAGGAAAGAAAGGGATGCTGGGAACATCGGGAAGGTAAAAGAGGTGGGGCTTCTGAATGGAGCAGCGATCATTCATCCTAGTCTAAAAAGAATAAGAAGAAAGCATGGAGTCAAGGAGAGAGTCAAGCTATGGTGTGGTTCAGATATTGTACAAAGTATGTCATATATCAAAAGAAAGAAGATCCCTGAATTTCCTGATTTGGACTCCAGTCCTGGAGGACCACAGTTTGGTAGACTTTAGCATTCTACCTCCTGCATCAGATGTAATTGATTTATTTATACAGCACTAAGGTTTACTAGCCTGGTCTATTTTAGTATTTTCAGAACATGTCCCATTACTGTAAAATTGTATGTATACAATGCAGCCAGCATTTACAGATGGGCTTTGGTGTCTATGGTCAAATCAGCGACTATTAAAAGCGAGTGAACTCTTCTAGCACCCTAAAGCCTTCCTCAGTTTGGCCCTCTTGGCGACCACTTAAAGGTTCTTTTATAAAACCTTACAGAAGATTTTCCCTTTCCAAAAATTTTCCAAGTAGAACCTCTTCAGAAAGCTAGAACATTTACCCATCCAATGAACCCATGAGAAAACTTTTTTAAGAGTACAGTATTTAGAGAAAAAAAAATTCCTACCATCAGTTACTGAAATTGTCTTTCCCTCCACCACAATAACAGGTAGACGGCATCAACATTACTTCTCAAACTTCCACTTTTAATTATGACATGAATCAACATTTATGTCCAACTTCTATTTCATTAACTTTTATTATTTTGTATTAAACTGGAGCACATGAATGTGACATGAACTTGTTGAGTTAGAAAAAGGAATCTCTGTAGTGTTGTGGCCCTCTAGGACATGACTTTGACACACTTGTGTTAAGGAATCCCTAAAGATTCAGTCCTCAAAGATGAAAACACTGCTGCTGTTATTAATAGAGCACAAAATGGAGTAAACGAGTATACTGTTTTCTCCTTGTAACTATACGGTAGTCTTAAGCACTGTTACTATTATTTTTTTTGGATATTCATATATTATAATGAATCCTAAATGCTTTCCTCCTCAGCATCTCTACTCATCTCAAACTTAGTCCTTAGGTTCTCACCCATTCTTAAACATGACCCCAAACCCAGATCTCACACTCTTTTTCTTCTATATGTGTCTGACCTGGATGCGCAGGCCCTTGTGGATGCGGCCCATCCCGGCCCAACTGTAACGCTTGGCATACTCCTGCAGTGCTGTGTACAACTTCCTGCTTCCTGGTGCTGCTTGAGCAGGAAATGGGGCATGGCTCAACACCGGCATCAGGTAACTCTTCGCTTCTTCTTCCTCCCCGCTCTCCACAGCGATTGCAGGGGAAGGTTTGGGGGCGGAATGACCAGGCTCGACTGGAGAGCAGCTGGAGGAGCGAGATATAGCAGAGTGAGCTGAGCCAGATGAGCAGGACGGAGGGTCGGCGCCGACACGGTAGCAATACCAGAGAAAGAGCAGCAGCAGAGTCCACAGAAGGCCGCTCAGGGGAGGCCCACCCAGTTCCACACAGGGAGGCAGAGGGAGCAGGTCCAGACACCATGACATCCTGCCAAGAGGCTGAGACACTAGGAGAAAAAGTGGTGGAGAACAGATGTATGGAGTGAAATAAGGAAGTACACAGAGCACAAGAGTTACAGAGAGAGAGAAAAAGAAAAACAGAGTGGATAAGGAGAGGAAGTGGACAACAAATGAAAACAGGGTGGGTGATTTGAAGTGGATAAAGACAAGCTAAAAGAAAGGGAGCAATTTGGATGGCAAATAGAAGAACCTTGATTTCTCAGTGTGTCTATTATGGAACTGATCCAACCATGGATTTCCATTACATACAAACATACTACAGTTCCTCAGGGCTTTCCTCACTTACTACAAATCATTGTTTGGATCAGGCATGGAAAGCTAGCAGTAAAGCAACACTTGTGGAGTGATATATCTTTGTTAACAGATGTTAATCAGGCAGAAAAAAAAAAACTGTACACGCTGGCTCACACTTCCGCATTAGTCTAATTAAAAAGCAGGCATGACTTCGTCTTGTGCTTGGTCTCCTTGTGCTGTTGCATAATCATGGTTCCTGCAACCGCCTGCATGTTTGTGTTCACGGTGCTCACACGGGAGTGACTCCTCAACGAGGCAAAGCATCCCAGCTTTCAGTACGAAGCTACATCAAGCTCCATTACGTCCATTCCACCGACGAGCGCATCGAGCTCTACTTGTGCTGTGCATTGCTGTGTGTGTTTGGCGCACGCCATGGCTGATTACAGCGTGTTGACTTACCGCGTCTCGGCTGCTCACTCGGTATGTCTTCCCGCCTCCCCCCTTCCGTGTTTTCCCCGCCTGTGTGTGTATGCGTGTGTGTGTGTGTGTGTGTGTGTGTGTGTGTGCTGCTGCTGCTGCAGCCGCCGAGCGTACAGCGCGGTTGTGTTCCGCATTAAAATGACTCCGAAAATCTCCGACGTATGCAGCCCCCCTCCTCCTTACACGGGAAAACCCGAAGGAGCCGTTAAACTCCCTGAACCGACGTTAACTCACACCGTGCAATACAGCGCGCGCATCATTTCCGTGCACTTCTACAGAGTGCACCTGCGCGTGCTCAAGGCGCCTTTCTAAAGCGGACGGAATTTCAAAAAACGACGGTTTTCAGCACTTCAGCCCTGGACAGGGGCTGGTGATGATTAATCGCGATATCGCGGTTCCGCCACCAGGTGGCGCGATTGATTCCACAAGCAGCAGATTGCCTACACATCGACGCATCAAACAACACGGGACGTTTATGGCCGTTCCACCCACCTCAGCGCCGAGCCCTTAGACTTGGGATATTAAAAACACAGAAGGAACGAGCAGGCGAGGGAAAACGATATTGTAATTCGTTATCTGAAGGTGTTTGCAGCACCGGAGAGCCTGCAGCTTGTTTGATGCGAAGGGCGCCGGGAGCGAGCCGATGATCTAAAACGCGCACAGACTCTTCTGGTATTTATGGTGAGACAGAGAGACGGAGGAGTGCAGACGATAGAGTCGCAGGAGGAGAAAAAAATAAGAGCGGTTTTTCACTAAGAGGTTAGGTGAAGACTTAAAAAAAAAAAACAGCAGAGGAACGACGTGTAGAAGGTGAGTAGTCTAGTGTTCTGGTCGTGAATGCATTAGAGTCTAGGTATTTGCGCTTGACAGCAACCCGCATAACGATGCATGTTATAGCCTAGAGCAAGCACATAACACATTTATTTTCTTATTATTATAGCACGTGCATTTTCTCCGGATGGGCCTTATTTTACACGAGCCAAGACAGCGGTTAGGTGCTGATGCGTTCAGTGCGTCTCGCGCTGAGAAAGCGGCAAAGGAGATGTTTGCAGAAAACATGAAGGCCAGGAGAAGGCTGTGCTTTAAACGCATCTGAGGGTGCAGAAGAGGAGGAGAGGGACAAGTGGGAATAAATGAAGAGAGAGAGAGAGAGAGAGAGAGAGAGATGTGAGGTTTATGCCCGCAGCGTCAGCAACCCTCCTCTCTCTCTCTCTCTCTCTCTCTCTCATTCTACCACACGCGCGTCACAAACCACCGTCAGGCGTTTATTTATTTATTTATTTATTTATTTATTTATTTATTTATGTAAATAGGTGCTGGTAGTTTCCTTAGGATCCTTGGTGTTTATGTAAGGCCCCGCGGTAAACCCTAATCCCACCCGGCAGATTGCAGGAGGCAGAGGGTCGTTATTACGAGTCCTAACGACTGATCGCGAGTCGCAGCAAGGAGGTGACATCACTGATGCCAGATAAGAAAAAGGTGGAGGCCGTATGTCATCTGTCCCATATGTCCTCACCGAGACCCGCGCGCGCAGTGTGTTGCCAGATTGGGGTGGTTTTAATTATTATTATTATTCATTTAGAAATAACAGATCTTGGCTGTTCTTTCAGCCACATTTTTTTTTGCATTATTTTAACTGGAAGGAAAAAGCGACTGTATAGCCTGGATAATATCCAAAAGCCTGCAAAATTATTATTATTTTTTATTTTTATTTTTATAGTTTAATGATGTAACATTGACTTGGAATAGAGACTGTAGTTTGGCCTGGTTTCTTGTAAATCTGGCCTGTTTTAAACATCATTTGGGCTCCATGTATAGTACTTTAATAATCTGGGCGAGTGCTTTAACGGATTATTGACTGTTTATATATTTTTAAAAAAAAACTGCTTATACCGCAGTTAATGGGCTGCAGACTACAATGTAGATACAGAAACACTGGCCTACTATTTATTCAGTCTTTTAAATGTTTGTGTCCACATACGTGTTGGGATTAAACAGATTATTGAAATGAATGTGTAGATTATTTAAAGGGGATTATGTTTGTGTTTAATCAATGTGCGTGTTGCCTTCATACTTTATTGTAGGGCCTATGGTTTAGCTTGGTCATTCTCAGTTTTTATATTCTAGTACACAGGCTATCTCAGTAATAATAAACGCGTGACGTAGCTCATGGCCTGAACCAGGATCTGATTGGCCACTGGGAGAGGCGGGGCTTTTGGTGCCGCCCTCGTTTGACGTTGCACTCTGTGATAAAGTAATACAAAAGGCCAATAAATAAATACGTGTATTTTAAGTAATAAAGATTATACTGAAAAGGTAGCCTATGGCCTACATGTAATTCTAAAAATACAAACATCGCCCAATATGTGTACTTTCATGGTTATCAAGTTCTAAGTTCTTTTTTTTTTTTTTTTTTTTTTATTTCTTTGCTCAATACTGCAGTAAGAGAACAGACCTTGCTTGCTATCACTAGTCTCTTCATACATATTTTTGTACCCAGCCATTGAGTGGAATTGTTCATCGGAGGCTGGGTTATCTTTTTGCTGGTCTGCTAAGACCAAGAATAGTCAATTAACAGACCAGACAATATTCACCAAAAGACACATCTACTTGGGTTAACTTAAGCTAGCCTTCTACTTTTGTGACAAAATGTGGTGTTGCATTCCTGGGAGATATTTACCCTTGTTTTCTTTCTGGTCCTTTCTTTCAGCTTTTTTTCTCTCGTACTTCACCATGGTGTCCACAGTTCTTGCTGTGACGCTGTGTGTCACACTCATGCACATTCATGTGACTACAGGTACGGATATTCATATTTTGAATGTGTGTATATGTGTGTGTGTGTGTGTGTGTGTGTACAAAATTTTAGATGTAAGTGTCTTAGATGTGTGATTAAATTTTACATCCTGACCAATAAAAAAGCAAAAGGCAATGTTGGGTCATTCACATGGTTTCCATCACAACATGATGTATTCTCTGCTCTCTCAGGTGCAGCCTTTCTCACTCCTGATTCTGAGGCTCCTCCCACTATGACTTCTGATCCCCGCCCCCTGGGTGAGTTGATCCATGCTGCGCTGATGAGTAAGAAGTATCTTGGCCAGTCTTCTGGCGACATAGGTGAGACTTCAGCTTATGAAGAGCATGGAAATTGACCCAAACAAGACAAACTAGGACTGAAGTAAAACCTCTTACATTAGTATTATTGAATGTTTTGCATTATGCTGCAGTAAAATAATTTATTTTACCATATATGCATCATTGCCCCATCGATTTTTTTCAGGGAACACACAGCCCTCTCGAGGATAGTAAAATGCTAAACATTGATCACATTATGGAGTACAGTTTGAAACAAATAGGAACAATATCGCCAAGTTTTTTTTTTTCATTTAGATGATGAAAAAGCTTTCTATTTCCATATTATATTAACTACATATGATACTGTCTCTTCATGAGTTTTAGTGAGAAAACTATTAATCAAATAACCCAAGGAGCTTAAATTTTTTTGTTTCCCAAGATACCAACATAGGGTTATATTCTGTTTTACAACTCAGTTACATTTACATTTTACATTCATTTGTCAGCAGTGTTGATCCAGTTTTATAAGTGTCCAATCCAAGCAGAATCCTATCCATGTCTTGCTTTTTTCTGATCTCTCAGGCACAACCACTAACCCGACCCAGGCTGTCCCGTCTGTTGAACCTGCCTTCACAGTAATGTCACCAGGTGTTCTCACTACTGCCATGACCTCTTCAACTGCCCCCCAGTCTGGCCAATCAGGAGGGAAGGGTGGTGTAACATCACCACCCGCAGAGGAGGAGACCACAACAACTTTGATCACCACCACAACAATAACAACAGTTCACACACCAGGTATTTTAAATGATAATTGAAACGACTACACGTGTATTTTTCTTATTATTATTGTCTGGTATTGATTAATGGAAAATACCTTTTTATTTCAAAATTGTTATTACTGACGGCTTTTACACTGCAGATGAAAATTATGCAGCAGGTGTAGAACTGATAGAACTTATTTGAGGTTAGTTATTTGAGGAAAATATTTAGGTCAAATTGGAAATCTCTGCATTTTCTAGCAAACCGCAGGACTTGCCGATCAGCAGTCTGATTCTGGGCAGCTGCCAAAAAGCAGGGAGGAAAAGCATTATAATTTGCTGAACAGTAGCAAAACGTAAGAAAAATAAGGTAGCTAAGCACTGACTCCTCTGTGCTGTGATGACTGTCTTATATCACATTCATTTAAGTGTACTTGGTGTTTGAGGAGCTCCTGAAACTGTCACTCTAAATCTGATTGTGTCCTATACCTGAGAAGTCTATTACTCCTATACATTTCATACAGACCAAGATCAAAAGATCATATCTAGCTCATGCTGATTTCAGTCATTGTAGTTTTGTGGATATCTTGACCAAATTCTTTGATTGGGAACTAAAGACCAACTATGAAGTCAGTACAGTAATGTCATCATTTGGGCATTAAGTTTGCACCAAGAAACAAATCTTCCACAAATATTCTGCAAATGCAACCTTGTCCTGTATAAAACTTGGTAGTGCAAGACCTTTTGCTCTTTCCCCATACTTTGCCACTCAATGCCTAAAAACCTGGATGCACCACTGACACTGCTGCACTTCTTCCTTCCTTCCTTCCTTCCTTCCTTTTCTACTCCTCTCTCTAGTGCAGTGTAATGCTAGTCTGACAGGTATGGAGGGGATAGTGGAGTCTCCAGACCAGCTCTCCTCATCAATTCCATTTTCCCAACTGGAATGCACCTACAGCATCACTGTATATCCTGGATATGGGGTGGAAATACAGGTATAATCCTGTTACCATAGCTACCACTGGTTAGATAGTTGCTTTGTGGCCACTGCTCTGATGGTTGAGGAAAATTCTCTGGCCTTTACAAAGGTGATATCAGAAAAATGCAGTTGGATTCGATAACCTTGATAAGATGTTGGTTAATATTGTGTTCACTGGCGTCTCAGGTGAAGAAGGTGAACTTGTCCAAGGAGGAGTCTCTAACCATTCTGGGAATGGATGGCTCAGTACCTGAACTTTTAGCCAATGAGACAATGATCACTGAAGGTCAGGTGATACGCAGTACGACAAATCAGGTGCAGATTCACTACCGAAGCCTGAAGCAGACCAATCATGGCATTTTTACCCTTCACTACCAAGGTAGCTCTTTTAAAGAGGACTACATTTCTAATTATTCACTAGAATATTGCCTGGTGTTTGACTACTATCTGTTTTGTTTGTTTACTTACTTTCAGCGTTCCTCCTCTCCTGCCCATTCCCTCTCTCTCCTGAGGGGGGCGGAGTCACTGTGACTGACATTCACCCTGGAGGTCAGGCTCACTTTCACTGTGACCCCAGCTTTCAGGTCAAAGGTCACGAAGTTGCCACCTGTCTGAACTCCACCCGACCCCACTGGAGCAACCCTGAGCCTCAGTGTATGGGTGAGGAGCCAATACTTTTTTAAAAAACATTTTTTAAAGGTAGGGTTATTGAGTTTTAAGACACTTTTGTAATATTTGGTGAAGTTCACTGTATGTGAGCTAATTAGATTCTGTAGATTCTTTAAGCTAGATTCTGTAATATAATGATGTGGGTCACCAACCTCCAACCAATCAGGACAAGGAGGCATCTCTGCTTGTCAATCATGTTGCCTGTAAATTCAGAAAGCTCCCCCTCTTGCACTACCATTTACGGTTTCATGTGTCTTGGGAGCGTGTCTTTGAAGGGTGCACTTAACTGAGGGACTGTATGTACAGTATATATCTATGAGTTTCAAAACCACTAGCTTCAGCTAACATTTGCTAAAATCACGGATTGTACCTTTAAAGATTTCCATTTTATGTTCTTCTGTTCACACTAGCATAGTAAAACAGACACATATTTGTGTTGGTGTGTGTGTCTGTGTGTATTATGTAAAGCTGTGTCTTGTGGAGGATGGATCAGAAATGCTACGGTGGGCCGTATCCTCTCTCCTACCGTTCCCTCCAGCAGTAACCTTAGCAATAGCAACTTGAGCTGCCATTGGTTGCTTGAGGCCAAGGAGGGCCATCGACTTCACCTCCATTTTGAAAGGATGGCTTTGGATGAAGACAACGATAAGTAAGTCATAAATATGCTCTACCCCAAAAGCAATCTAAGAACTGCAGTATGGTAATGAGGCTCTTTGTTAAGTACTCTGTGGAGAAAAAAGATACTATACAAGTACATTTTGTTCCACAGGGTGTAACTGCCCTTAACATCCAAGTATGTTCTTAAATGAATTTTAAGGATAGACTACATTACCAAGTAATAAACGGCAAAAAAAGATGTACCTCTGAGGGTACCAACCCAGTGACAATTGAACTTTAGTATTTACTTTCGTCGAATACATCGACGAACCTCACTAGTGTCAGATAATTGAAATGGACAGTTACACCATAGCAAGCAAACAGACAGAAATTCACTCAGAGAATAGAACAGATCAATAAGATCAGCAAGTCCCATCCAGGGTATATTCCCAGGCTAGGCCCCAGATCCACCAGGATAAAGCGGTTGCTAAAGATGAATGAATGATTAACTCGGATGGAAATTCTTAACCTTTACAATATTTATCTATATTATATATGTTCTAGCTATTTATATTCCTATAAGATATGTTCATGCATATTTATTACAAAGGCAATATTCCCTATTAGTCTTAGGCAGTGTTACCAGGTCTGAGCTTTGGGTCAGGAAATGGGCTTTGACATGCACATGTAGATTTTAAAATAGCTAAGTTATATACAATTTATTTCTTCATATAACCATAATATTAGGATTTATCACAATATATTTTACAATATTTTACAATTTTATACAGTTTTAGCACCGTTGCCTCGCACCTCCGGGGTTGAGGGCTCAAATCCTGCCTCCAACCTGTGTGCGTGGAGTTTGCTTGAGGAAACCCCGTGCTTCAGGGGTTTCCTCTCTCAGTACAAAGACCTGCTGTGTAGGCTGATTGGCATTTCCAAATTGTCTGTGGTGTGTGAGAGTGTGTGCGATTGTGCAATGGGCTGGCACCCCAACCAGGATGTTCCCCGCCTTGTGCCCTGAGTTCCCTGGGATAGGCTCCAGGCTCCCCATGACCCTGTGTGGGATAAGCCATATGGAAGATAGATGGATGGATGGATATCACACAATAAATAATACAATATATTATGTAGTAATGGTTAATGCCTTTGAAAATTAAAATAGGGTTTGCGTGGGGAATATTTTGGCATGGCATTTGTTTTTGTGCTGGTTTTGCCATGGGGATCTGGCATCCTTGTTCTGATCAGAAATGCAACATTATTTGCACATTCTGTTGGTTTAGAAAATGTATGTATAATTATCCTGTTCGTTTATCCTGTTTTCTCTCCTCTTTCTATAACACCTTGAAACACTGCCAAAATAACACATTCCTGGTCTGTACCTGTCTATGTACCTGTTTTTCAGGCTGATTGTTCGCAGTGGGAATAATTCCAACACACCCCTTCTTTTCGACTCGGATCTGGACGATGTTCCGGAGCGTGGGATAGTGAGTGAAGGATCATCTCTGTATCTGGAGCTAACAGCTGACTCTTCCTCCATCCCTCTGCTGATGGCACTTCGCTATGAGGGTGAGAAATAGAGACAGAGAGAGAGACCATGTCATGGCAAATTTCGGTATATAAAAAGAACTGTCTTCTTCACCTCTCATAAACACGTTTCTTGTTTCTCTAAAGCATCTTGAACAGTTTCTTCTTAGGTTAATGGTCCAAAAGTCAGGTAGACAAAAGGTGTATAGTTATGTGCAGATTTAGATTTCTGTGTTTGATCTTTCTGTCTGTTGCTGTTGCAACTCCACAGCTTTTGATGGCGAGCACTGTTACGAACCCTATGTCCCTCATGGGAATTTTAGCAGCAGTGATATCACCTTCCCTATTGGTACTACGGTAACCTTCTCCTGCTCTCCTGGATTTGTCATGGAGCAAGGGTCTGGGGTCATGGAGTGTGTCGACCCCAGTGACCCCCACTGGAATGAGAGTGAGCCTGTGTGCAAAGGTATAACCCCACAACACGAACACAGTTTCGAAAAAATTAGAAAAAAATCAAAAAAAGGTTTGCAAAGAACTGAAGGAAAGTTGAAAAGAAAGAATGTTTAAAGGAAATTTAAAAAGAAAGGGAGAAAAATAATAAAGAGCAGAAAGGATTGTGGTGGTTATTGATTTCCATGTGGTTGCTATTCTGTTCTAGGTGGTTGTTAGCAGGTTGCTAGGGTGTTTCTATGGTATTCCAGGTGGTTGCTAGGGTTTTGCCAGGTGGTTGCTGTTCCACGGGGTTGTTGGGGGTGTTGCTAGTGTGTTGCTATGGTTTTCCAGGTGGTTGCTAGGGTGAAGAAAGAAAAAAAGAAAGAATAAGTAATAGAAATAAAGAAATAAACAAACAATAGCAAAAAAGAAAGAAAGAAAGAAAGAAAGAAAAGACAGAGATCTTTATCATCAACATTAGCATGTATATATTACATAAATACACATACTTTTCTAAAGTGCAGTTTGGTGTCTATGATATTAATACTACTTTGTCTTTGTTCCACCTTTCTTCTGTTCCATCATGCATCCTGTACCCTTCCTGTTATTCATACTTTCACACATCTCTGTATTCCATATTCAGCTCTATGTGGCGGGGAGCTGACAGATGCGTCAGGAACCGTGCTGTCTCCTGATTGGCCACAGAGCTACTCCAAGGGGCAGGACTGTGTGTGGCAGATCCACGTCAGTGAGGACAAGCGGATTGAACTGGATGTGCAAATGTGAGTGTGTGTATATGTGTATGGGTGTGTACATGTAATTCAGGTAATCTACTTTGATTCCAGTGCAACCACTGATCTGGCTCGATTGATTGATGTCTTGATTGATGTCTCTTTGTCTTTTTTCCCCTTAAAGTTTGAACATTCGTCACAATGACATTCTCACCATATTTGATGGGCATGACCTCATGTCCCATGTGATTGGACAGTATTTGGGGTCACGGGAAAGGTTCCGGGTCGTGTCTGGTGGCTCAGAGGTCACCATTCAGTTTCAAAGTGACCCAGATGATTCCACCTTCATTCTGAGCCAAGGCTTCCTGATTCACTACCGAGGTAAAATTATTAACATCCGTCATACCATGCTTTATTACTCTTGTGCATTTCATTTTACGTTCAGTACTTGATTGGGGTGTCACTTTGTTTTATCTTCTCCAGAGGTGGAGCCTAATGACACATGCCCCACTTTGCCACCAATTGAATTTGGCTGGAGTAGCTCTTCCCATGTCTCACTTGTGAGGGGCAGTGTAATAACCTATCAGTGTCAACCTGGCTATGACATTGTAGGTTCTGACATCATTACCTGTCAGTGGGATCTGTCCTGGAGCAACAGCCCACCTACTTGTGTGAAAAGTAAGTCAGATGAATCGTTAATGCATTCAGTTTTGGATTGTTTAATTCATCTATGATGCATGCTTTAAAACCAGTTACTGCTGCTGATAAGAAATGATAGGAGAATGTAAGTACCTGTAGGAGTTTTGACATGTCTTTTCCCAGTATAACCTGACAGGATGGGCCACTCTTAGCTATTCCTGCTGAAATTTAGGCCTCCTGTTTAATGATTAACTCTCATGTATTAGCTCATTACATTACGTACATACTTGTATACTTACTAGCATATTTGCATAGTGTATAACTGAATACTTATATACTTACATACTTATCTATGTGAATACATAGTAGCATCCTTTCTTGCTAGTATACTTGAATCCTTGCATACTGGCATACTTGCATACTTGCATATGAGCATGCTTGCATACTAGTATATAAGCTCTTATATATGTTGATGCGAGGAGCTACATGAAATCAGTGAAGGGAGAGCAGCAATGGAGTGATGTGGGAGATTGAAAACATTCATGCAGCTGCATTCTGGATCAGTTGCAGTGGTTTGATGGCACACAGGGGAGGACTTGCCGGGGGAAAGTTGCAGTAGTTCAATCTTGAGATGACAGGGGAATGAACAACACCTGAGTGGCTCTCTTTGGAGAGAAATGGCCAGGTCCTCCTTCATTATAAAGGAGAAATATTAAAGATAAAACATTTAGTTGACAACACAAAGTTGCCTGCATTGCCAGATGGTATGGTCTGAGAGATCACCAGGGAGATCACAAGATCTTGATGTAGGGATTCATCTTCAGGGATATACAACAGCTCAGTCGCTCTGGGATTTAGTCTCTGTTGATGAGCTACTATCCATGACGAGATATCTGCCAGACATGTTGAGATCCAAGCAGATACATGAGTGTCTGAGGGAGGAAAGGAAAGGATAAGTTGAGTGTCATCAGCATAGAAGTGGTATGTAAAACCAAGTGATGATATTATGTGAAGAGTGGCTATAGAGAGAGAATAGACAAATAGACCAAACACTGAACCTTGTGGGACACCAGTGGAGAGTCTGCATGGAGCAGATGCGGATCCCCTCTGTGTCACCTGACAGGACCCTCCCTCCAGGTAGGAATTTAACTACCACCAAACTGGCCAAGGCTCATGAGGATGGACAGTAAGGTCATTGTGAATGACCATGTCGAAGGCTGTTGAGAGGTCAATAATGATTAGAATCAATGATAGTTTGGATGATCTTGTGGCATATTTGCATACTTGGGGCATCTTTGGAAATAATGGATGATTGGGTTGTTTGTTTTGGTGTATATATAGCAAAACTGCTTGTTCTTCCTGGCTTTGTTCCCCTGTAGTCCAGCAGTGTCCTGACCCAGGGGAGGTGGTGAATGGAGCACGCTCAGTGCACCCAGAGTTAGGCTTTGCAGTTGGAACAGTGGTGCGCTTTACCTGTAATCAAGGTTACCAGCTGGAGGGCCCTAGTCAGATCTCCTGCCATGGCAGAGACACTGGCATGCCAAAATGGAGTGACCGTAGCCCCAAATGTGTCTGTAAGTGTTTGTTTTTTGTGTGTTTCGAAATGTTCAAGTGTATGAAATGTTTACTTTGTATTACTTATTATAACACATTATAAACATTCAAAGTTAGATAATAGCATATTTCTCCTTCATATATTTCTCATCTCTTTCTCACACAAATGCAGTGAAGTATGATCCATGCCCAAATCCTGGTGTGCCAGACAACGGTTACCAAACTCTTTATAAACACAGTTACCAAGCAGGGGAGACTCTGCGCTTCTTCTGTTACGAAGGCTATGAGCTGATTGGAGAGGTCATCATCAACTGTGTCCCAGGGCACCCCTCTCAGTGGAACAGCCCACCCCCTTTTTGCAAAGGTAAGAAGAAATGCACCAACACACAAAAAGGGGTTGCATTCTGATTAAATACGCAATTATATGCTCAGTGTTTATATTCTCTACAGTGGCCTATGAGGAGCTGTTGGAAGATCACAAACTGGAAGGTAATGCAACCACACCATAAATACCACATTTACTGTAAGATTCACTACTAAATATTTAATAATGTGTAGCAATTACTCCTGAGTCTCACTTATAACTCAGTCATGTTCAGCTGGCTTATGTGTAGAATCTAGGGGGCTTGACAGCTTTGCAAAAATAGATATGGGTAATACAAACTCATATTATTAGTTGATAAAGTTAAAATAGTGATCTTTTTAATACATCTTATTTCTCATTGGTAAGTAAAAGGTTAAATAGTTTTTCTATATGTGTCACTTTGCATTGGCCAGGCAGTGCATTGCATACTAGCATATGTACACACTTGCATACTACCATACTTACATACTTATGTACTTGCATGCTAGCATATGTACATACTTGCATACTAGCTTGTTTACATACTTGTATATACTAGCATACCTACACACTTGCACAGTAGTAAAATTCCAGCTAACATACTTGCATACTAGCATACTTGCATAACAGCAAAATTGTATAATAGCATACTAACATACTTGCAAAATGAAGTAATTAAATGTACAAAATAGCCAATAGCAACTTCAATTGCAAGATTGGCTTGCAGAGTTACTATCACATATAATGAATACGGTCAGGCTTAAATCTACCATGTAAAGATGTTCAAATCAACCCAGTTCTATGTACTTAAGCTCGTTCTAGTTATGAACACTGGCAGAGCAAGGATCATATGAAATATTATGACTTTTATTTATATTTTTCACTGTCCATTCACTGTCCTCTTGCTTCTGTTCAGTCTCTCAGTCATTAGAAGCCTCCCACCAAATGCTGAGTGAGAACATTGCATTGGCCATCATCCTGCCAATCATCCTGGTCATCCTTCTGATTGCTGGAATATACATGTACTACACTAAGTAAGTGGGTAAAGTTAACTTTTGTAAACACTGATTAATTATGCTTCTTCTAGTTCAGTAATACTTTCTTTCAAAAGGAACCATCTGGGCAAAATCAAGCCATTGATACGTCTACTGTAAACATGTCTACCTCTTACAGCAGTGACGCTGTCATCTCTAGAGCAAGCTAGAGCTGGTTTGTTTCCAGGTTACTGGGAAATTCCCGAATCTAGTGGTGTTTCTTAAGGTGGAAGTAAATTTTTGCTAGCTCCCTTACTAGCAAATGCAGAAGGAAGTGAGATATTACTGTTCCAGGATATATAGGCAATAATTTTGCTCAATTTCGTTAAATTCCCATCACACTGGACAGCTTGAATTACTCAGCAGTGTAACTCAGCAGAGTAACTACAGTACACAATTCATGTTTGTAAAGATACATTAAAGATGTATAACGTTAGAAGCAAAAAAATAAAGCTAGCTAATTAAATCACTAGCTTATTTCTTATTTGTATATGTTTTTGGAACAAGATATGGTCAAAGGATTAAAAAGTGTTCACAGTATTTAGCAGATATTCAGTTTTGTGTGAAGCACTTAGTGGTAAATGAATGTGTTTGCTGACAGGCTGCGGAAAAATGTCAGAAAAATTGCGTCTATCTCTAAAAGTAGGTGTTTCTTGGGCACATTTATTGATGAAATGTAGCAAATCTAGATGTTCTAGCTTGTAAAACTAACCTTAGCTCAACTTCTGGACTCTTGACTGGTGTCCATTTTGTGTAAATTATAATTGAAATTACGACTTTCTAAAAACTGCTCATGTTGGAAATCCCAATGATTATGTAATAATCTCTCTCATAGTCTTAGAGTCATTCACTGCACCCAGTCAGCATTCTACAATTGAATTGCTTTCTCTCTCTCTCTCTCTCTCTCTCTCTTTCAGTGTGTGTAGGTTGCAGTGGAAGCCACTATTTTGGAAGTCCCTCTCACACACCCACTCCTATAGTCCCATCACAGTGGAGTCTGACTTCAATAACCCACTGTATGAAGCAGGGGTAAGACACTTCCATCAAATCCAATCCAATCCAGTCAATAGAAACACTGCAGGCAAAATTCAGTGAACATAATTGAGTGGACATTACACAAATGCTTACTGCAGTGAATGAGATTACTTGGTCGGCTGATGTTATCTGACAGAAAAAATGCACTTGTGCTGCTTTCATGGTGTAGAGCGCTGCCAAGTGATTATAGCATGTAAATCAGCTTGAGGAACCAAATCAAGAAACACATCAGAATATTATTTTGATCAATTACATTTTATTAAAATTAAAACACTTATGTTTTTATCTTACTGAGATACAGCAATGTTCCATGAGCTTAATTATTGCCCCATACTAATCAATGCAATGTAAGATGTTATTCAAATATCCCTTAAAGCTGAGTATGAAATATGCAGTGAATTTATTAAAGAGGTTTTTTATTTTTTTTTGGGGGGGGGCGGAGCACAAAAGCTTAGCTATAAATGGGTACTCAACCAGGTTACTAGATAGCAATGGATTGGCTAGTAAGATTAACCAGCTAATGTTATTGGATATCTAGAGTCATATATAGTGCAAAAATCTACACCTTTTTAGATGACTGGTGTGATAAATGAATTAACACAGTTCTATTACAAGATTAAGCTAGCTAGCTTATTCAGAAAAAAAACTTTTATTTAGATAATTTTTCTCTTTACAGTGAATAAAATATGTACTTATATATTGTTTTATGTCAAGCTTATCAACAGTGTCAGAGGAAATGATATGGTCCGTTTTTAGAGGTGGTTGAAAGTGTAATTTATGTCTGTCTTTCTGACATGTCTAGAGAAACATATTCTAGTGTTCGCCACTAAAATTACTGAACATGTGGGATTTTCTTTAAAGGTGCTCAAACACGTCTAAACCCCCTTGTAAAGTTAGAATCATGTTTCTGCGAGCACAGAGATGATGTGTTTCTGTCTAATTCCTTTTGGCTGAAGCAATCATGTGGCTCTTTATGTTTGTTCTGTTTCTCTGTAGGACACAAGGGAGTATGAGGTGTCCATCTGAAGGAGCATACAAGACAGAAATCAGAAATTAAGGATGGAAAGAAAATGAATGGATGATATTATGTCTCTCTCTCACTTGCAGTCCTTTAACCAATATACCTTTCCTTTCTTTTTCACTCTATTTTCAGTATCTCTCTTGCTCGTTGCTGACTCATGTAACAGTGTGCGTGTGTCAGTGTGTGTGTATGTGTGTGTGTGTGTGTGTGTGTGTGTGTCGAGAGAGAAGAGACTGTGAGACTGTTAAAGAGTTAAAAGGGTTAAGCATGAGCTTATGGTTTCTCACTATCAGATATGTTTTCTAATATTTAGGTTGGTGCCTTAGGGACGAAAAAGAGATCAAGGTAGTGACAGTGAGGACGAGGCTCAAAAGAGTATGAGGCTAAGAGTGAGTCAGCAACTTGGGGGGGAAAGAGAGAGAGAGAGAGAGAGAGAGAACTTTTTCACATGGGGAGTGAATCATATAAAAGACAGGAGCACACACAAACACACATAACAACACATGAACAAAAACATGTTACCACTCTATTCATACTCCTCTGTACACACACATACACACACAAAAATCACAATATATTGAATGTAAATATTTTGATTGAATATTATGTATACAAAACTGATGTATACGAAACTGATCCAGTGCCAAAATAATGACATCCCATAATGTGACGTCGAAAACATGTTTCACAGGTTGCCATAGTATTTCCTACATTTATAATGTAATAATGACCAATAATGCCAGCGTTTCATAATGTTCTTTGCTGTTTCTTAAAAATCTCTTTCTGCTTAATGTTGAATGACTATGGGATTAAAGGGGTGGAATGTCTTTCATGCTTAGGGCACGCAACGATTGTATATTTTATTGCTTCAGCTTAGAATTCATTCAAACAATTATCCTTACTATCATTGTTTATCAGAGTTGATGTTGTTGCATATGCACTATGTTCACAAAAAAATATGAAGAAAAAAATCAGCTGCTTGCTGTGATGCAGTATCAAACTGAACTGCTTTTTATAATGTTATTTTTCAATTGAATCATGGTTTGTTGTTACTATTAAGCGGTGAGTTTTTGTCTCTTCCACTGTGCCATACTTGGAGTCTAGCTGTGGACTCTGTTGCATTGAAGTATTACTAATATTCAATTGTTCATATTATTTATTAATCAACATAATATATTGTCATGAAGGCATAATTTATTTGCTAAGATTTAAGAATAAATAAAGGTCTCTTGGATGGTGAAGGCTTGCCTTAATTTTGTCATCAAAGGTCATGAATGGTCATGGCCATAAGTATAAAATATGCTGTAAAACATTTAAACCATTGTATGAAGTGTGTGTTTGCTGGGGTTAATGAACAACCTACATTATAATCATTTACTCAGACGGAAAGCAGGCAAAGCAATGTTTACTCTATAGACCTAGTAGTAGTGGAATTTTATCCCATCCATATAATCATATTTATGCTATATTTTAAAATATTTCTGTGCATGTTCTCCCTGGGTTTGTGGGGGTTTCCTCAAGGTTCTCTGGTTTCTTCCCACCTCCCACCAGTAGGTGGACTGGCTAAGATAAATTGCCCCTAGGTGTGTGAATGTACACTATATTACCAAAAGTATTCGGTCACCTGCCTTGACTCACATATGAACTTAAGTGCCATCCCATTCCTAACCCATAGGGTTCAATATGATGTCGGTCCACCTTTTGCAGCTATTACAGCTTCAACTCTTCTGGGAAGGCTGTCCACAAGGTTGAGGAGTGTGTTTATAGGAATTTTTGACCATTCTTCCAAAAGCGCATTGGTGAGGTCACACACTGATGTTGGTCGAGAAGGCCTGGCTCTCAGTCTCCGCTCTAATTCATCCCAAAGGTGTTCTATCGGGTTCAGGTCAGGACTCTGTGCAGGCCAGTCAAGTTCATCCACACCAGACTCTGTCATCCATGTCTTTATGGACCTTGCTTTGTGCACTGGTGCACAGTCATGTTGAAAGAGGAAGGGGCCTGCTCCAAACTGTTCCCACAAGGTTGGGAGCATGGAATTGTCCAAAATGTTTTGGGATCCTGAAGCATTCAAAGTTCCTTTCACTGGAACTAAGGGGCCAAGCCCAACTCCTGAAAAACAACCCCACACCATAATTCCTCCTCCACCAAATTTCACACTCGGCACAATGCAGTCCGAAATGTACTGTTCTCCTGGCAACCTCCAAACCCAGACTCGTCCATCAGATTGCCAGATGGAAAAGCGTGATTCATCACTCCAGAGAACGCGTCTCCACTGCTCTAGAGTCCAGTGGCGGCGTGCTTTACACCACTGCATCCGACGCTTTGCATTGCACTTGGTGATGTGTGGCTTGGATGCAGCTGCTCGGCCATGGAAACCCATTCAATGAAGCTCTCTACGCACTGTTCTTGGGCTAATCTGAAGGTCACATGAAGTTTGGAGCTCTGTAGCAACTGACTGTGAAGAAAGTCGACGACCTCTTTGCACTATGCGCTTCAGCATCCGCTGACCCCTCTCCGTCAGTTTACGTGGCCTACCACTTCGTGGCTGAGTTGCTGTTGTTCCCAAACTCTTCCATTTTGTTATGATAAAGCTGACAGTTGACTGTGGAATATTTAGGAGCGAGGAAATTTCACGACTGGATTTGTTGCACAGGTGGCATCCTATGACAGTTCCACGCTGGAATTCACTGAGCTCCTGAGAGCGGCCCATTCTTTCACAAATGTTTGTAAAAACAGTCTGCATGCCTAAGTGCTTGATTTTATACACCTGTGGCCAGGCCAAGTGATTAGGACACCTGATTCTGATCATTTGGATGGGTGACCGAATACTTTTGGTAATATAGTGTATGTGTGCTTTGTGCCCTGGGTGGACTCCTGTCCCTGTCCATCCAGGGTGTTTTCCTGCTTCACACCCAGTGTTCCCGGGAAAGGCTCTGGCTCCACAGCGACCCTGACCCGCATAAAGCTGTTTCTGAAAATAAGCGACACACACACACACACACACACACACACACACACACACATACACATATATATATATATATATATATATATATATATATAATAGTACACCAATAGATACATGATCATCCTTCACTCTAAAATATGATTAGAAACTATATGACAGCATATTATTTTAAATTGTGCAGAAAATCATTGGATTAGGCCATCTAACTGATTACAGGATTTAAAATTAATTAAATACTGATTAAAATTTTAAATACTGTTTAAATATGTTATTTAACCTTTACCCTTCCCGTTTTGCAGAACAAAAACAAAACAGTGACCTATTTAAATCAGCTGTCGTGATTGGTTGAAATCAAGCCCACTAGAGTGCACGTGCAAGATACAGACTACGCCCAAACCGCGTACTACCGTACTAAAAAGAATGTCTAATAAGTACGCAACCGTCTGTTTCTATAGCTACCATAGCTACTATTTTGGCATACTATTTAGTACGGTAGTATGATGCTTTGTACGTAGCTACTGTGCATTATACATAGGGAAAGGCGGGACTAGACAAAGTGACAGACATGTGTTTTGACCAATCGGCTGTAGAGTTTCCTGCACCTTGGAAAGTACTCAAGAGGAAGCGAGTAGTGGATGAGGACTGACGGAAAATAAAACTGAAAACACAAATATTGAAAATAACATTTCGTATATAATTATTAATGTAAACCCTCTGTTTTTTAATTGTGTTTGAGCTTCAGGGCGCTTACTCATTCACGCAGCTCGGTAAGCATTGAGTTCTGTCATGACATCCATCAACAGTCAACATTATTAGCCAAAGACTGAAAGTAAGCTAGCATGCTAGCTAGCCTTAAGTTACTGCACTGTGTGCTGGCTAGATAATTATGGCTTCGTCGTTATTTCTCATGTTTATTAGTGGTGTATATTTTCAGAACGGGTCGCTGAATTATTACAGCTAGTTGGACTCAAGAAACGGTGAAATAACGTTACTCTGGTTCATCCTGGGATTAGCTAGCTAGTTGGCTAGTGAGATCTGTCACTGTCTCGCCATCGGCAGCGACTGACCTAATTCCTTTTTAGAGAGGAAAGAGCTGTTAAATGACCAAACATGAAATGATAAGGTCTGAGGAATAGCTAGCTAACTTGTAGTCCCGACTGCAAAGTGGTTCTCTGTGCTAAAGCCTGGACTGTAGTGGGTTTTATATGTGTCTCTGCTTGCTAAGAATAGCACCAGAATGAGTCAGGCGATGCGAATTTTTATTGCGTTTTATCCTGGGCGGTGACGTCTTTTGTGCGTCTTATTTATGATCCTTGATGAGATGATTATTAACTTCACTTTATTGCCTGCCTTACAAAGCTGTTATTGACTGAGCTTTTGCTTAAAACTGGAGTACAGTTGATTTTCATGGTACTGTTTGGTGCATTACTGTATCTGATCATATATGTTTAACCTGTAGGCAGTACATTACAAGGGTTGGACTGCTTTTTCCTGATGTCTGCTGAAGCTTCTGGTGGGAATGTGGTGCCGGAGCCCAGCTGTGCCCCTCCGTCCCCCAGCCATGGCGTGGAGAAGAAGGCAGGACCAGGTCTGGCTGGCAGTAATTACGTGAAGCTGAACGTTGGTGGATCCCTGCATTACACCACAGTCCAGACCCTCAGCAAAGAGGACAGCCTGCTCAGGAGGATATGTGACGGCACTGTGGAGGTGACCATCGATTCAGAAGGTGAGACCGTGTGTGTTAATGTGTGAGAGATGGTCATTGTGACAGGGTTTTGTTTAAAAAACATTTTGATAAGGATTCATTTTTTTTATTGTCATAGAAGATATGTACTTTAGTTAAAGCACGGTTTCCCAAAGGGTTAGAGTTAGCTTGGAGGTAGCTT
Organism: Pangasianodon hypophthalmus; assembly: GCF_027358585.1. NCBI lineage: Eukaryota > Metazoa > Chordata > Actinopteri > Siluriformes > Pangasiidae > Pangasianodon > Pangasianodon hypophthalmus. Next base: position 8,960,444 of record NC_069722.1, on the reverse strand, counting down.
GATTTACAAATGATTTATATACTCACAGTCTCCTCTTTTGTTTCATTCACATATCTTACAAATTAATATTCGAAGTATCAGAGACAGATTTTATGTGCTAATACTAATGAACTGTTGCACGGAGTCACATTGAGAGAAGCCACATTTAAATGAATAGACTACTATTCATTTATTTTAGTCTTTATACTTTTTGGAGATGCTGCACTGGCATAGTTCAGCAATAAAAATGGACAAATTTCTCCATTCTTCTACTTCTGCTAAACAGTGTTGTTTCTCAAACCGCATACTTATGTACTATTTTAGACAGTTAGTGAACAATAACAGTAACCAGGTTTTGTTTAGGTTATCACGTTTAATGATTGAAATTGAACAACCTCTTCTGTCGCCTTCAAACCTAAAGAAAGGTCTGTTTTGCGTACCTGTCTTCTAGATTTTCAAGATTAGTAAATAATTTTGAATGTAAATTTTCGAATTGAGACACAGCTTATGACAGTAATCATGACAGTGTAGAAGGGATGTTTTGTGTCTGGCATGCCAAATAGTGAATGTTGTTGTTAAATCTTCCAGATGTACGTCATGTACGCAGGTGAGTGTGTGAACGCTTGCATTGCTGCTGCTTCTGCACACACGTGTAAAATCATGCTTCAAGTAAAACCAGGCTTCGCATCATATTGTCTCGGCATGGTTTATTTTCCTGTAGTCCCGTAGGTCACATATGCGCATGTTACTAACATGTCCATATGTTACAGATCAAAATCTGGAATTAAAAAAAGGTCTTGGGGTTGTAGAAAATTTGTGTCCATTTGGGGTTGTTTGCCCAAAAGTTTGGGAACTCCTGAGTTAAAGATTAATTTCGTCTCCTATTTCCAATGTGACTTTAAGCCAACCACTAAGACACTTTTCTCCATAACCCTTTTTACCCATATTTACCAAGCGTGCCTATAAGTTTGGCACTAATGCTATAGCACTTTCTCTCAATGTGCTTTCCATCCTAAAGATTAGAAAGCCAAAACAATATATTTATGATAATGCACATTAAGGAACTCATGTAAATCAGTAATGAATTAACTATATATTTAAGAGAACTACTATGCATTATGAAAAGTCTGTTTAAAAATTTAAGGTTGGTGTCTCTGTCAGTTGCTACTTTGTTTTTCATTCACACTGTTTAATATGTGAATGGGGCTCCTGATTGAAGATAGCTAGAAGCTTCTGAGCCTTATTCTTTGGCAAATAAAGAACATTGTTTAAGCCTTTTTCTTGGACAAATAAAGAACACTGTTGCACTGTGCAGCAATTATTTAGCTCAGAGTTTCAGCTCAGTGCGTCCTCTCTGTCTCCAGGCTGGGTGGTGTTGGACAGAGGTGGACGCCATTTCTCCCTGGTGCTGAACTTCCTACGAGATGGCACTGTGCCACTCCCCGAGAGCCAGAGGGAGCTGGAGGAGGTACTGAAGGAGGCGCAGTACTACAGACTGCAGGGTCTCATCCAGCACTGCCTTTCCACACTGCAGGTCAGCCTCCTTGCACAATCATACGCCAATGCCATAGTCACATAGAGTACAGTAGATAAAGGCAACCTGAGCCAAAATATGTGTTGAATGTACCACATGGTATGATTGGTGTGTCAGCCAGTTACTTTAGGTGTGCTCAGTGAACATTTGGATTGTGTGACTGTGTGATTCACACTGTGTTGACCCAGTATGCACACTATACGGCCAAATGTTTGTAGACGCCTGACCATCACACCCATATATGAGCCTTCACCAAACTCTTGCCACTAAGTAGTAAGCGCACAGTCGTCTAGCATGTCTTTGTATGCTGTTGCATTAAGATTTGCCTTCACTAGAACTAAGGGGCCCAAACCAGTTCCAACATGACAATGCCCCTGTACACAATGTGAGGTCCATGAAGACCTTTCCAAGGTTGGAGTGGAAGAATTCAAATGGTCTGCACAGAGCCCTGACCTCAACCCCACTGAACACCTTTGGGATGAACTAGAATGCAGAGTGCATGCAAGGCTCTTGTGGCTGAAAGAACACAAATTCCCACAGCCACACTCCAAACTCTAGTGGAAAGCCTTCCCAGAAGAGCGGAGGCTGTTACAGCAACAAAAGGGAGGGAGGGACGGCAACTCTGTGTTGATGCCCTAGGTTTTGGAAACGGCAGACATGGGTGTGATGATCAGGTGTCCACATACTTTTGGCCATATTGTGTACATGCAATACCATTTAAGCTCATCTTAACTACAATTAATATTTATCAGTGCAGTAATTCCAGTTAATCACAACTTTGCTTGGTGGTCTTCCTTCTTTATGCCTTCTGAGCCTGCTGTAGTTCTCTCATTGCTCTGAAAGCAGTTCACATTAAGATGTGGTAACTTGTGGTAATTGTTTCTAATACTACAATCAGCATTTTAGAAAAAATTGTCTATTTAAACTGTTGTACATAATTGTTTTCACTTGTCTCACATCAATTCTCCTTTTATTAACAGATATTAGGATGTCTCTCTCAAGGTGTGAACAATTTTTTTCATCCTGTAGAAACGCAGTGAGGTCTATGAGGGAGGCTGTCACATCCCTATGATCACCTCTGCCAAGGAGGAACAGCGAATGATCGCCACCTGCAAGAAGGTGAGAGAAATTGTTGGGCAAACAGGCATCCCTATCCATGTGCTCATGAAGTAACCTTAATCTTATAGAATAATTTCTAAAACTGTTTTAAATCTGTTTCAGCCTGTGGTGAAATTGCAGAATAATAGAGGGAACAATAAATATTCCTATACCAGGTACTGTCAGCACATATACACTCTTGCAACACCACCATGCGATGCATAAATACTATTAAAGCTGTAAAAACGTAACTATTATAATGGAGGAGATTCCCGGGTGTTCACTCTATCGTTGAGAGATCACAAGTTCAAATCCCAATGATGCCAAAGCCATCTGTGGCCAGGAGTCAAGAGATCAAAATTGGCCATGCTCTGTATATATGTCTTTTAGTAATAATATGTAGCTGATCACTAATCAGTCACTTGTCCGAGGCGCTTCATGAAGTCTAATAAATGGGGGGAGATACCTGGATCACAAACATTGCTTGTAATTTACACGTGTGATGTCATGGGACTGATATGATACCATGGTTTGAGGTGTGAATTGGCTTGAGTATAATGACTAACGTAAACCAGTGGCTTGGTCTTGCTTGTTGTTGTGTACATCTGAAAGAGCAGACGCCAAAACAGAAGCAGAGTAACATCATAAACTCAGTAAACTGAGTAACTCACTGATTTGTACCAGCTTCAAGCTAATTCACGTCAATTTGGTAACAATCATAATACCCAAATGAGGTCACAGGTGGGAATATAAAAAAAAAAAAAAAAAAAAAAAAAAAAAACAGTGTTTAAATTCCAGGGAGTTACCCTTCATGACTGAGTAGTAATACCAGGAATTTGAGACAGTAACATGACATAGATGACTGAAACTTCTCATATAGTATGTTTGACTCTGGTGGAAATATTTCTAAAAACCCCTCATTACTTCTCCAGTAACTCAGATGACAACTTGCTGAAGAACATTGAGCTGTTTGATAAACTGGGGCTGCGCTTTAATGGTAGAGTGCTTTTCATTAAAGACGTGCTCGGAGATGAAATCTGCTGCTGGTCCTTCTACGGAGAAGGACGCAAGATCGCTGAGGTTTGCTGTACCTCCATCGTTTATGCGACCGAGAAGAAACAGACCAAAGTAAGCAAAGACCATGCGTACACTGGTAAATGTTGTTGTCTGCTTGTTTTTATATTTTGTCTCTTATTTGGATGTTACTCACTTTTCACTTTCCATGATTTGTTTTGTCCTCATAGGTTGAGTTCCCAGAAGCTCGCATCTTTGAAGAAACCCTAAACATACTAATCTATGAGAATGGTCGGGGCTCTGGTCATGGAGGCATGGGTTTATTGGACTCAGGTGGTGTCTCATCTCCAGGTGTGGGTCAGTCAGAGGAAGACGGGGCTGGTGTGGGGGGTGGAGACAGACGTGTGAGGAGGATCCATGTACGGAGGCATATTATGCATGACGAGAGGGGGCACGGACAGCAGACTGTGTACAAGGACTGAAAGCAGGGATGGAGGGAGAAATGATAAACATGAGTAGTAAAAAGAGCCTAATGGTACTATAACAGGACAATTGTGAATAATTCATATGCAGGGACTTGGATACAAGGATGGATGGGTGGGGGGTTGAGCAGCAATGGGAATCGATCTTGGGTACAGTAACACTGCACTAAGAAATAATCTCAAGAGCCACAGTGTGGTTTCTTTTTATTTTATTTTTGAGGATGAATGTATATCATTCTGAGTTTTGCTTTATTTTTATTTATTATTCTGTTAATTTATTGTCCATAATTTTCAACTTTTTTAAAAAAAAGAATATGCGTGAAATATCTTGTGTGTGTGTGTGTGCAAGAATTGTGAATGCGTAATGATGAACTGTGATGTTTTTCTGTGGGGATGTGTGTGTTGGCTGACAGCTGCAGAGGTACATAGAGACGACTCATTCTTGACTAACGTATGATGCATGTTCCCACTAGAGTGGGTGCCGTCCTGGACCTTTCCTTAAAGTATCCCAAAAGAAGTGTTTAAGTAATCCTTATATAAACACTCCACTGTTGTTCTTCATCAACTGTGTCTGTAGCGTGTGTGTGATTGCGACAGACAGGAATTTTCTATGTGTTTCCCTGTACTGAGGAAAGGGGGAAAACCTGTTCACTCAAAGCACACCTATAATGAGAGTATAAAGGCAGTTGCAAATTCCTGTCAGTAAGATACAGTGCATATAAAATAAAACTACAACCGTTATGTTCTAATAATAAAGAAGAGGCAGACCTGAGTCTTAAAAAAAAGCTGTTCTTATGTGGTTTTATCCAACTTTCCAACACTTTTCTACAAGATTTTTGGTATCCATGCCCAATAAAGTCTACACAACTATGCTGGTAACCCATAATGACAACTTCTTCCTTAGAACTAAGTAGTCTTAGGGAAGAATATGTAGTGGTTTAGATCTTAATTTACAATACCTTTGAATAAGGGAATTCATGTATGCATAAATGTTTATAGACCGAAATAAACAAATACCCTTAGACTTCCAGTATAAGCGAGCATCTTTTCAGTACAGGAAAACGCATCAGCAAGTTTTATTTGTAACAGTCACGCATTTGCTACAGATATTTTAGATAGATAGAGTTTAAAAACACTGGAGTATTTCTTCAAGGAGCTACATCTCAGTTTAGAAATCTGCTATTGTTTCATCAAGCAGCCAGGCAATGTATGTTTTCAGTTTAAATCTTTCAAAAGCCCTATAAACCAGTTATATAAGCATACCCAAAATGTGTGTGAATATGGAATTATCTGACCATTTACTTGAAGACTGACTAGAAGGACAAACTCTTGGGAAACTGACAAAATGTTATGCTGATTTGGCCATAGCAGGTTTTCTATAGCCAGAGAATCATCCAAAGGACTGACAAACCTGGGCAGGAATTACTTTTATAGATCATTGTATACAAAACTGCCAAACATTGTTGCATATCCACTGCAAAAACTTCCATTTTTGTTTTGGGTATAAGGTGGCAGTTTGTGTGACCCACCGAGGTCTATTTTTTATATCCAAATAAACCATTCCTCTGTTTTATGTGATGATAATGACAAAGAACATTTTGATTTTTAAACTGAAAAGAAAGCCTGCCATGGAGTCATCCTAACATGAAGTGACACGCTCTTTGGGAACACATTCATGCAGACAGAGCTGTAGGTAACTGGCAGTTCAATTATAAGTATACGACATTGACTCTTAGTGATAACATATAATGACCTATTGCTAACCTGTCAAACTGCTGTAAATAGGATTTGAAGAGTTGTTGCACTAGACCACTGTTCTCTCTTAAATGTCTCATGGGAAATGTTCTCATGACCAGTGAAACAACAATGTAATACTTACACTCATTCTTTTTTTTTATTTTAAATCAAGAAATACATATTAATATGCACAGTATTATCAGAAATGTCTGATGGGTATGAAAATTTTGGATTTGTTTGGTAGCATGTTGCTGTCCATAAATAATGATGGTTATTATTTTATCCACAGGTTCATTAATAAAAAAAATTTTATACATTAGTCAGTGTAAGCCTCATTCAATATTTAATGACTGCTTCGCAAATAAAATACCTGTATGGACGGCCTTATAATGAAGCCAGTATTTAAAGGAAAAAAAAAAACCAGCATGGCAGGCTTAAAGGAAAAGTCTACCCTCAAACAGATTAAATATGTTTATAGTGAAAAATATGTGATGTGTTTAGTGATTCTGGTGCTAATTTGTTAGTAAGTGCTGTTTTTTCGTTACTCCCCTGAGATATAAGCGGTTGTGTGCCATGCTAGAGACATTGCTAGAGTAGGTACAATGACAATTAATAGGATAAAAAAAATTCAACAGTCGAAAATAAGTGATAATCATCAGGTTTTGCTGTTAGCTCCTAAAAACAAAAAGAGCAAGAGTGTCTTTTCTCACTCACTGTTTCTCACTCACTTTCTTTTTCTGGTGTAATTCAATGTCATTTTAATGAGAAATCCAGCAAATGTTGGATTCAAAGTTCCAAAATGCAATGCAGCTACTGTATATGACACAGCTGTGCTGAGTTACAGCAGAGACTCGACACTTACAGGTACGAGATGATGAGTGTGATGGCATTGACTGAATTATTATCATGAAAGCTTATCTGTTTGAACCTTATCTGTCTGAGCAGAGTGTACGCATGAGGAGGTGTGACAGCTGGACAGACTGAAAGACTAAAGCGCTGCTGCATCAGTCTCTTTAGGCAGAGATGACACAAGTCCCACTGGCGCCACTTTCAGGTAGGTAGGCATTGTGGGTAATGTAGGCAACTGTTATCCAAACTGAAAATAGACCAAAAAGTTAATGAAACTAAAAAGTCAACTCGGGCTTTCGTTACAAAATAATCTTGGACGGTATTTAAGATTGCAAGTAAATTATAAAGATTAATATGCAAGTCGTCCATGGTGGATTTTTCCTTTAAAGTTAAAATTAAGAGTTAAATTAAACTATAAGGTCTAAAGAGTGTAATTAATCATATAATGGGTATATTCCAATATTTAGTGAGTAGACTAATTCCCAGATGCTGGCAGAGTAAGTAGAATTTTAACTGTAACTGGATCTTGTAAACAAATTGTTCATGCGTGGATTGATAGCTACTACGTCACTAACTGGCCCCGCCCCCTCCACGATGGGGACGCGCATTTGATGACTAGAGACAGGTCAGGGACGGAGACACGCCACCACTGCGCTATCTCGGACACGAGATTCGGATATTGTGTCGCTATATTTTTCGACACATTATTTCTTAATGTAGTGACAAAAAGCGGGGAATATGGGACCGTCTAAACACTATCAAAGGGATTTCGAATCGCCAGAACGCGAGTACGTGATGACGCAGCGCAGCGTGCGCGCGACCGGTAGAGAGCGCGCCAAACCTGGAAGTGCGCGAGATCTTCGCGTCGTTTCCTCCCAGCGAAGTGATCTTTTGATTTAGCGATGGTTTCAGAGGCTGTAGCAATCCGCAAGTTCGTCTCCCGAGAGCTGCAGAGGTGCTCCCTCAGGTAAGCAGACTTTTTGTTAAAAGATAATACAAAAAAACTTCCTGTTAATGTTTTCATGCAGTGTGTTCTCATGACGTAGGCAGTGTTGTGGGAACATCGCGAGCTCAGCAGCTCGTTTTAAACTCGTATCATGGAGCTTTCATGCTAACACAGTAAAGCTTGGAGTATATTAATGCATCTTAGTGTCATGTTGATGAATCCTGAACTGCAGTCTGTTTGTGTGTAGCACTTTGACACTTGGCATACTACGAAAGAAGTATCTGGAGCATGTGGGCAGGGACTCACTCACTGCAGAACACAGACAGCTGCTCAAGCAAATCGTAGAAGAAGAACTATTAAAAATGCAGGTATGCATCAGTTCTGCGCATGATTCATTGATTGCACCTTTCTCAGTTGTTTAAATCAGAACCCTGCACCTCTTGCACCTTTACAGGACAGCAGCAGTGATGATGAACCATTAATAATGAGTGTGAGTCCACCACAGAATCAAAATAAACGGAAAAGGGAAGACGAAGAAGATGAGGAAGAGGCGCAAAACAAAGATGATGTGTCTAGAAAGAAGAAATCACGTTTTGCGCCAGATCCCCCAGGTGACTATCATGCTGTATATCTTTTCTGAGTTGTGTTTTGAGCCTCTTTCTCTGGCTCTGATTACACCTGGTGTTAACATGAGTCTCAGTTGATCAGATCACAAGTGTAAGGACAAGTGTTAATGGGATCATCTATGAATAGGAGATGCATTGTGATCTGTTCACTCATGCCACATGTGGAAGGGATGTTATGATGCATCTTGTGCAACCCTCTAGTCAAGAATTGTCTAGTTACCAGTGTTGCCAGGTTTGAGGTTTTTGCAAATAGCTACTTTTGAAAAAACTTGCCACGCTGTTCTGTCTGATAGATGTGGCACTTGTTTGATTTTTCCCCCCCCTGTTTTCTCCCCATTTTGTCACATGCCAACTCGCACCCACCAGCCAGCTCTCTCCTATCATACAACCACTACCAACTGGGGAGGGTGAATGTTATCATGTGTCTCCTCCAAGACACATGAAGCCAGCCAACCGCATCTTTTTGCACTGCTGCTCATACTGCATTACAAGGCAGCGCAACACACTTGGAGAAGAGTGCTATTTGCATTTCTACATACATGAGCTTAAAGATGTCCATGATTGGCTAGTGTCACTGTGATTGACAGACGAGAGAGAGTATGCAATCACGCCAATTTTACTCCCGTAGATCTCGTCCATGGCAAAGTCTCCTGTCACTTACACATCATACAGTTTTCAGCATAAGCTGTGCTTGCTGAAGAGGAAGTGTTTTTACCCCCACACACAGACAGAAGGATGGTTAGAGAGGCAGCATGTTCTCCAAGGTTCACGGTTGTAACATTTAAACATTTTATTATGTTAGTAAAATAACATAAAATTACCAAAGTGTGATACAGCCCGAGACCAAGCAGAGGAGCCTGGTGTATACGTGGTTTATATGCAGTTTATACGCATGATTTTTTTTTTTTAAGAGATCTAAAAGTGACATTAACTTGATGTCCTGTCAGAGCCAAAATATCCCTGTCCATCAGGTTTACAGGTAAAATGTTTAGGGATTTTTTTATGCTCAGTGATAAAGAGACTGATGATCTCTGCTTCTCTTTAAAACGTTCCAGCGCCATCATGATTGTTGTTATGGGCTGTGTCTCGAATCGAAAACTCTAACCATACATTCAAAAATATTTACTAATCTAGAAAATCCAGAAAATTGGTGCTCAAAACAGACCATTCGCTGGTTTTTTAAGGCTGTATGAATGTGACTTTCAGTGACATTTAAAAATATTAGTGTACATAATTCATCATTTAGTATTAATTTGTAAATTTAATTAATAAAAGAGGAGATTTTGACCCCATTTGGAAATCAAGTGACCTCACGTGGGGTCGCAACCCCTAATTTTTGGGAACTTCTGCACTAGATGCTGCTGGAACTGTGGCAGGAACCAGATTACAGAGTCAGATGAGACACGTATAGAGCTTTTTGACAACAAACACTAAAGGACGGTTATACAGAGAAGAATCTAATTCCCACGTTTATGTATGGCGGAGGATCTGTTATGTTGTTTGCCTCCAAATTCCCAGGGAACCTTGTTAGGATACATGGGATCATTGACTCCTTAAAAAATCTGTCTGCTTCTGCCAAGAAGCTACAGCTGGGTTATGGATGGATCTTTCAGAAGGACAATGATTAAAACATGTCCATATCCACACAAAATAGTTCATTGTCCACAGAATGCTTTTGAAATGTCCATCCAGTCCATTCGAGACACGGTGAGGTGAACCGATGTGTCTTTACTAACCACTTGTTATCTGATCATTTGAGAGGGATGTTAATACCAGGTGTAAATGGAGCATCTCTCTGAGAGTGCTCAGCTTTGGGGTGAATGTAATGATCTTATTAAAGACAAACCAACATTACATCTCAACTATAGATCTTCAGGTGCATATGTGTGTGTAACCTCTCCATCACTATTTGTTTCAGATTCCCCAGACTCTGGAATAGAGAAAGTAGCAAATGAGGAACAGCTTAAAGAAGGGGATGATGATGATGGAAGTGATAAGGACATGGAAGAAGAGAGTGAAGAAGAACAGAATGCAAAGACTCAAAGGAAGAAGCCAAAAGAACAGCGTAATGTGAAAAGGAATAGGAAGGGGAAAATGAGCTCAGAAAGTGATGAAGAGGAGGAGGAGGAGGAGCAGAAAAATAAGGCAAAGAAGAAGGGGAAGGTTTTAGATAGTGACGAAGATGATCACATCAGCTCCAGCAGTTCTGATGAAGACAAAGAAAATCAGCACGCAAAAGCCAGAGGTGGAAAGACAAAGCAAAGCACGAGCTCTGACAACGAGGAGGAGGTGAGTGATGAAGACTTGAAAGATGAAGACAAAGAAAATCAAAAGAAAGCAAAAGCTAGAGGTCGAAAGAAAAAGCAAAGTGTGAGTTCGGACAGCCTGGAGGACGTGAGTGGTGAAGAGATGAAGAACAAAGGTGAGATAAAGGATGTTGGAAAAAAGAGCAAAGCAGCCGCTCAGAAGAAGAGAAAAAGAAAAGAGGATAAAAAAGAGCCAAAGTCACCGGAGAGTGAGGCGGTTAGAAAAATGCAGAAGGAAGTCTTCGGGAGTAGCTCTGAAAGTGAAGAAGACGAGGCAAGGAAAACAGAAAGGAAAGGCACGAGTGAAAGCAGTGAAGACGAGAGTGATAAAGAAATGAATAAAAAGAAAGATGTTGATAAAGTGTCCTCTGATGAAGAAGTGAAAGAAACAGGTATGGGTGCTGCCTTTTCTACTTTAAAGCTGTTCTTAGTGTTACTGTGATGTCTCACATTTATCACCTTATTCTTCCCCAGTGAAAGCAAAGGATAAAGACAGGGAAGAGGCAGAGGATTCAGACTCCTCCTCTTCTTCCTTGCCCTCTCTGGAGGAGGATGGAGAAGCAGGGGGGAAGAAGCCGAAACAGGAAGAAGAGAAGAAAAAAAAGAGTGTGTCAAAGAAAAAGAGTAGTGAAATGAGTGAAAGCAAGGCCAAAGGAGGAAAGGTGAATAATGAAGCTGCCAACTTCACCGCCATTTTGTGTTCATTTCCTGTTATCAGTCTTTAGTTTAGTTTTTTTTTTTTTTTTAATTGCCTGTATAGAGCTAATGAGAAGAAAATAGCTTGGTATATAACATTTAGTCTAGCAGATTTTCAGTGTTATGGTTACGCTGCAATATATATACTTCATGATCTGCATCTATCCTGTCAGATTTCAATGCAAAACATAAGCATTACTTCACCAGACCCATTCTGAGTCTTGGTTTCAATACTTATTTCCCACTTTCCAACCAGTAATTTCGACATAACCGACACTATCCATATAATTCTGAAGCAGGCTTATATAAATGAAAGCCACATCATTGAAAAGCAGTAGTCAGTCAAGTGAATAATAACAGCGATTCTGACCAGTTGAGTCCCAGAAAGATTGAAGAATTGATGCAAGAAAGGAAAGAGGCCTAGAAACATAAAACATAATTAGGTATGCTGTTTTAGGAAAAAATTAAATTAAGGGGTGGTGTAATGTGGCCTGATTCAAAGCGGAGCTACAGTTGATTATTTTCCCTATTTCTTTTATACCACAGCAGTTTGTCCAGCATTACAATTTTTAATTTATTAATGCACAAGTCTACTTTTTATGAGTTGATTGTTAGAAAGCGCTGACATAACATGTTAATGTGTTGTGAAGGTGAATGTCGCTACTATAGAAACGATACCAGGTTAGAACAAGAGCATTAATATAAACCTATCAGTTGAATTACAGCCAGCGCTACTGTCTGAGTCATGCTGTTAGAGAAAAGGTACTCAACACCTTGTGGCCAAGCACAGTATTCTACAGAGAATATTTTGGTGACGTTTGGAAAGTTTTTCTGAATGCATTAAATTTAGATAACCAAGTTTGTATGATCAGGTATGTATTAACCATGCTGATTGCTGTATGGCTTGACCTACAGGATGATGAGAATAAAGCCGTGTCTAGACTTAAGCGCTACATCGCTCTCTGTGGCGTACGGCGTAACTATAAGAAGCTTTTAGAGGGCTGCCGCTCAGTGAAGGCCAAAGTTGCTGTGCTCAAGAAAGAACTGGAAGAGCTGGGGGTGGAAGGTCAGTGAAGCCTAACTCATATACTTGTATATTTATCTTTATTAATATGTGTTGAGTGTACACAATGATATCAGTTGTTATTAATTGTACCCTTTAGGTCAGCCGTCCATAGAGAAGTGTAAAAAGGCCAGAATGAAGAGAGAGGAAGCTCAGGAGCTGGCAGAACTGGATGTCAGCAACATAATCACCACTCAGGGTACGTCACTGATATACTGACTTTCTTGGTCCAGGCTCGAACTCGAACATTAACACCCATTTTAGCACGATTGTCCCAGTCATGGTTTAAATGCGCAGTTAGTGAAACTTTAAGCCACAAATTTTAGAATAAATCCATGAAGCATAGAATAAGAATAAACTTTAGGTTGTCAAAATTAACTGTCATGTTGTTAAGAAGGAATAGCACACTGGTAAAATTTATGGCTCAAGAACACAGTAGAAGATGACTAAAGAACAGCTTGTTAAAAAGCACATATTATTAGGTAATATGGAAGAATTTGAAGAATTGGAGACAGCCTTGTGAATAGATGAACCTGTGCCAGAGAGCTGGAATAAGAAAAACATGGAAGAAAAAGTGCTCATGATATAACCTCATCTGTGGAACAATGTGGCGTGGCCATATATGACGACGTTGAACTAAAACTCACTGAGATCCATGCCTCATCAGTGACTCAAAACTGGCAATGTGTCAGGACTGGCAGCTCTCAACCTGAAAATATATCCAGCATTGGTTGATGCCTATGGGATGAAAATAAAATTTGGGATGAAAATAAAATTTGCAGCTCAATACTGGACACTTCTATTCAAGCTTGCCCATTTGCCCAATAACTTATGGTGTTCTGCAGCTGGACTATCTATAAAACAGTTATGATTTCTAGAGTTTTTGTACAGTACAGATGTTAAATACACTACCAAAATACAAGGAATCCTTGAGTGTTTTTTCCTTTATACTGGCTTCTATCCTTATCTTTTGCCAACTATGTAAGTTCATCTCTTTGTATTTCAGGTCGTCCTAAACGGCGAGCTGCAGCACCATGGACGAATCTTCAGAGTAGCTCACCTCCACCATCAGCCTACAAACGTGTGGTGGGCTCTGACTCAGACAGTGAAGAGGGCAACGCGGGCAAGAGGCGCAAGAGAGCAACAGACTGGCGCAATCTGCAGGGGATCATCAGCGATGACGCAGACAGCAACTAGCCAGCTTTCTCACTATAGACTGTAGACGAAGTGTTCATAATGTATTCTGTTCAAGCTCTTCAGTCTATTCTAAGTTTGTTACCATGTTTTCCTATGATGAATATTTATCAGTGCACTACTTTTATATGCTAATGTTCCTTTATGCAATTTATTGAAATAATAAAGAATTGTCATTTGTACTTTTTCCCCTTTTTTATTTGTTTTGGTATTACGTTAATACATACTCTGATTTTTTTAAAAATATAAAAGTGACAGTGAAAAAAATATCAGGTTATGCTGACACAAGGTTGGTGTGAAAGCTGTGGTGCTGTTGTCACATCTTTTTTGATATTTTTGGGATTTCTCACCTGAATTTTTAGGTGCGGCACAGTAGGGGACAGATATGTCTTTTTTTCCTGTCTTCTGTAAATAAATATGCACATCTTATCTCTGGCTGAGATTTGAAGTTACGTGCAACACCAAAATTAATTTAGCATAAGAAAATTTAAGGCAAAAAAAAAAATTATTGTGTCAAGATTTTTTTTTAATCACTTTGTTACAAGACTTCATGCTATGGTGAATGAGCCAAAAGACTGTGCTTTATCATGCTGGTATTTCATTGTTCCTAGTTTTAGCTTCTATCATGAGACATTATGTAATGAGGTTGCTGTCAATGAGTAAACCAATTATATATTTCCTGGTCAAATCCCAAATTACACCTTATTTAACTTGTGCTCATGATTCACTTGTTCCATATAAAATCCTTATATTGGAGTACAAGCAGCAATCATTGGTTTCAAGCTCACTTGTTACACCAGATGTTAGCAAGCGAATAGGTTAAATAGTTTGTAGAAATTAATGTAATACAATTTCGCTTTACATTGGAGTGGTGTAGACTTAGGTGAAATGAATAAATATGTGGATGTATAGTACAAATCTTTGAAAAAGCTCTTTCTGGTTTTGTTTGATTTTCTTATCAGGAACTATGACTAGACGATAGAGAGGGAGAGGAGGAATGGGATGATGGAGAAAGAAAGGAAGAGGCTGGGGAAGCCACAGTTGCCATTTGATCCAAGGTGTTTGGTTGTGTTTATCCAGTCCTGGTACTGAGACACTCTGGTGTACACACCAGGGAACCTAGGCAAAGCGCATTCATGGCCAGAGCTCACAATACCAGCCTGAACCCATGTTGTGTTGACCTTGACCACCAGTGGACCTCCAGAATCACCCTGCATGGACAACAAGCTGTTAGCTACAAGTCTGCTTTTCTACAACGTGACACTGTACTGTGACCAGACATAGTATGATGGTGTTGGTTTCTTGCCTGGCATGAGTCCTTGCCCCCCTCAGTGAGGCCAGCACATATCATGTTGTCTGTGATGATATTATGTCCATAAGAGTTTGCGCAGGCGCTGTTATTGACAATCGGCACCTGCACCTCCTGCAGGGTTTCAGGATACGGCCCTGTGAAGATCCATGATGAACTTTTACCAAAATGCTTTGACAAATCAACTTTATACATTAAAAATAAGGTAATTAAACATGCAGTTCACTGGCTGTGGAGCACTCACCACTAAAGCTAATGGCACCCCATCCTGTGACCCAGACATTAGTTCCAGGGGGAAAATCACTGTTGGTTGCTGCTAGGCACACCGGCATGATATAGTTGGTAAAATTCACCGGAGCAGCAAGCTGGAGTAGTGCAATGTCATTGTCGTTATTTATATCATTATAGCTTGGGTGATTGATCGTTGTACGAACACTTCTTTGCTGCTTATTAGGGTTAGACCCCTCCAGATTTACCATCCCTAGATTGACTGTGACATCCGGTAAAGTCCTGAAAATCAAAGTAGAGACTGAGTCAGACTGAATCTCACTGATAACTAAATTTGCTGCTACTGTCTGCCATATAATGTCCCATGCTCATTGGATGCCTTATCTTGTCAACATTTTATACTTACAATAAACTATCATACAAAAGTTTACTTCCAGTAAACTATAGGACAATTTAGATAAGATGTTTTTATGTGTTTAAAATGCGAGCACCCATATTATAATTTTATGGTTATTTTAGAGTTTTCCCTGTCCACACCTTTGGAAACAGTGAGCAGCCGATAAGACCCAGTTCTCATCAATCAGGCTGCCACCACAGAAATGGAAGCCTCCTGACTGAATGCTGACCTGCCAAGGCCAAGCACCAAGAGCAGCATCTCCACCACCCACAATCTTGGTGTTCAGTGGAGGCCGACCACACACTAGTAGAAAACAGAAAGAATAAATAAATAAATAAATAAATAAGTCCTTTTAAATGCCTACCACTTGGTCTGACATGGTGTCTGATAATTAACCCCATAAATACAGAGACACACATAGTTGAATACATGAGTAAGTTATAGTAACAGGTACATGTACCTTTTTTGTCGAATGTAAGGCTGGAAAAATTTCAATAAGACATGAAAACAGACATCCGCAGAGCTAAATACTATTATGGAAGAGCTGTTGCTTTATTTCGCTATGTCACACAATGATAAATCCAATTCTCTTGCCAAAAAATAATGGCATCATTATTTTGCCTGCCCAAAGTATGTTTGGTTATGTTAATCAAAAACTTACCATCTAGCTGGGACAGTGAGCCTAATGGGGAAGGAAGAGAGAACACAGTTACACACAATGCTTTGTACAACAGTACAAGAGAGTTTAGCCTTCTAATTACAGTTAGGTGCAAAAGTTTGCATACCCTTAGGACAAAATACAGAAGAAATTAATTTCATCATGTGTGTTAGATTTGTGTGTAGTTTCCTTTATTACAAGAGGCAAAAATAGGAAACTAGTCTATTTAAAACTTTATTGCTGAAAAAAAAATGATATGACTTTGTATCTTTTTCTAAATGCAGTAGCCTATAAATTCTCTCTAATAACCCGGATTACTTTAACTTCCTCCATTACTATAGAGTAATACCACAGAGTATACAAGTGTAAACAAAATATAAACAAATTAGTCATTTAACCCATTGTGACCCTGACCAGGATAAAACACTTAATGATAACTGAATAAAAGCCGTAAATGTGTTAAGTAGCTAGTGCAGCGCGAGCCCTGTGCACGCGTTATTTGCCTGGGGAGCTTCTGACGGGCGCGTGAAAGCGCAAAATGCTCGCTCCCGCGATTGTCTGTTGGTCACGCGCAGAGTGGGTGGTTAGCATACATACACTGTATGCTAACTGATATGCTAGGTAAATGCCCTATAATGATTTTCATTAAAGGTCCACATTTAACCTTATTTTTAATCGTTTTCAGGGGAACGGTCATAAAGTTATTTTACAGCAATGTGGTTGATGGTATTATTTTATTATTATTCAGGTGTATTGGGACATCAGGAAAACTGGGACAGTTTAACTCAGGGTTATTCCATTCCATCTCAGGTGGTCCAACACAGGTTGCTTGGCCATTTTTAATTTTCCTATTTTTAAATGTTTTTTTTTTTTTGTTTGTTTGTTTTTTTGAGTGATTACCTCTATATATTGGCATTGCAAAACCACCAGATTTTTTTTTCCCTTGGTTTAACCATGACTGCAATCTTTGTGTCATGGCACACAACAAATTTTGGTTATACATCTGTTTACTGAAACCTCAATATTTCGGGTCAGGATGGTCATGTAAAATACTTTTCATTTTTATTATTAAACAGCTGTATAACCAATATATATATATATATATATATATATATATATATATATATATATATATATATATATATATATATATATATATATATATATTTGTTGTGTGCCATGACACAGATGGCCATCATGGTTAAACCAAATTTAAAAAAAAAATAAATTAAAAAAATTTTTAAAAAATGATGATATTGCAATGTCAATACATAGAGGTAATCACTCAAAAATATTTGAAAAATACTGAGGTAGGAGAAATGATTTTATTTTAGTTTATGAAATTGTTATGACATATATTCTATATTACACACACACACACCAAGCATGTGAGACAGTCAACACTTTGAGGATTTCAGAAATGTAGAATGTGTTGGGAAGCATATATAAAATGGAAATTCAAAAACTGTCCCAATATATCTGAATTCACCCTACTTTTACCACATTAGATTAAGCTGTTTTTCCTCCACATTTTTGTGTGGCAGAATATAAAACAAGACAAGACAGTCAGATCCAAGGTAGAGTGCAAGAAACTCAGCACTAATAATGACAATTAAATCAATGTATTGTAATAGTCTCACTCTGAAAGTTGATATCCATTTTAACACAAACTATGTATGCAGTCTGGCCAAAACAATAACAATAATTGCTCTTTGTGAGTATTTGGTCCCATGTCAAATCTCTACAGCCTCACAAACCTCAGGCAAAGTAAGACTGCAACTATGTCATTTGGGTTCAGAGTCTAACTTCATGTATGTTAGTGGTTCAGCCAATATCTTAGCTCTGCGATGTGTACCATAAGTAAAGAAATGCCTTCATTCTTTACATAGTGCTTACAAAGTACTACAAACACTGAGGTTTCAAATCAGCTGATATTTTGTCGTATTAAACATAATTAAATATGAGAGAGTATTATTGAATATTTGCTCGATTGAATGTTTACTTCATCATAACCAGCGTTTCCTTTGCACCTACCTGTAGCATTAAGGAGTAGAGCACATACTACACACACAATCTTCCACAAATAAATTTCCATGATATTGTGTGTTCTCTGACTTCAGGTAGTCTTCTCTCTCTTGAAGACCTTTGTGTCTAAAGTTCTAAGGTTTTTTCCTTCTTGCATTCCAGGCACATATAATCTGTTATCTCCCCTACATGCGTCACCTACTTACACACCCTCATGAGAGGTTTATTTATTGTATTTATTATATTAGATTTAACTTTATTGTCATTGTACAGAGTACTAGTACAATGAAATACATTCTTCACCAAATTCTACAGTATAAACAAACAAATAACCTTAGGTGACAATAACAACCAAAAAAAAAAAACAACAACAGATTTCAATATGTAGTCATTTTTCCAGAAAGTAAACCAACATTCGGAAACCAGGTGGGAAAAAATAAGTACCCCCTTTCATTCAGTAACATGTAGAACCACCTTCAGCAACAATAACTTGAAGTAAACATTTTCTGTAGGACATTTTTAGTCTCTTACATCATTTTGTCAGCTTAAGCTGCTGGACAGATGGCCTCACATTTGTCTTAAGAATATTCTGGTATGAAGTGGAGTTCATTGTTGTCTCAATGACTGCAGGTTTCCCAGGTCCTGTGGCTGCAGAACGAGCCCAAATCATCACCTCTCCACCACCGTGCTTTATAGTTGGAATGAGGTGTTTGTGGTGATACGCTGTGTTTCAGTTTCACCAAACATGGCGCTGTGCATGAAGACCAAACATCTCCACCTTGGTATTTTCTTTTTCCCACGACTGTAACAGTATAGCAGTGTCAATAATTTGGAGTAGACAAGGTAACAGCTCTTGTCACAGGTTAATGATTGTGTGCAAGGAACTGTCTTGTAAAATCTGTGCACAGAGTATTTCATCTGTGTTTGGGGTAAGCTGTGACCTGGCTCCACTGCAGGAAATTCTAATTATTATATGGAAGTAAAACTCTGTAAAGCTACTTTGTGATAATATCTGTTATAAAATCTACAAAATTAATCAGTGTGAGAAAAGGAGTTCACATAGTCTTGGGTCACACTTCTTTTATACTGAGTGTTCACTGGTTAGAGCGTCTGCTTTATGAATACACTATTGAAAAACATGTCTTGAACTGCCTTGTAACCGTATTGAACTTTGGCCTCACTCTGTCTGAGAAGGATTAACATTTTGAGCCTTAGTCCATCTCAACAATTTTCTCTTAGTATCACATCAGAAAATTTCTCTCATCGCTCATGTCTGTGACATCCTCATTAGGGGTCTGGATCTGAATTTCTGTAATGCAATTTTTTTTTTTTTTTAAATTCCCCTCACTTTCAGGTTGAATATCTCTGGTGGGGGACCAGATACAAACCTAACATTTTAAGAGAAATAAGTCCTCTATAGTAGCATTCTGCTGCAAAAAAATCTTTGAGTTAGAGATTCCACTGGTTACAGAGCTAGGGCTAGTAGAAATCTAGGGAAAAGCCTACTTTATTCATGCATTTTGAGAAATGAACAGATTTAATATAAGCATAACAAATAATACAAATGAAAAGTTTTACAGTAATTATGTTTATTATTTAAAATGTTACTACATTTGATATTGGCAACAGTGAAGCATGATCTATTAGAGGGTTCTTTGAATCTGCAGAGTTTAGCGCCAACCTCCAAACTCACCTGCCTGTAATTTTCTAGTAATTCCAAAGACCTTGGTTAGCTTGTTCAGGTATGTTTGATTAGGGTTTGAGCTAAACTTTGCAGGACAGTGGACCTCGAGGGCCAGATTTGATTTGTCATGTTGGTACAGGTGTACAGTTGGTATAGTAGCATTCTGCTGTTAATTTTTTCTACTCAATGTATAATGTAATAAACCACATATAATGTAATACCTCACTACATTATGTACAAAAAACATTAATTACTGTATCAAATGTTTATTAAATCATGACACTTCACAATATTATTGCATTAGGCTTGGTCGTTCTGTTACAGAAAGCTTCACATTATGAATTGCTGTCACCCAAAAATCAAGAGATTTGTAGAAAATTAAGTTGACATATGTCCGTTAAGTACTTAAGTAAAAGCTACAGATAAAAGCTAAGTATGGATCTTGTGTAAGGCATTGATATAATATAGTAATGTTAACTCACTCCTTTTGTTTTGCTTGTATGTTTAATTTGACTGATATCACTAGGAGTTGTAGAGGGAGAGGAGGAATGGGATGATGGAAGAAGAAAGGAACAGACAGAAGAGGTTGGGGGAGCCATGATTGCCATTTGAGAATTGAATAAATCCAGGTTGATTGTTGCTGATCTTGCTGTTAATCCAGTCTTCATACTGAGACACTCTGGTGTACACACCGGGGAAATTAGGCAAAGCGCATTCATGGCCAAAGCTCACAATCCCAGCCTCAACCCATGTTCCACCGATCTTGACCACCAGTGGACCTCCAGAATCACCCTGCATGGACAACAAGCTGTTAGCTACATGTCTGCTTTTTCTATTTTCTATGACACTGTACTGTGAGCAGAAATATTATGACAGGTTTTAGATTTCTTACCTGACATGAGTCTTTTCCTCCTTGAGTTAAGCCAGCACACATCATATTGTCTGTGATAGAGCCAGATCCATATGCTTTTGCACAGTCACTGTTACTGACAATCGGCACCTGCACCTCCTGCAGGGTTTTAGGGAACGGCAGATTCACTGTGAAGACCCATGATTAAGTTTTACCAACATGCTTTCATGTAAATGTTGCTGAAAAATCTAGTTTGGTCTGACCAGCTACCACCCACCAAAACACAGACCAAGCTGGTAAAGCTACGATCTTTGCCAGCTAGTAAGTTATTTTTCATTACCCTTGTTACTTGACTAAATTAACTAAAATAAAAGCTGGCAAAGGTGGTCTATCAGCTTGACAAGCTTGGCTTGTTTTGGCAGCTGGCTGGTCAGACCAAGTTGGATTTTCGGGGTAAGAATATTTTATATTTCAAAGCAAGGTGTGGTTCATTTCTTTACAGATTTTTTTCAAATCAACTAGTTACATTGAATTAAACATGTAATCCACTGCGTGTGGCAATATTTACCGCTGGATGCAATTTTACCCCATCCTGTGACCCAGACATTAGTACCACCAGGAAAAGAACTGTTGCTTGCTGCAAGGCACACTGGCATGACATAATTGGTGAAATTAACTGAAGAGGAGAGCTGGACTAGTGCAATATCATTGTCATGGGTGGTAGGGTTATACTCTTGGTGATTAATAATGCTACTAGTGCCTGTTTTCTGCATATTAGAGTTAGTTCCCTCCA
Source organism: Pangasianodon hypophthalmus (assembly GCF_027358585.1). Taxonomy (NCBI): domain Eukaryota; kingdom Metazoa; phylum Chordata; class Actinopteri; order Siluriformes; family Pangasiidae; genus Pangasianodon; species Pangasianodon hypophthalmus. The sequence continues at coordinate 8,938,976 of NC_069722.1, read as the reverse complement.
GACTTTCCATTCCTAGATAGATTGTGATTTCAGGTGCAGTAATGCTGAAAATGAAAGGAAGAGATATTGAGACTGATATTACAATGTCATTTGTCACTCCCCATCCCTTATTTCCTTATGTTTTATATTTACAATAAACAGTAATAACCTGCTTACACTAAACAGTGGAATACCTTATGTGTTGTACACTATGAAAATGCAAATACATACATTATTATTGTGTGGTGATTTTAGACTTTCTCAAGCATAACTCTCAGTATACCTTTGGAAACAGTGAGCAGCCGATAAGACCCAGTTCTCATTGATCAGGCTGCCACCACAGAAATGGAAGCCTCCTGACTGAATGCTGACCTGCCAAGGCCAGGACCCAGGAGCAGCATCTTCACCACCCACAATCTTGGTGTTCAGTGGAGGCCGACCACACACTGGTAGAAAAGAGGAAGGTCATAAAAGCACACATCTATATTCTAATTGGAATTTTACTTGAATTTTTCTTTAAGAAGAACAGCCATTATTAAATTAGAGTAGACATTGGATTGTAAAGTGCAAGAAATTTTATTTTGAAAATATTTTTGGGCCACTGATATTAGTGGTTATTACAGTTTGTCAGTCCTTTTTAAGTGTTATCTTGGGTTATACCTGATCTTCCTAAGTAGCCACAGTGTAAAACAAAAAGAAAGACCTTGTAAATTTACAGTACAGAGTTGCCACGTAGTTGTAATTAATTAATATTGTTAGTATTGATAATATTAATACTGTAATTAATATTAAATGTTATACTGAAAGATATACTATATATTTATATTGTTGTTTTAACTAATTTCTTGTATAAAATAAACATCTTAAATAAATTTAAATGTGTGAAAAACATCCTATGGACCCTGAATACCTCAGAAAAAAACATGGAGAAAACAAGCTATATATATGTATGGGTTATCTCTTTAAAATATCAGGCTAGCTAGCAAACATGTGTTATCTAGCTAGGCTAAGATTGCCTAGCACTGTCTAGCTTTACCGCAAGTTTAAACGTGTTGCACTTACCCTGCTTCACTAAAATAATTACTGTTATTCTATAGCTTTTGTCATTTGCTGCTTCAGCTAAATATATCTGGTTAAAAATGTGTTTTATATGTTTTACTGTGTTATTCTATAGTCACAGGATTGTTACTGTAGCTATATTGTAAAGTCCTTTGATGCAGTATAATATTCCCAATAAAACATGAGGGCTACAGTATCATACTGGTTTGAACACTATTTCATTTATAATAGAATTTTTGTTGTGTTTTCACATTGCTGTCTGCCCTTGTATATGAGGTTTAGCTTTCAACTGCTCTTAAAGTTTTTTTTTAAATATATACATGTATATATATATATACATATATATATATATATATATATATATATATATATATATAGTTGTCACACACACACACACATATATATATATATATATATATATATATATATATACATATATATATATATATATATATATATATATGTATATATATATATGTGTGTGTGTGTGTGTGACAACTGGCACGATTCTGCCCTACATGCTTTGTGTTTCTGCTTGCATGGCAACAGTGTCATGGGTTTTATCTTTGTTTTCAGTTCTCTTTTGATATAATCTCCACCCTATCATTTTATTGGCTTATTTCATTTGTATTCAATCTTTTGTGCATATACTGTATACCCATCTGTGTTTATTCTTTTCACTTTAATACTATGCCATATTTTTTCCTGTTTTCCAAACTACCACATTTCTTCCTAGCTTTTCTGGTTTTGACCTTTGTCTGTTTCCCTAATCTGGAGCATGCACCTTCTATGTGATTTCTGTAACTTAAATACATACATATATACCATCTGAATGCTATAACAATAAATGTATCATGTTGATGTAATAAAATGTTCTACTCTTTTTTTTTTTTTTTTTTTTTTCATTTTGTTTGTAATTCTTAATTTGCTCCAGGAATTAAGATCCCAGCACACATTGCTTTTGAACTGAAGTTTATGGATTTTACACCGGTGTGAATTTCCATTCTTAGCTTCTCTACACTTACAGAAAAATCACATACTGTACAGTTCATGTGTGATTATGTGAGTAATATTGTAATCAAATGTGTAAAAACATGTGAATATTATATGAGAATTAATAAAATCATGTGAAAAATGAAACCCATGTTCCCAACATGTAAAAAACTTAACATGTGAAAAATAAATAAATAAATCACATGGGGGAAAATCTCATGTGAAAAACAAATCACGTGGGGAAAAATTTCACATGTGAAAATTAATTACCTATGTGGAAAAAATGAGGAAAAAAAAAACGTGTCCTACATTGAAAAAATAACTGAAAATAAGTGAATAATGTAGAACATAGCTCAGTGTGAAAATATGAGAATCAAAAGGGGAAAAAATTGCATAATGTTTGAAATAACTCAGTTGATCACTATCGTTGCACACACTATATGGTTGTGATGTATGGTAATTCCTCTTTGGTGGCTACAATAGCGTATACCCCCCTTTTAACTCTGTACATGTGAATCACACTCAGAGTTTCTTCTTTAACACTACTAGACTAAAATGATGAACAATGACATGGAGTTAAAACACTAACACTGGCATGGTTATTAAATTAACACAGGTCACTGAGAATTATATAAACACTATAAAAGTATAAAAAGACTTACAATTGTGAATTACTGGGTATATAAAACACTGCAAATACACTCTCGTTTATTCATGAAATTAACTTCGAGCTGAAGTTTGGGTTCACTCAGACACCACATCATCATGAACCTGTTAGCTCAAACTGGTAAATCCACTTCGTAGTGTCTAACCTCTCTTCTAAAAATAAAATGCTTTTGTCACCATTATTTTGCCTGATGCAAGCATATTGTGAGTGTGTGTGTGTGTGTTTGTGTGTGTGTGTGTGTGTGTGTGTGTGCAGTTTGAATCAAGAACTTACCATCCAGCTGGGAGAGTAAGCCTAATGGAAAAGGAAGAGACAAGAACAATGTTTAGTGCTCTATCAAACAATGTCACAGAGATTTGCCCATATATAATATTCATAGCTTTTGCTTTCTAAATACAGAATAACGGACAGCCAACATGCCAACATGCAGATTATAATAAAAATAATCAAGAGAACCCTCTATTAGTGAGATTGATTGAAAAGGTTTGAGCTCTCTTAAGAGCGAGGATGTTATTGCTTCAGCCAAGACAATAAAATGACCACATCATGATGCCAGTAGAAAACAATAGATATAGTTCATGGCAATAAATACACCAGCCTGATTTATAACTGCCTAGGACAGTTTGTGTACAGAATATAGTGCAATGTCACTGACAAAAAATAATTTAAAACAAATTTTCAAAGATATTTTTATAGATTATCATTTGCAACGGTTGAATGAAATAAATTATTTTTAATTCCATTCAAACTGTATAAGCAACTACTTGCTCTAGTTGAATCTCAGCACTAATAATGACATTTAAATCAATGTATTGTAATAGTCTCACTCTGAAAGTTGGTATCCATTTTAACACAAACTATGTATGCAGTCTGGTCAAAACAATAATTGCTCTTTGTGAGTATTTGGTCTCATGTCAAATCTCTACAGCCTCACAAACCTCAGGCAAAGTAAGACTGCAACTATGTCATTTGGGTTCAGAGTCTAACTTCAAACTTGCTTGGCGAATCTTCGTCCACTTTTCTTTATATGACTACACTCACCAAATACTTTATCAGGAACACTATACTAATCCTGGGTAGGGCCTCCCTTTGCTCTCAAAACAGCCTCAATCTGTATTTACAAGATTCACTGACAGGTTTGTGAAGAACTTCTCAAACAAGTATGTTACTGGTTCAGCCAATATCTTAGCTCTGCGATGTGTACCATAAGTAAAGAAATGCCTTCATTCTTTACATAGTGCTTACAAAGTACTACAAACACTGAGGTTTCAAATTAAGTATGAGAGAGTATTATTGAATATTTGCTCGATTGAATGTTTATTTCATCATAACCAGCGTTTCCTTTGCACCTACCTGTAGCATTAAGGAGTAGAGCACATACTACACACACAATCTTCCACAAATAAATTTCCATGATATTGTGTGTCCTCTGACTTCAGGTAGTCTTCTCTCTCTTGAAGACCTTTGTGTCTAAAGTTCTAAGGTTTTTTCCTTCTTGCATTCCAGGCACATATAATCTGTTATCTCCCCTACATGCGTCACCTACTTACACACCCTCATGAGAGGTTTACCACATTGATCTAGGACTAGTGCCCCATAGGAGAGTATTTTTTTATTGTATTTATTAGATTAGATTTAACTTTATTGTCATTGTACAGAGTACTAGTACAATGAAATACATTCTTCACCAAATTCTACAGTATAAACAAACAAATAACCTTAGGTGACAATAACAACCAAAAAAAAAAACCACAACAGATTTCAATATGTAGTCATTTTTCCAGAAAGTAAACCAACATTCGGAAACCAGGTGGGAAAAAATAAGTACCCCCTTTCATTCAGTAACGTAGAACCACCTTCAGCAACAATAACTTGAAGTAAACATTTTCTGTAGGACATTTTTAGTCTCTTACATCATTTTGTCAGCTTAAGCTGCTGGACAGATGGCCTCACATTTGTCTTAAGAATATTCTGGTATGAAGTGGAGTTCATTGTTGTCTCAATGACTGCAGGTTTCCCAGGTCCTGTGGCTGCAGAACGAGCCCAAATCATCACCTCTCCACCACCGTGCTTTATAGTTGGAATGAGGTGTTTGTGGTGATACGCTGTGTTTCAGTTTCACCAAACATGGCGCTGCGCATGAAGACCAAGCATCTCCACCTTGGTCTCATCAGTCTAAAGGATATTGTTCCAGACCTTTGGTTGTTTGTTCAGATGCAATTTTGCAAAACTAAGTCGTACAGCCATATTCTTTTTGGAGAGAAGAGGCTTTTTCCTAGGCACCCTTCCGTGGAAGAATATAAACATTTAATGTGCTTACAGAGGCCTGTAGGGTTTTTCTTTATATCTCTGGGCATTAAACAGTCTGGCCTTTCGACTGAATTTGCTGGAATGCCCACTCCTCGGAAGATAGGCAACTGCATTTATAGGGGTAATTACACTTCTTGATGATTAACGAATCTTGAGCATTTCATTAAAAACACCTGGCTGCTAATTACTCTATTCATGACTGTGGAAACAGAAAGGGTGTACTTATTTTTTCCCACCCGGTTTCTGAATGTTGGTTTACTTTTTGGGAAAAATGTCTACATATTGAAATTTGATGTGTTTTTTTTGTTGTCACCTGAAGTTATTTGTTTGTTTATACAAGATGGTAAGGACCACACAATTGTTATTTAGGCCCTGATAAATAAAAACATAGAATTGAAGAAGGGGGTATTTTCTTTTTCCCACGACTGTAACAGTATAGCAGTGTCAATAATTTGGAGTAGACAAGGTAACAGCTCTTGTCACAGGTTAATGATTGTGTGCAAGGAACTGTCTTGTAAAATCTGTGCACAGAGTATTTCATCTGTGTATGGGGTAAGCTGTGACCTGGCTCCACTGCAGGACATTCTAATTATTATATGGAAGTAAAACTCTGTAAAGCTACTTTGTGATAATATCTGTTATAAAATCTACAAAATTAATCAGTGTGAGAAAAGGAGTTCACATAGTCTTGGGTCACACTTCTTTTATACTGAGTGTTCACTGGTTAGAGCGTCTGCTTTATGAATACACTATTGAAAAACATGTCTTGAATTTCTGCCTTGTAACTGTATTGAACTTTGGCCTCACTCTGTGATAGGAGATAATGTTAGCTAGCTACATCATTTCTCTTCCACCAGGGGTGGAAAATAACTTGAGTAATTTTATTTTGTTGCCATGCTTTTTGCTTATTTTGGGGTATTTATGCTTTACGTGAGTGTTAATGAAACTGAATACATGTACTCATATTTAATTACATTAAAGAAAAAAAATTACTTTTTAAAGCTATTTAATACACACTGCCTACATTTTTATTTAGATCCTCAAAGTACTTGTTACAAATCTTCTTCTATCATCTAGCCAAACAAATGCTTTATATATTAAAAGACTTTATTTGTCACATATACATTACAGCACAGTGAAATTCTTTTCTTCTCATATCCCAGCTTGTTAGGAAGCTGGGGTCAGAGCACAAGAGCACCCCTGGAGCAGAGAAGGTTAAGGGCCTTACTCAAGGGCCCAACAATGGCAGCTTAGTGATGCTAGGGCTTGAACCCCCAACTTTCTGAGCAGCAACTCAGAACCTTAACCTTTGAGCCACCACTGCCTATATAGCAAGTAAATGGGCTTCCACACATATTATTTACATTTCATTTTAAAACATTTACTCACATTCAACAATGTAGAAAAAAAAACTATAGCATGCATTTGAGGATTTTGAAGATTTGAAGAAGCTATTAGACTGCAGTGTTGAACTTGTGGATGAATGCCCCTGTTCCTACCTCAGTAAAATGTTTAATGTAAAGATTTATATAAAATGAATCTCTTTAGCCTGGCTAAAAGACATGAACTCTATCTAATTTGAAAAAAGCACATCGAAGTAAGTTATTTACCTATGTTTAACTAAGTTAGCCTGGTTTCTTTGCTAATGGCAGGTTAGACTAGCATGGCATAGTTGCCTAGATTAGTTTTAGAAGTAATAAAGGTTAATTTACATTAACTTAATTTCTTCCAGTAAAAACCTTTTTTTTTTAACCTTCACTTGAGTACATTTCTGGCTGCATGCTGTATACAGTTTTAATTGAATAAGATTTTATTTGTACTTTCACTTAAGTATAATTTCTCAATACTTTATCCATGCCTGTCTTTAACAGAAACAGTTTTCTGACAACTACAGCCACTGCGTTTGCATCTTTGTCCTTATGGATACATTTTTGGCCTGCCATCAAATTGCAGGTACTTGGTGATATCTGATTAAATAAGGCCACAGATGAATTTCTCCAACTCATCAGAAATGAACAGGAGCCTTTTGGCCCTGCATGTCTGAGCCACAAGAACATACAATGAAAATTAACAAATGGAGACATTTTTTATTATTACTGTGCAGGCAAAGCTATTAAATACACACTGCCCACAAATCATTTATTTATCTCACATCTGTAACTCATTCATTAAGGTCACTTTGGCTGCAACGTTGAGTGATTTTGAAGGCAGCTACATTGGGCATCAAAGTCATGAGCAAAAAAACTGTTTTTATGTTTTCATGTATACAGTAGGCATACATGGACACACACACTCACTGGTCATTCTAAGCTTTTCTTCTTCTATCCTCCTACCTAAAAAATGTACTATTTGGTATCATCTTAGCACATTTCACTTGTGGTACTGGTGAAATCTATTTCAGGTTAAACCAATAACAAAGAATCATTGGATGCCATGAGGTGGTCTTTCATAGACAGAAACCAAATTTAAAAGCCATCCTGTAGGGATAAGTAGTTTATGTTTGTTTTTTCATCTATCACCCCCCATGGGTACCCTCACCTCACATAAGATTTGATGGGTTAATCAAAATACCTCATTAGGCTTCTGTTTGGTTAAATTCATTTTCTAATAAAAGGGGAACAGTACTGAAAACTGTAAACTAGGCCATATTCCATTACATATACCAACAATAAAAATCATTACAAATATTTTGTTTTGCTTATTCTTATCTGAGAGTGGCAAGATGAAATAAAGGTGTGGATAAAAATTCCAGCTAGCTGGCTGTCTAGAAGTTTGTCACATTAATTTGTCCATGTAGTACACAGTTATAGAAGGGATTTATTTATAATCGCACTATCCTGTGTCACCCAGATGAGGATGGGTTCCCTTTTGAGCCTGGTTCCTCTCAGGGTTTCTTCCTCATATTGTCTCAGGGAGTTTTTCCTTGCCACCGTTGCCTCTGGTTTGCTCATTAGGGATAAATTCATATATTTACAATTTATATCCTGAATGTATTTATTTCTGTCTGCTTTGTGACAATGTCCATTGTTAAAAGCACTATACAAATAAAATCGAGCTGAATTAGGCGAATTCCGTTTTGTTTATTTAGCACTTTCAACAGTGGACATTGTCAGAAAGCAGCTTTACAGCAATTTGGATATAGATTTCTATTTAGATCCATCAGGAGCAGGTCAGAAGTGACTGGCAAGGAAAAACTCCATGAGTTGTCATGAAGTAATAACCTTGAGAGGAAAAACATGCAGAAGGGAGCACATCCTCTTCTGGGTGATATCAGATAATGGGATTAGGAGTCATTACTCTTCCACAACTGTACACTATAAAGTCAAAAAGTATTGTGTGTGATGAAAGGATCTTCAGTACGAGCATTTTTTTTTTTTATTTCATTAGAGTTTAAATCTTTAAATCTGTTGTATACAAGTGAAGTTATTGACTGAATAATGGATGAAACTTGGGTATAAACTGTTTTCACTGAGTGCAGTCTTTAGGTTATCCAGCTAAGACCACAATCTTAATGGTATCCATATGGTACCATCAAAAGCAATCTCACAGCAATCTTTAGGCTGTCTATGTAGGGCCATCTTCAGCTCCTGTAATTGATTCTCAGATGAAGGAAGCTCCAAGCAGTAGTATAGCGTCAGGATGGGTCAGGCAGGTCTGAAGGGAAGAAGGAATCAGTGTCACCAGCATCTCATCAGCATTACATTAGATAAGCTAGCATTACATTACATAAATATATGTAAATAATTGTAATTAGACAAACCTGGTGCAAATATACCAGGTGCTGCTGGATAGATGTATGTACAGATATTAATATGTAACATACACATACAGAAGAAGAGGGGAATCCCACTACTAACTAGAGACAATGAGTTTGGTTATTTTATTACAGAAAGCTTCAGATTATGAATTTCTATTACAGTGAAAGATGCTTCCATAAGACTATATGGATTGTTCAAGAAATGTGGCTGAACTAAACTGTCCCTGTCTCTTAGAAACGTTTTTTTTTTTTTTTTTTTTTTTAACAGAAAATAAAGCAGAGTTAAATACTCAGGTAAAAGCTCCAGATAAAAGCTTTGCATGGCTCTTCTTTAAGACATAGACAAAATACAGTGATGTTAGCTTACTCGCATATCTGCTCTTCTACCTTATGACAATGTACCATGTCCCAAATTAATATGACAGGTTTTAGATTTCTTGCCTGGCATGAGTCTTTTCCTCCCTCAGGTAGGCCAGCACACATCATATTGTCTGTGAAAGAAAGAGATCCATACATGTTTTCACAGTTGCTGTCGCTGACAATCGGCAGCCGCACTTGCTGCAGCGTGTTAGGGTATGACGAACAGTCTGTGGAGACCCATGATGAACTTTTACCAACATGCATTTACATAATGAACGCTACTGAAAAATCCAGCTTGGTCTGACCAGCTACCAGCACTGAAAACACAAGATGACCTAATCAGACTGGTAGACCCTCTTTGCCATCTGGTAGGAGCTGGTAAGTTATTTTCCAGCTGTCCTGTTGACCAATTTAGCCTGTTTTGGTAGCTTGTAGCTGGTCAGACCAAGATGATTTTTCAGCAGGGAAGAACATTCCAAAGCAAGGAATGATTCTCTTTTTTTTTTCAAATCAACTTAATACATTGAAATAAATGAATTAAGCATGCGATCCATAGGTTGTGGAGCACTTACCGTTAAATTTGGTGGTACCCCATCCTGTGACCCAGACATAAGTACCATTAGAAAAAGAATCGTTTCTCTTTGCCAGGCTCACTGGCTTGACATAATCATTGAAAGTCACTGAAGAGGAGAGCTGGACTAGTGCAATGTCATTTTCACTGTTGTCAGGGTCATAGTTTTGATGAGTGATAATTTTACTAACTCTTGTTTCCTGCTTATTGACGTTAGTCCCCTCCAGACTGTTGATTCCTAGAAAGATTGTGATTTCACTTACATTAACATTGGTATTTCTGCAAAGAAAAGAGATTGAGATATTACAATATAATTTATTATTCCCTGCCTGCCATGCCACTCACTACCTATAAGTGATCTCATTATGTTTTATACTGACAATAAACAGTAATAACTTACTTACAGTATACTATGGGAGACCTTCTGTGTTGTACATGATCAAAGGCAATCACCTATATTATTATTGTGTGGTTATTTTAGACTTTCTCAAGCATAACTTCATACATGCCTTTGGAAACAGTGAGCAGCCGATAAGACCCATTTCTCATCGATCAGGCTGCCACCACAGAAATGGCTGCCATTTTTCTGAATGCTGACCTGCCAAGGCCAGGACCCAGCAGTAGCATTTGCACCACCCACAATCCTAATGTTTAAGGGAGCCTGACCACAGACTGGTAGAAAAGAGGGGGGTCACAAAAGTATACATACTTATTCGAATTGCTATTTTACTGTTCTTTACGAAGAAGAGAAAACATCCAATTTTACATTTCACAATAGACCTCAGATTGCACAAGAACAAGAAATGTAATTTTAAATATATATTCAGGCCAATGATATTAGTTGTCATTACATCTTGTCAGGCCTTTTAAGTATCATCTTGGGTTACTCCTGAACTTCAAATGTGGCCACACTGTAAAAAAAAACATGACCCTGTAAATTTATAGTGACTCATTGGTTACTGTAAAAAAAAACTCTGTAGCTCTTACAGACTTGCCTGGTAGGTACATTAATTAACAGGACTGGATTCTTTGGGGTGCTGCGCTGGGCTATGCCCCTCCAAAAACTTGCCTCAAGACTTTTAGAACCCTGTAATCAAGTACATTAATTAAATAACACTTCAAATTCATGGCCCGCAGGCCAAATACAACATGGCTCATTCAGCACGCATGAACTTGAAAAGATCTGTTGAAAATATGTCAAAACGGTCTGCAGTATACTACTACTCTATATTTCACATAGAGATCTAATGTACAGCGCTAAAACACTGAATAAACTCAACCCCTTGTTGAGTTTGATGTAAGACACACTCGTGTCTAAAACATGGTATGGAATTATGGTATTAATACAAATTTATGTAGTAATATTTTAGACTGCATATTTGTTTTCTTTTTGCATGCCTGTCTGTCCTTGTCTATGAGGTTCAGTTTTCAACAGCTCTTATGGTTGTTTTTCTTTTTTCTGTTGTCGTAAGATGCTTTTTTTTCTGTTTTATGCTCCCTGCATTACAGGTTTTGTCTTTGCTTTTGGTTCTGTTGTGTTATAATCTCCGATTTATCCTATTATTGGCTGATTTCCTTTATTATTTTTACCCTTGTCTAGTTTGTGTTCAATCCCTCGTGTATATACTGCATCTGTGTTTATTCTTTTTACTTCATTACTAAGCTATATATTTTTTCCCATTTCCTGAGTTACCATAATACTTCCTAGTGGTTTTCTGGTTTTGATCTTTGTCTGTTTGTCTGTTTAACTGATTTGAAACATGCTTCTTCCTTGTGTTACCAAGCTTTGGATAACAACTGTGATGTCTGGGATTAAAAATGTAAATTCACCTCCGAATACCTTCTGCATTTTATAATAATGTACCATGTTGGTGCATTTAAATGTTATACTCTTTTTCATTTTATTTAGAGTATTAATCTGTTTCAGGAATTAAGGTCCTAACGTTCATTACTTTTAAATGGAAATTTAAAATTTGAGTAAATATTTTTTACTCAACTCAAAATCTTTGTACAACATTCATTGTACAACACATGACATCATGTGAATAATATGTGACTGCATAAAAAAAACAATCATGAAAAAATCACATGTGAAAAATAAACCAAGATGCATTACCTGTGAAAAGAATCATATGTGAAAATAAATGAATCATTAAAAACATGTGAAAATAAATTGTGAAAAAAGAGCATATGTAAAAATAAAAGCATGAGACGGTCTGCAAAAGTTTGTGAAAAATAACCTCAAGTGTCTATGTAACTTTTTTACTTATAAATCATGTGATTATTCACATGTGACCTTTCTGTTAACAGATATAATCTTAGCACAATGATTTGTACTGTGACTCTTAATTACACACAATTAGTATGTAAACAACACTGGGCAGAGTTTATTCTTATGAAACACACACCTGTGACCACATGATGGTAATTAATGTCTATATTAATGCACCCAGTTTTAAACCAATAAGCCAGTTACACTTAATTGTAGTAAATGGAACACATTTTGCATATAGAACACATTGTTCTGTCTGTGGAATGCCATAATATTTGCCTGTAATGTTGCTTGGCAATTAAAGCTTTTAACAGATTGCATGGTAAAACAATTGTTTTTGTCACAATTTTGTAAAAGCAATAAGCTACGTAGTTCAACGCTTTACTTAACACTACTACACTAAATAGATCAACACTGACACTGAGTTAAAGCACTAACACTGGTATGAGTGTGAAATTAACACTAATCAACACTGTAAAAGTGTTAAAATGGGCATGTATGAAATTGTAATGTACAGTCAGGTCCATAAATATTGGGACAGTGACACAGTTTTGGTAATTTTGCCTCTGTACACCACCACAGTGGATTTGAAATGAAGCAGTCAAGATGTGACTGAAGTGTAGACTTTCAGCTTTAATTCAAGGGGTTTAACAAAAATATTGCATTAACCGTTTAGGAATTACAGCCATTTTTTACAGAGTTCCTCCATTTTCACAGGCTCAAAAGTAATGGGACAAACTAATATAATCATAAATATTAGGATTATTTTTATTACTTGGAGGTAAATCCTTTGCAGTCAATGACTACCTGAAGTCTGGACCCCATGGACATCACCAAATGCTGAGTTTCCTCCCTTGAGATGATTTGCCAGGTCTTTACTGCAGCCATCTTCAGTTGCTGCTTGTTTGTGGGTCTTTCTGCCTTCAGATTTGTCTTCAGTAAGTGAAAAGCAGCTCAGTTGGGTTGAGGTCAGGTGACTGACTCGGCCATTTAAGAACATTTAATTTCCAAGCTCTTGAGCATGTTTTGGGTTGTTATCCATCTGTACTGTGAAGTGCTGTCCTATCAGTTTTGCAGCATTTGACTGAATCTGAGCAGAAAGTATAGCTCTATACACTTCAGAATTCATCCTGCTACTTCTATCAACAGTCACATTATCAATAAACCCCAGTGACCCAGTTCCATTGGCAGCCGAACATGCCCATGCCATAACACTGCCTCCACATGTTTGACAGATGATGTGGTATGCTTTGGATCATGAGCCCTTCCTTTCCTTCTCCATACTTTTCTCTTCCCATCATTCTGGTACAAGCTTTTTTTAGAGGTTTTTTAGCAAAGTCTAATCTGGCCTTTGTGTTCTTGAGTGTTACCAGCAGTTTGCATCTTGAGGTAAACCATCTGTATTTACATTCATGAAGGTGGCTCTTGATTGTAGACTTTGACAATGATAGGCCTACCTCCTCCAGAGTGTTCCTGACTTGGCTAGATGTTGTGAAGGGGTTGTTCTTCAATAAGAAAAGAATTCTGCAATCATCCACTTTAGTTGTTTTCTGTGGTCTCCCAGGCCTTTTGGTGTTGCTGAGCTCACCAGTGCATTCCTTCTTTTTAAGAATGTACCAAATTGTTGATTTGGCCACTCCTAAAGTTTCTGCTATCTCTCTGATAGGTCTGTTTTGGTTTTTCAGCCTAATGATGGCCTCCTTCACTTGCATCAACACCTCTTTGGACGGCATATTGAGAGTTCCCATGAACAGCTACCAAATGCAAATTCAACACTTGGAATCAGCTCCAGACCTTTTATCTCCTTAATTTATCATGATATAAGGAGGAAACAGGCCACAGCTGGCCATGAAACTGCTAATCAGTCAATTGTCCAATTACTTTTGAGCCTGTGAAAATAGAGGAACTCTGTAAAAAATGGCTGTAATTCCTAAACGGTTAATGCAATATTTTTGTTAAACCCCTTTAATCAAAGCTGAAAGTCTACGCTTCAGTCACATCTTGACTGCTTCATTTCAAATCCACTGTGGTGGTGTACAGAGGCAAAATTACCAAAACTGTGTCACTGTCCCAATATTTATGGACCTGACTGTATGTATCAGGGCAGTATTGCAAACATTGACTCATTCATTCATAAAATTAATTACAAAATTAACACTGAGTTGAACAGTGGGTTCACATGGGCACCACATCATTTTAAACATCTGAGCTCACTAACTGGTAACTAACGACTTTGATTGATGCAAGTGTGTGTGTGTGTGTGTGTGTGTGCGTGTGTGTGTGTGTGTGGATGCTGCTTGATCAAGAACTTACCATTCGCCTGGGAGAATGAGCCTTAAAAAAAGAGAGAGGGACACAGTGCTCAACACTCTGTTAAACAAGGTCTGAGAGCTTTCCTATTTTATTTGTAGCTTTCACAGATTATATTTTGAAAAAAAAAAAAATCCTGACAAAGTATAAAATATTAGGGAGAGTCTGTAATTAAGCAGGTTTGGGCTCTCGTAAGAATGAGGATGTTTTTGCTTCAGCAAAGACACTGAAGGAACACCATGCCAAAGAGCATTGCTATTTTATTTGGAGTTTTTGCAGCTTATAATTGTAAAAAATCCTGATAAACCTGATTAAGGGAGAATTAATTAGGCAGGTTTTCTCTATTAATTCGGCAGGTTTGGGCTTGCTTAAGAACAAGGATGTCATTGCTTCAGCCAAGACAATAAAATGTCTGACTGCAACTTTGAGCAAAACATGGCATAAATTTTAATAATACTAATAGAACATAAACATTAGTAATAGTTAGAAATTAGCATCATAAATAAATAATGCTTTGTTATGAAGACAATACATGAAGGCTTAGCCCTGAACTACACTATACGGCCAAAAGTATGTGAACACCTGACCATCACACCCATATGTACTTTTTGAACATCCTATTTCAGAGGAGGTCTGGGGTGCAGTCAGCATTCCAGTTCATCCCAAAGGTGTTAAGTGGGATTGGGGTCACTCGAGTTCTCGAGTTCTTCCACTCCAATCTTGGGAAAACCATGTCTTCATGAACATCGCTTTGCGTACAGGGGCATTGTCATTTCACTTGATTTAACCATGACGGCCATCTTTGTGTCATGGCAACACAACAAATTTTGGTTTTACGGCTGTTTATGGAAACCTCAGTATCTCGGCTCAGGATGGTCTTAGCTCCTTGGAACAAAAACTGATCTCTAGAACACATTACAAGGTACATGTACGTACATAAACATTTAAGACTAAGAACTGCTCAAGATTGCTCACAGATTCACTATTAGGGTCAATTTATAATAGGAAGGGTTCGAGTCTCAGTCTTGATTTTTAGGGGGTACCTAGATCATTATAGTGTGCATTTCAGGTTTGAGACTTCTCTTATATTTTTTATTTTTTTATTTTTTTATAATTTTTTTTTTTTTTATAAAACTCCCCTCACTGTCGGGTTGAATATCTCTGGTGGGGGACCCGATACAAACCTCAAATTTTCACAGAAATAAGTCCTCTATAGTAGCATTCTGCTGTAAAAGGTTTGAGTTTGAGATTCCACTGGTTACAGAGCTAGGGCTAGTAGAAATCTGGGGAAAAGCCTGCTATATTCATGCATTTTGAGAAATGAACAGATGTAATATAAGCATAACAAATAAAAAAAATGAAAAGTACTTTACAATAATTATGTTTATGATTGACATACAATAGCTTATGCTTGTCAGTGAGGTCTAAAATGTTACTACATTTGATATTGGCAACAGTGAAGCATGATCTATTAGAGGGTTCTTTGAATCTGCAGAGTTTAGCGCCAACCTCCAAACTCACCTGCCTGTAATTTTCTAGTAATCCCAAAGACCTTGGTTAGCTTGTTCAGGTATGTTTGATTAGGGTTTGAGCTAAACTTTGCAGGACAGTGGACCTCGAGGGCCAGATTTGAAGAACCCTGATCTATCATGTTGGTACAGGTGTACAGTTGGTATAGTAGCATTCTGCTGTAAAAATTTTGGGTTTGAGATTCCACTGGTTACAGAGCTAAGGCTAGTAGAAATCTGGGGAAAAGCCTACTTAATTCATGCATTCATGCATTTTGTCAAAATTGCATTCTTTCATGCAGTTTTGACAAAAATGTCAAAAATCAAAAGAAAATGTTCACTGGTGACCACAGTATTACCTAAAATTTAACAACTTTGAAGAGGGCTTAAGCTGCCACCACTTGGTGGAAACACATTAAACCACGTTGTATTATCAAAAACATTTTCCTCTAAAGTCAGAAACAAAAATCTCAGTTTTTAGATGTCTTGCACTCATGAAACTCAAAATACAAGTTCCTTCCTCTACCTGCTTAGATGGATATTACAGAGGAATGTTGATAACTATTGTGTTTGTGTTTTTCTAATGTAAATGGCATTAAACAGTGCATTTTTCTTAAACAATAAAGAATTTAGTTTCTTTTTTCTTATTCATCTCCATCTCCACAGTGAAACAAATATTTAATTCTAACAACATCAAAATACTAGATTTCTGGTTTTATTAAGTATGCAAATGTATGCATATTTAATTAGATTATATCTTATTATAAATTGTATAAATTGTAATATCTATTCTTTAAAAAATCCTATTCATCTGTAGTGTCTTGCTTTAAATGTAATATATGATATAATCGATGTAATAGTCATCAGAACCAGCACTTCCTTTACACATACCTGTAGCATTAAGGAGTAGAGCACATACAACACACACAACTTTCCACAAATTAATCTCCATGATCGTGTGTCTCTTATGGTTTCAGGTAGTTTTCTGTCTCCTGATGTCCTGTGTCTCTAAATGTACTAGACTTTTGCTTCTGCTTATATTTCAAGCACATGTAGACTGTGACCTCCCCTACCTGTGTCATCTGTTACACGCCCTCACAAGAGGTTCCTTCCCACGCTGATCTAGAACTAGTTCCCCTACCCACATCTTTAACTTATAATTACTAGGTGAAGGCAAAACTGACCTGAGATCAGCAAACAATATAATCAAAAAGATATCTTCCTTAGAACTGAATTTCTGTTAAGCTGCTTTTTGAAAATGTTTGTAGTAAAATCCAATTAATAAAACAATTGAACAAATTGAACTGAACTAAAAGAAATCAGTGAAAGAGAGGCAGTTTATATGAATTAATACATTTATATAATTATCTCTATAAATGTTCTTGAGACACATCTCCATTAAATTAATTTATTTGCACATTTGTCACTGATGTATGCCTTTTCTTTGTACAATCCAATTTATTCAATGTTTTGTCTCATGCTCTACTCATGCTTAGAGAGAGAGAGAGAGAGAGAGAGAGAGAGAGAGATGATATTTGCCTTCTCAAAACTTCTGAATCTAGCTTTCTGTAGAGCTGCAATGTTAAATACAGCTCAGAATGTTTCATTGTGCCACCTGCCCCACCCATGCACTGAGACAGAAAGAGAAAGAAAAGAGACAAGGAATGTTGTATTCATAACTGGCAACATTAGCATTTAGGTGAACTGCTCCTTTAGTGCATAATGGCTTAATTTATACTAAACAAAATACCACCAATTACTGCATCAACTATTTTTGATGGCCGTCAACACTCAGGGACTGGACTGAAAACACACACACTCAACTGAGCATCACCCCATCCTCTTTGCAATTTGTGCACATACTTGTATTCAACTTCTGCTGCTAAAAATATTCATTATATACTGTATATTTATACTCTCCTCCTGGCTGCTACTCCTTATGTTTACATTCAGCAACTTATTTTGTCAATCTTTTGCACTACTGTCATATGATTCACTTTTTTATTAGTACTGTGAGCTAGTCAGCGCTGCACTGTAACTCACCGTGCCCATTGTCTTGTTTTGGTAGTTTTTGTACTGTCTTGTGTCACCTGTTTGCACTGTGCACTTTATGTAAATATATGTAATGTCTACTGTAGTTCTGTGTTTTGTTTTATGTAGCACCTTGGTCGTGGAGGAACGTTGCTTTGTTTCACTGTGTACTAACTAGCTGTATATGGTTGAAATGACAATAAAGACACTTGACTTGACTTGTTTGAGTCTCTTGAGGAACCAGAAACTCGGCAGTGAAAGTTAACAGTTAATAGGTTAAATGCATGGTTGAACAAATTCAGTTTTCCATTCTTAATCTAATTTGTGTGTATGATACCAAAGTTGTTTTTAAGTCTAATTTCCTCTAGTTTCATCTCTGAGGATACTTGGCTCTATTTTATGGAATGAGAAATATTATGTTATATAATAGCATGTTATATAATAGTATGTTCTTCTTCTTCTTTCGGCTGCTCCCGTTAAGTGTGGCCAAACCAGATCACTGGTCTGCATATTTGATTTGGCACAGTCTTTATGCTGGACGCCCTTCTTGACGCAACCCTCCCCATTTTTATCCGGGCTTGGGACCGGCACTGGGAGTACACTGTCTTTTGCACCCCCAGTGGCTGGGGTTGGTTCCCTGGCCTGGAAACGAACCCCGGCCGCGGCAGTGAGAGGCCTAACAACTAGTCCTCCAGGAACTCAAATGTGTCACTAGCATGAAATAAAAATTTACAATTCTAAATTTTATGCCTTTATTTGAATTAGTAAATAAAGTTTTATAGTTGAATTACATCAGATTATATTTCATGGTTAGAATTTGTGTGCAAGGTTTCAAATTTAATTTTATCATAAAGAGGTGTAGAAAATTCAAATTAAATTTTTGGTTCTTCAAATTCAGATTCAAATTTACAAAACACTACATTATTGGCTCATTGACTGAAGTGGTGGCAATCAAATCTGTGCTCCTTTGCTTTTCTGAAGTCCCTGTATGTAGTATTTCGGAAATTTAAGTCTTTCTGAATTTGAAGAACTGATTTTGAAATAGATTGTGCCACCAAAACTTTTCTACTACTGACTATTATCAAAGTCAGTCTGTAGTGGCACATTTCTCTTTCCTCCAGAAGGGGTGAGAATAACCTATGCACTTTCTTGTGTGCACACGTACTGAGAACTTCCAATAAAGTCACAAAGTCATGTATAACACCATATTTGCAATAAATCTCACATTTTTACCTGAAACATTCTCTTCTGAGTTCATCCTGGGTTAGCACTGGTTTCTGAATGACTAGAAACCCTTTGTGGTGTAGTGTTATATGCATTTATGATGTAATTGCATATTGACTCCACTAGAGGGCCTGGGTTGACTGCAGGGAGTTAGACTGAGACATGCATGAGCAGGTTAGCAGCAGGAGCTGCTTGTGTTCTGTAATAAACATGTGGTTCTGAGTTATAACTCTCCATGTATGTAGTCTATTGAGTACACTGCACGAGAAGAAACACTACACCCTTGAGGTTTAACTACTACTGTAGGGCACATAGTGGGCACAGTGAGGAACGCTCTGCAGGTTTGCCTTCATGGAACGCTGCAAAGTCAATCAACTGAAGCAGAAACTCCAGGTTGAACGACAAAGTCACCCCAGAGTTGTCCAGGTGAGAGCGCCCAGGCTGAGTGAAGGAGGAGGTTTCAGCTGAGCACTTCCCATCACTTCTCCATTTGCAAACAGAGCAGCAGCAAACCCACAATATCATACAGCTACCAGCGGCTGGAGCAGACTTACTGTATCAAAGGTTTATTAAAACATGACACTACAATATTATTACATTAGGCAAGGCTATTTGGATTACAGAAAGCTTCACATTATGAATTGCTATTACAGTGGCTTTCATAAGGCTATTTGGATTGTTCAAGTAGAGTGGCTGAGAAAAGTAACAACTGTAACTCCTCAATATGGGGTGAAAAAAGATTTGAACAATAAAAATAAGAAAGTTTTAAATACTTCAACTAAGTGTTCACCCAAAGATCAGGAGATTGCAAGCTTGATTTCCAGTGATGTAATAGCCATTTGTTGCCAGGAGTGCAGGAAATCATAATTCAAAGATCTTCCTCTTTCCCATGTCATTCAGAACGACTTTAACTAAACCTGAAGGGTTCATAATGTATTCTGATCAGGCTCATCAGTGATGTTTTGTGTCTTTGTTTTCCAGTTAAACTGCATCTTTAAAATGTAGTTTTGTAGAAAATTAAGTTGACATATGTCCGTTAAGTACTTAAGTAAAAGCTACATATAAAAGCTAAATATGGATCTTGTGTAAGGCATTGACATAATATAGTAATGTTAACTCACTCCTTTTGTTTTTGCTTGTATGTTTAATTTGACTGATATCACTAGGAGTTGTAGAGGGAGAGGAGGAATGGGATGATGGAAGAAGAAAGGAACAGACAGAAGAGGTTGGGGGAGCCATGATTGCCATTTGAGAATTGAATAAATCCCAGTTGACTGCTGCTGATCCTACTGTTAATCCAGTCTTCATACTGAGACACTCTGGTGTACACACCGGGGATCTTAGGTAAAGCGCAACCATTGCCAAAGCTCACAATCCCAGCCTGAACCCATGTTCCACTGATCTTGACCACCAGTGGACCTCCAGAATCACCCTGCATGGACAACAAGCTGTTAGCTACATGTCTGCTTTTTCTATTTTCTGTGACACTGTACTGTGAGCAGAAATATTATGACAGGTTTTAGATTTCTTACCTGACATGAGTCTTTTCCTCCTTGAGTTAAGCCAGCACACATCATATTGTCTGTGATAGAGCCAGATCCATATGCTTTTGCACAGTCACTGTTACTGACAATCGGCACCTGCACCTCCTGCAGGGTTTTAGGGAACGGCAGATTCACTGTGAAGACCCATGATTAAGTTTTACCAACATGCTTTCATGTAAATGTTGCTGAAAAATCTAGTTTGGTCTGACCAGCTACCACCCACCAAAACACAGACCAAGCTGGTAAAACTACGATCTTGCCAGCTAGTAAGTTATTTTTCATTACCCTTGTTACTTGACTAAATTAACTAAAATAAAAGCTGGCAAAGGAGGTCTATCAGGTTGACCAGCTTGGCTTGTTTTGGCAGCTATTTTATAGTCCAAAGCAAGGGCTGGTTCATTTCTTTGGAGATTTTTTTTTTTCAACTTATTACATTGAATTAAACTTGTTACATTGAACTAAATCCACTGAGTGTGGCACATTTACCGTCAGAAGCAATATTACCCCATCCTGTGACCCAGACATTAGTACCACCAGGAAAAGAACTGTTGCTTGCTGCAAGGCACACTGGCATGACATAATTGGTGAAAATAACTGAAGAGGAGAGCTGGACTAGTGCAATATCATTGTCATGGGTGGTAGGGTTATACTCTTCGTGATTAATAATGCTACTAGTGCCTGTTTTCTGCATATTAGGGTTAGTCCCCTCCAGACTTTCCATTCCTAGATAGATTGTGATTTCAGGTGCAGTAATGCTGAAAATGAAAGGAAGAGATATAGAGACTGATATTACAATGTCATTTGTCACTCCCCATCCCTTATTTCCTTATGTTTTATATTTACAATAAACAGTAATAATCTACTTACAGTAAACTTTGGAATACCTTATGTGTTGTGCACTATAAAAATGCAAATACCTACATTATTATTGTGTGGTGATTTTAGACTTTCTCAAGCATAACTCTCAATATACCTTTGGAAACAGTGAGCAGCCGATAAGACCCAGTTCTCATTGATCAGGCTGCCACCACAGAAATGGAAGCCTCCTGACTGAATGCTGACCTGCCAAGGCCAGGACCCAGGAGCAGCATCTTCACCACCCACAATCTTGGTGTTCAGTGGAGGCCGACCACACACTGGTAGAAAAGAGGAAGGTCATAAAAGCACACATCTATATTCTAATCGGAATTTTACTTGAATTTTTCTTTAAGAAGAACAGCCATTATTAAATTAGAGTAGACATTGGATTGTAAAGTGCAAGAAGTTTTATTTTGAAAATATTTTCAGTCCACTGATATTAGTGGTTATTACAGTTTGTCAGTCCTTTTTAAGTGTTATCTTGGGTTATACCCGATCTTCCAAAGTAGCCACAGTGTAAAACAAAAAGAAAGACCTTGTAAATTTACAGTGACTGTACAGTACAGAGTTGCCACGTAGTTGTAATTAATTAATATTGTTAGTATTAATAATATTAATACTGTAATTAATATTAAAAGTTATACTGGAAGTTATACTGTATATTTATATTGTTGTTTTACTTCTTAAATAAATTTAAATGTGTCAGAAAATCCTATGGACCCTGAATACCTCAGAAAAAAACATGGAGAAAACAAGCTATATATATGTATGGGTTATCTCTTTAAAATATCAGGCTAGCTAGCAAACATGTGTTATCTAGCTAGGCTAAGATTGCCTAGCACTGTCTAGCTTTACCGCAAGTTTAAACGTGTTGCACTTACCCTGCTTCACTAAAATAATTACTGTTATTCTATAGCTTTTGTCATTTGCTGCTTCAGCTAAACATATCTGGTTAAAAATGTGTTTTATATGTTTTACTGTGTTATTATATAGTCACAGGATTGTTACTGTAGCTATATTGTAAAGTCCTTTGATGCAGTATAATATTCCCAATAAAACATGTGGGCTACAGTATCATACTGGTTTGAACACTATTTCATTATAGAACATTTTTAGAGTACAGATAGCAAATAGTGTAGTCATTTTTACACTACGGATATTTTTTGTTGTGTTTTCACATTGCTGTCTGCACTTGTATGTGAGGTTTAGTTTTCAAGTCATCTTAAAGTTGTTTTTTTTTTTTTATATGTGACAACTGGCACGATTCTGCCCTCCGTGCTTTGTGTTTCTGCTTGCATGGCAACAGCGTCATGGGTTTTGACTTTGTTTTCAGTTCTCTTTTGATATAATCTCCACCCTATCTTTTTATTGGCTTCAAACTTTGTGCATATACTGTATACTGCATCTGTGTTTATTCTTTTCATTTCTTCCTAGCTTTTCTGGTTTTGACCTTTGTCTGTTTCCCTAATCTGGAGCATGCACCTTCTATGTGTAACTGTGATTTCTGTAACTTAAATACATACATACATTACCAAATATACACCATCTGAATGTTATAACAATAAATGTATCATGTTGATGTAATAAAATGTTCTACTCTTTTTTTTTTTCATTTTGTTTGTAATTCTTAATTTGCTCCAGGAATTAAGATCCCAGCACACATTGCTTTTGAACTGAAGTTTATGGATTCTACACAGCAACATCACCAGTGTGAATTTCCATTCTTAGCTTACAGAAAAATCACATACTATACAGTTCATGTGTAATTATGTGATTAATATTGTAATCCAATGTGTAAAAACATATGAGGATGTTATGCCGTGAAATTGCACAAGTGAATTCAAGTAAAATATATAACCCCATGTGAATATTATATGAGAATAAAAAAAATCATGTGAAAAATCCAACCCATGTTCCCAACATGTAAAAAACGTAACATGTGAAAAATAATAAATAAATCACATGGGGGAAAATCTCATGTGAAAAACACATTATGTGGGGAAAAATTTCACATGTGAAAATTAATTACCTATGTGGAAAATTACCTACATTGAAAAAATAACTGAAAATAAGCAAAAATAAATGAATAATGTAGAACATAGCTCAGTGTGAAAATATGAGAATCAAAAGGGGAAAAAATTGTATAATGTTTGAAATAACTGATTAGTTATATATTAGTTAAATAACTGATAGTTGATCACTACAGCTGCACACACTATATGGTTGTGATGTATGGTATGGTGTAGCGTATACCCCCCTTTTAACTCTGTACATGTGAATCACACTCAGAGTTTCTTCTTTAACACTACTAGACTAAAATGATGAACAATGACATGGAGTTAAAACACTAACACTGGCATGGTTATTAAATTAACACAGGTCACTGAGAATTATGTAAACACTATAAAAGTATAAAAAGACTTACAATTGTGAATTACTGGGTATATAAAACACTGCAAATACACTCTTGTTTATTCATGAAATTAACTTCGAGCTGAAGTTTGGGTTCACTCAGACACCACATCATCATGAACCTGTTAGCTCAAACTGGTAAATCCACTTCGTAGTGTCTAACCTCTCTTCTAAAAATAAAATGCTTTTGTCACCATTATTTTGCCTGATGCAAGCATATTGTGAGTGTGTGTGTGTGTGTGTGTTTGTGTGTGTGTGTGTGTGTTTGTGTGTGTGTGTGTGTGTGTGTATGTGTGCAGTTTGAATCAAGAACTTACCATCCAGCTGGGAGAGTAAGCCTAATGGAAAAGGAAGAGACAAGAACAGAATGTTTAGTGCTCTATCAAACAATGTCACAGAGATTTGCCCATATATTATATTCATAGCTTTTGCTTTCTAAATACAGAATAACGGACAGCCAACATGCCAACATGCAGATTATAATAAAAAGAATCAAGAGAACCCTGTATTAGTGAGATTGATTGAAAAGGTTTGAGCTCTCTTAAGAGCGAGGATGTTATTGCTTCAGCCAAGACAATAAAATGACCACATCATCACATGAAATTTTATGATGCCAGTAGAAAACAATAGATATAGTTCATGGCAATAAATACACCAGCCTGATTTATAACTGCCTAGGACAGTTTGTGTACAGAATATAGTGCAATGTCACTGACAAAAAAATCATTTAAAACAAATTTTCAAAGATATTTTTATAGATTATCATTTGCAACAGTTGAATGAAACAAATGATTTTAATTACAGTCAAACTGTATAAGCAACTACTTACGTTTCAGGTTATATATTAAAAAATAATTATACAAAGTAGACAATAGTGAATATACAGATATACACATAATAACAAATATACTGAGAAAAAAAAAAACAGTTCAAATGGGCGCAGTGAGTGAAGATACTTTACAATGTGCATATCCCAACAGCTCCAAGGCAAAATAGATGAGTAAAGAAGTCCCTTTGTTCTATACATAGTGCTTCAGAAGTACTTGAATTCAACAGTAATATTTCAAGCCACATCATATTTGGCATATTCAGGCAAAACACTACAGGAGGAAATGATAATTTTGGTCACTTTGTCTTTTTTTTCTTTTCAATTTTACAGATTGTTGGATAAATTGTATCCGTAACATGTCTTCTCTTCTTCTCTTAATAAAAATATCAAAACAGAAAAATCCGCTTGTGACCACTGTATTATCTGAAACTGAAGAAGGCTTAAGCCTTACGAACTTGTCACAATCATATCATATGATATATCCAATGAAAAGCTTGCTTCCTGATACATATGTCACTTTAAATGTCATTATGATATACACACTTTCCTTTCCCACACTTTAACTAGAATGGAAGCACATTAATCCATGTTGTATTTTAAAAACTTTTCCTCAAGATCATTTTTTCTATGTTCAGAACCGAACATCTGTGTGTCTAGAATAGATGACCTGCATTCATGAAATTGTACATGTTCGTTCTTATCCCTATTTAAAAGGATATTAAAGGATATAACTCCACTGCTGGATTTATGTTTTTATACTGAAAATGGCATTAAAGAGTGCATGTTCTTTTCTTGATTAAACAATAAAGAAATTATTTTCCAGCAAGCAGCTCTGTAACAAAATTTCTCTTGAGAGCATCTTCACAGTGAAATAAATATTTTAATTCTAACAACAAACATCAAAAGACTAGATCTATTAGATTAGCTTTATTAAGCTTATAAGATTAGCTTTATTAAGCTTATTTAGCTTCCTTAAGTATGCATTTAATAAGACGAAACCTTGTTTGTAAAAATAAATTTAAATCTTTGTTCCGAAACAAACAAAAAATAATTGTGCGAGTCTCAGCAACAAACTAGCAATTATGATATATATTGTTTTAAAAAATTACCCTATTCACCTGCAGGGTTTTGCTTTAAACGTAATCTATTGAAAATATGATAGGTAGCATTTCCTTTAAACCTACCTGTAGCATTAAGGAGTAGAGCACATACAACACACACAACTTTCCACAAATAGATATCCATGATTATGTGTCCCCTCTGGTTTCAGGAAGTTTTCTGTCTCCTGATGTCCCGTGTCTCTACATATGCTAGAAAGTTGTATTCAAAGCATATGTAAACTGTAACCACCCCCAACTGCGTCAACTGTTTACACTTCCTCACAAGAGGTTGCTTCCCACACTGATCTAGAGCTAGTTCCCTCTACAACTTGTAATTACTAGGTGGAGGAAGAACTGACTTGAGATCAACATTGAAGAATATTATACCAAACAAACAATGAAACATACACAGTTGAGGCCAAAAGTTTACATACACCTAGGCTAAAGACATTCAAACTCAGTTTCTCATAACTCAATACATTTCATGTTACTGTGTTAAGTCAATTAAGGTATCTACTTTATTTCCGTAAAGGGTCATTTCGAAATAACAGCTAACAGACAAATTTATTTCAGATTTTATTTACCATTTCAGATTTTCAGTGGGTCAAAAGTATACATATACTTTGTGTGGTATTTTACATTTATATTATATTTATGGTATTTGGCAGATGCCCTTATCCAAAGCGACTTACGGAAGTGCTACATCCTGATACTGGTTCACTAGGTCACGGATTAAGATTGCTATCAGTCTAAAAACTCTGTTGGGGAGGTAATATAGTAAGAAAAGCACACAAACAACACAATTATTTTTAAATAAAGTGCCAATTTAAGTATGGTATTTGATGACATTGCCTTTTAATTCGTTCAACTTGAATCAAACACCTGTTTTTGCTCATTCATCCTGACAGAACTAGTGCAACTCAGTCAGGTTTGTGGTCCTCCTAGCTCAGACACACTTTTTCAGTTCAGTCCACAAATTATTATGGGATTCAGTTCAGGGCTTTGTAATGGCCACTCCAGTCCTTTCACTTTTTGTCCTTTGTGCTTAAGGTATGCTTAAGATTTTTATCCTGCTTGAAGATCCAGTTGCAACTAAGTTTTAACTCTCTGGCTGATGTCTTGAGATTTTGTGTCATTATTTCTACTTAATCCTCCTTCTTCATGATGACTTCTGAAGTCTATCAGCAAATCACCCCCACAACATGATGCTGCCACCCCCATGCTTCACAATTGGGATGGTGTTCTTCGGATTAAAAGCCTCACCCTTTTTCCTCCAGACATAATGTTGATCATCTTTGTCCTCCTGATTGCCTGCAAACTTCAGTCTGGATTTTTTATTTCAACCAATTCTTTAGTGCATAATGCTTTAATTCATGCTAAGCAAAATACAGTACCATCAATAACTTACAACTGCATCAACCATGCTGATGTTCATGTGAGTCTCAACCAGAAACTTTGCAGTAAAAGTTAATAGTTATTTGGATAAACGCATGGTTGAACAAATTCAGATTTGTGTGTATGTAATTAATGTTGTTTTTTAATGTCTGAGTTCCTCTAATGTCATCTCTGAGAATATCTAGTTCTAGTTCACCCCTCCTAACCTCCAGGAATGGTGAGAATAACCTAGACACCTTCTTGTGTGCACACATGCTGAGAACTTTCTACAAAGTCACAAAGTCTTGTATAACACCATATTTGCAATAAATCTTACATTTTTACATTTTTCTCTTCTGAGTTCTCTTACCTGAAACATTATCTTCTGACAAGAAACCCTGGAGGTCTAAGAACTACTGTAGGGCACATGGTGGGCACAATGAGGAACGCTCTGCAGGTTTGTAAGGTCTCACTGTAAAGTCAGGTAACTGGTTTGCAAAACTGGGTAATATGGATATGAGCAGAAACTCCAGGTTCAACCGCAAAGTCATTCCAGAGTCATCCAGGGGAGAGCGCCCAGACTGAGTGAAGGAAGAGGTTTCACCTGAGCCCTTCACATCACTTCTCCATTTGCAAACAGAGCAGCAGCAAACCCACTATGTCATACAGCTACCAGTGGATGGCGCCAGTGGAGCAGAATTTCCTGATCAGATTTCGATTCCTGCTGTCACTGTTACACTCAGACAACATAAAGCTTTTAAATCTACAGATTCCCTAAATTATTTAAACCAGCCAAAATGCTGAAACACAGCCCAATGTATGGAGTTAGAATCATGAATCACTGAGTAGAGTAAAAATTTATTAAGCCACAATCCCTCCTTCTCTCTCTCTCTCTCTCTCTACTTTATAAGGGTTATAATAGTAATATACACCATAAAATAAAATATACACCATAAAATAAAATAAAATAAATTAGAAATAGAGTAAATAAAATGTATATTGAGTGTGTACAATTGTCGAGGGAAATGTGATCTGAGCAGTCACTGGGTTGTGAGAACGTGCAGGTTGGAAAACTGTGGCAAGAGCTTAGAGAATTTTTCGAAGTATTTTTCTCTTGTGTTAAGAAACATATCACAGTGACCGAGAAAGTGTGCCTCTGTCTCAACCTCACCACTCTTACAGTGTCCACACACTCTTTCTTCCTTTGGAAGCCATTGTTTGTGCCTGCTTTTCTCTATGGCTAGATTGTGATCACTGAGCCTGTATTTTGTAAGGGTCTGTCTCTGTTTTGTATCTCTGGTGCTGAAGAGCTATTCTGCCAGGTTGTACTTTCTGTTTAGGGCTCAATAACATTCCAGTTTACTTTGGTTTTTACTTTTGCTTATTGGACCCAGTGGCCCAAATATGCATTTTTACTAGCTTTTATGATTTGGTTTATTCTAATTTGGTTTTATTTAGTTGAGCTGGGCTGAAACTGATTGTTAGATATTGGTGGATTTGTGTTGGTGTTTCTCTCTCTCTCTCTCTCTCTCTCTCTCACACACACACACACACACACACACACACACACACACAGTAAATGCAGAGTGAGACCTGAATCTTCCCAGCCAAAATTTATGGTATGAAAAATGTTTCTCCCCAGCATTTAATATAGTATAAAACAAATTAAACATGCTAACTTTTTAAATATTATTCATTTAGACAAGAGGAGAGCAGTTCTGTGTTCAACCGCTTTCACTTGCATGTTACCAGGATGTTATTTTAAAGGTGAATCTGAAAGTGGAAATTAATGGAGACAGAAAGTTTTTTCGAAACCGATGATGGCGTACTTCCTTTTGAAGTTCAACTTTCAGCTTTACACCCTTAAGCATGTTAACATAGTTAATGTTAAGTGTATTATATTAACCAAAGTAATATAATATAATTCATAAAGAATTTGGAACTAGCTAATTTAACTTTACATGTTCATACTTAATTAGTATTAATCTAAATTCTAAGGTTGGGCCTTAATAAACTTTAGGTTTATGTTAAACATGGGTATGAAAACTGTGCTCTCATGACCTTACACCTCACAAAATCCCAAAACTTTTTTCCATGTTACATGGAAATGTAATCTGTACATCTGTATGCTGGAATGAAATGCGATACCAATATCCTTTTTTTTTTTCTTTTAATGAAATATGAACCCTATCACTTACTCCTGGAAACACTGGTCAAAACCTCAGAGATAAAAAAAAAAAAAAAACGTTAGAATTGTCAGCATGGTTTAATAGCATGTTTAAAAGTTCATAATTGGTGACATGTGCACAGGAGTTAAATTTATTGGTTCTGAATACAGTTTTGAAGTAGCACTTGAAGACAAAAGATCAGGGGATTTTTTTTCTAGTTTTCAACTGTCTAGTTTCAATGAGTCTGTGCCCATGATAGCATCAGATTTCTGTTCTTGGCTGACAGGAGTGGAAACCAGTGTGGTCTTCTGCTGTTGTAGCCCACCCACCTCAAGGTTCGATGTTTTGTGCACGCTGAGATGCTTTTCTGCTCACCGTTGCTGTAAAGAGTGATTATTTGGGCTACTATATCCTTCCTGGCAGCTTGAACCAGTCTGGCCAGTCTGATCTCTCTTTTCAACAAGGTGTTTCCACCCACTGAACTGACGCTTACTCAATGTTTTTTGTTTTTCACACCATTCTGTGTAACCTCTAGAGAATGTTGTGTGTGACAGTACTAGGACATGACATCAGCAGTTTCTGAAATATTCAAACCAGCCCTTCTGGCACCAGCATCCATGCCACAGTTAAAGTAAGAGACACAAACAACTACTTTCTCGTGTATATATATATATATATATATATATATATATATATATATATATATATATATATATATATATTGCACAAAGTACTAAAAGGGTTTGTTTTTTAAAAAAATATGTATTGATGGGGTTATTTATTTTCATAGAATAAATTTAATATGATGGAAATGTAACCTGAAATTGAAGTAAATTTATTGTATGAAAATAAATAACCCCATCAATACATATTTTTTAAAACAAAACCATGTCACAATTATTGTTACCCTCTTAGTACTTTGTGCAAACTTCCTTTGCCAACATAACAGCACAGAATCTTAGATAATCCTTGATGAATCAATAATACTTGATGAAAAGAGATTAAGCTAATTAACCACAAAGACATTTTTTCTAACTTTTTTTTTTTATTTTACCAAGGGTGCAACAAGAACTGTGAGTGTCAGCAGAAAACTTTTACTGTACATATGTGGTACCACTGAGGTTACATCACTTAACGCTTCACTTATCTTTCCCAAAAAGTACAATAACTAAAGCTGTATTCTCTTATTATGAGCTGCTTCACACTGCCTGGGTTTACTTTAAGATGGGGAACCTTGATATGGTTTCCCATTGTAAGATTTTCCTCACTAAAACTTCTCACTAAGGAGATTCCCTGGGAACTTTGCAGTAAAGATCAACAACACATCACTTTATAGAAGCTATGTTTTATTGCAATGCTATGATGGCTGTCTGAGACATAGAGAACAGAGTGTTAGGCTTACTTTTGATTTATCTCTGCTGACTAGTCTAGAATCTAACAGTCCCACATTTTGTATTGGTGATGAGAGGGCCACTCTCTCCTCACCACAGATTAAATCACCATCATTCCTGAATGTTATTGCCGTCTACACATAATAGATCTCATTTTATGTGGGTCTACTTTATCCAGTGCCTTAACCCCAAAAGAGTGACAGCGGTGAGGAAAAACTCCAGGTTATTTTTAGTTAGCTTTATGGAGAAACCTCAGGAGAGACCTGACTCTTAGGGGAGCTGTTCTCCTCAGCTGACACTGGACATTTTAGCATAGCTGAAAGAAACCGTGCATCATCATTCTGAACATAGTTTAGCATTATCATTAATGTGTTGGAGGTTTGACAACACTAAGATAAAATCAGAATTGTACATTTTCTCAAAATTGTACTGGTTCCACTCCTGGAGCAATCTTCCTGAAGAGAGATGCTGCATCCTTTGTGGTGAGACACTGCTTAGGGTCCCACCTATAGGAGTTCAACAGGAGAGGGTTAAATGACACTTTGAGAATGTGCACAAAATTCAGCTTTTCTTGCAGCAGTGAAATAGAATTGTGTGTCTGTCTTTCTGTCTTGACTGCAGTCAGACATTTGAATAACTTAGTTTGGTTATCCAGTTAAATCTGTGACATACACACTGCAACGTGACAGAAAAAGAAACTGGGTGAAGGGAAAAGGTCAGTGGGCCTCTTGATGAATAGCCCGGGTCTATGGCGTGGGTCAGTAATTTGGGAGCCCTGCTGAATTTTCCTTGAAAATTTTGTATGACCTCTGATCAAGTAAATAGCCCTAAAGATAACCCTCCAATTTCCACTATTCTAATAACAAAATGCTAAGCTTGTAAATGTTATAGGTGGAATCTGATCTGGAATCTCCAAACCACTGGCAACATTTTCTGGTAGTTGCACGTTTTGCTGGTAATGCCTTCCAAACAACGCCTCCTGTCTGCCAATGCTGTGTAGTTTGCAGTTTGGGACGTGGCCCTTGTGATTCCAGTCTTCAACAGCGGCGTGTGGGGTGTGCTCAGAAGAGACCTCCTTCACTCTCCCTGAACGTTCTTCTGTGTCCGAATCAGTGCCGTAAAACCTCTTCATTACTGAAGATATAAAAACACTAATGTAACAACTTCTGAGCAGCCAGGTATATGGAACAACAGCAAAGCAGTTCAAAAGTTTAAGCAGTTCAGTTTCCTACTTAACAATGGAAACTGTGACAGGTCATATGATTTGACATTTATTTAGCATGTCAGAAAATTTCACTAGTTGTTTTCGGTGCTGTTCCACTTTTAGTAAAAATTAAATTGGTTTTGAACCAAACAGTTAAGGATTAAATGTCAAATAAAGTAGTTTGTTTGATCAAGTCAAATCTTGATTACTCACGAGTCTTAAAGGTAGGGATGCTTGGTAAATGCCATGCTGTCATCTCAACTGGCTTGCTTTGGAGCTCTTGTCCTGGCTCTGCACCTACAGCTGTCACTATGAAGCCATGGATGCTTCATAGCCTCCATAGGAGTGAGGCGCTTCTCAGGGTTCCAGCTATTGGGATAAGTAATTAACAGGTATTGGAATAGGCTATTAGTAAATGCTGAACACAACACACACTGAAATTTGTGTGTACTTGCAAACTATGTGGGACCGTGGTATGTGCTCCTGGAGTCTTAAAAGTCAAGACTCCTCTGAATGTTTAAGTCAAATGGATTTTTTTTATCATTTTATCATTTGGTACTAGTCAGTGGTTGAATACTTTAGGCAGCGCTGGATAAAGTCCAGGAACTGAAGATCATCAGTATCCAGAATTGTCTTCAGATCCTTGGAACGCGGCTTTATCACCCTGTCTTTGCTATCGTATATCTTCCTCCAGTGTCCTTTATGGTCTGTAGGAAAATACAAGAAATATTTTAGGTATGTTTATTATGTATTGTATTTTTATTTTGCATTGTA
Organism: Pangasianodon hypophthalmus; assembly: GCF_027358585.1. Taxonomy (NCBI): domain Eukaryota; kingdom Metazoa; phylum Chordata; class Actinopteri; order Siluriformes; family Pangasiidae; genus Pangasianodon; species Pangasianodon hypophthalmus. The sequence continues at coordinate 8,906,281 of NC_069722.1, read as the reverse complement.
TTGCAAATCCACATGGAGCACTTACTATAGAAAAAATTCCAAGTTTTCTCCTCCTGGACAAATTCAGTTGGAGGCCTTCCAAGCACCTGTCCCATTACATCAATATTATTTACAGTAATATGGATATGGATATGAAATGAAATGTGCTAAATAAAAAAATCTGCCAATTATACCTCCATGATGAGGGCTATTTGATCATAGTCATCCACTCCAGGAAAGAGATACCGTCCAGTGTGGAGCTCAGCAAGGATACAGCCCAGACTCCACATGTCAATAGCAGTGGTATAGTGATTTTTCATTAATACCTCTGGAGGGCTGTAGATACGAGTATGAATACCTGGGAACACTGCAGAGGAAGAGAGATGAGAAGGCTGGAAGAAGAGAAGTTTAGAATGGCCCACATGGTTCCTGACATTTATACTGATACATGAATGCACAAAAACAGTTTTGCTCACGCTTCTTCTGCTCAAAGCTGCTGCCTCCGAAATCGATCACCTTGACACCCTGGCCTTTCTCTTTTAGCGTTATGTTCCCCTTTAGACAAAAAAATGGGACAGAAACCCTGTGAGATTAACAGATTATTACCCTCATTAAGCACAGGCCAGTTGTTTGATTTGAAACTGATCAAGCCCAGTCTGTGCTGTTGGTTTATTCATTCCTCATCTACAGTACGTAGGCTATTGTACTCACAGGTTTCAGGTCACCGTGGATAATTTTCTCTTTCTCTAGTAACCTTAGACACCTGACCACATCTTTGGCAATGCGGCGCACATCAGCTTTGCTGAATCTCTGAATTCTTTTTAGCTCACTTAAAGTTGGCCTAAGTGGACAGAAGGACACGTTAAGCCGTACATGGATTACTTACACATATCAGAGGAGAAATAATATGTGGAACAACAGACAAATATTTTGACTCCATTCAGTTAATTGTATGTGCTTGTTAATTTCTCTAATGAACAAGCAAAGAAAAACAATAATGAAAACGTTTAAAATAGGGTGATTATGTTTTTATTATTTAATGTAATTTATCTTGACTTTTAAAATTAAGACTGATTTGTAAATTTGAAATTAAAAGTTCCTGTCACACTACATCCAATCTTGTATTTGTACATACAGCTGTGTACACAGACCTGTCACCAGTAAGATTACTTTAAGTATTTTCCAAATATTTTCTTTTGAAATCAGATGGCCTGGATCAGGTCAGACATGCCCACACATTGAAATGCACTCACCCCAGGAGCTCATAGACAATACAGAGGCGTTTGCGGAAGTAAAAGTGGGTCTTCATGAAGACGATGTTGTAGGAGCCATTTCTGTCCTTCTTCCTCAAATAATCGAGGATTTCCACCTCTTCCCTGTAAGTTCTGAATGTAGACCACAACAAATTAACTCTACAACAGCACTCTGAAATATTCCCTTACAGTAAATGATAAACTGTAAGTACTTGTCTCAGTGACTTGGAGTTTCATATGAATGTGTATAAACATGTTTCACCAGTGACATTGATCTTCATCAATTTCATCTTTGATGATAATAATATTAAAAGAAATATAAACAATGTACAATATTAGTCACTTAGATTAAGAATGTGATGGGGGGAAATGACAGGAGCAGTTCACTTTCAAGGTCCCCATATATGCTCCTAGCAGTGAAGAATTTCCTCATTGGTCTAACTTAAATCTAATTTTAAAGTCTAATTTCACCAAACCCTCTTCATTCATCATTTTAACCTGAAAAGACAGGGGTGTTTTTTTCCTATTTGCAATTACAAATTTCCATACTTCTTTTTCTCATATTATCAGTTTTCTCAAAAATTTACCAAATCTAGTATTTTCTATCTTTTTTCCAAATTTTTTTTTCTTTTTTTTTTTTTTGCCGGTAAACACTGTCTCACTTTCAAACATAATGGCTTAGTAAGTACCGCTACTAATTATATGTAATTATAGGACTGGGACAATTTGTAAGTAATTCCCAGTGCTCTGTACACTATGCAGCTTTAATAATGCAAGCCAATTTTTCTTCTGTTCCCCATGTAGTAATACCACGTAATAAGACATATAAAATCATTGGTATTACGGTAAAGTGTAAAATTATTACCTCATGTCTTGAATGATTTTAATAGCCACCATCTCATTGGTCTTGTGATCCAGACACTTAAAAACCTGTCCATAGGATCCTTCTCCAAGCATTTCCAACACCTCATACCGATAAGCTATGTGATCATGGGAAACCTGCAAACACACAACCCAAAACCAGTACATGAAAATGATGTATCATTGTTATAATAAAACAATAGTTACTGAACTATCCACAGGCCAAAAGAACAGATGGACTCTTACCTGGAAGATGTTGCCATTCAATTCAGCATTGCGAAGTGATCCACCAATTTTCTTGCCCAGGTACCAGATCTCAGAGTATTCACTGATCTCTTTCAGATCAAAATAAGTCAACCTGTCCCCAAAATGCCTGACCACATCTGGAACACACAAAGTGGTGTTAGTGCAAATCATGATTGTAAATCTGTGGCCATTTCTTTTTAAGAAATTTAATTTTAAGTAAAGGGTAGATGGTAACTTACAAAGATATCCTTATATTAAGTCATGTGAAATTTCACAATCCTTGTAATTCCACCTCAATAACGTGATAGCTATTATAAGGCAATGCACACTTTTTTATAATAAAAGTATAGCCTAATTAAAAGGAACTAGGCTGCATCAAATCCTCAAGTGCCTGGGCTGGTTATTCCTAACCATGTCAGAGCATGAATATATTTTAGACTAATATCACCCTAAACAGGGAGGAAACTGACAAACACTTTCCTCTACTCTGAGATGCTTGCTAAATCTGAACTCTGGATCTTTTGTACCTGTGGGTGTCAAGGGAAACTGAGGTTTCTTCCTGTGCTGCTGGTTGTTGAAATGGCACTGGGTGTTGACTTGCTCTGGTCGGTCTTCTGACTCTCTCCTTGCCCCTGAAGGACCTGGCATCTGATCCTATTTCCAAAATTAATCATTGAATTGATGTTCCTGAGAGCAACTGGCTGCAAAATCTTATAAAGTCACTGACTATTAAAACCTAATCAGTATGTAATTAAGTCATTCATTCATTTTCTATTTTCTCCTCACAGTGATAGTTGCGGTACATATTGGGATTTTATAACCCAATGAATGTTTTAGGGTAAAGAATGTTAAGGTTAGGAAAGTAGTGAAACACATAAGTGAATTTAGATTAGGCTCAACTCAGCGGATATTTAGCTAAATAAATTTTAAATGGATTTATTAGAGAAACAAAACACTAAACATATGCAGTACAATTTTTTGACAAGTGAGGGTCAGTCGACTAGGGCAGGAGTGTCAAACTCAACTTCTGCCCAGGCCACAGCAGCATTTTTGTGAACTTTTCAAGGGCTAAATAAAGCTATTCATTTTTAAACATATTTTTAGATTATAATATCGGCTGATTAACACCTAGGTACTGAAAGTAGAACAGAATAATTCTAGGAAAACAAAGGGCTAACAGGAACTATTCAGCAGTACACTATTAGGTCATATACTTTTAGTGTTAATTTGCATTGTAATTTTATGTTATTTATTTTTATTAAATAAATATTAAAAGTTCACAAATGGCCATGTTTTTTTTTTTTAAGAAATGTACTCCATTAATCATTTTTGTTTAACTATTAAAAAGATGACTAGTCCATTACTTTTTTTAATTGCTGGTCCACGAATAACACTTAACAGCCATATAACCCTTTATAGAGTATCTTTTACAAATATAAAATGTTAATAAAGAGCTTAAATAATGACACGGGTTTGCATGTTTAACACATTTATGGGAGACTGTGTCCTTAGTCTTTCATCTCTCTAGTTAACTTTTCGTTTTCTTTTTTTTTTTGTTTGGACTGGCTGATACATTTCATGATTTGGAGTCAATCACTGAATCAAACTCAAACACAGCACATAGGTGTTGATTTTACAGATACAGTATGTGTAGATTTTTTACAGTGGTGTGTGCAGAACACCATTACACTACAGGGACCTTATTCATATTGTGTATACGCAAGCTTTTATAAATCAAATTTGTAAAACAAAGTGTTATAAATGAGGCTCCACAGTTCTGCTGTAAATGATAATTAGTGTAAAAATGTAAAAAAAAAAAAAAAAAAACAGAAAAAAAAAAACAGAAAAAAAACCAGGCCATGATATAATTTATTTTTATTTATTTATTTTGGGAATGTTTGTTGTATTTGGCCTGCGGGCATTGGCTTTGACACGTGAACTAGTGCTACTATTACAGAAGGGCAGAATAAAATGATATATTTAAATAATATATGTAATGTTTTTCATTATAGGATATAGCAACAGTGGATGTAAGATAGCAGTACTCACATGGCCACTCTCCTGGTGGACTCCAACCTTGTTTGACCACCACTTGGGCTTTAGAAATGAACTCAGCTGTGGCAGAGTGCCAGTAAATTGTTATTTATACAACAAAATCAATATTTATGACATGTTGTGGTATATATTGTATGTGGAAAAAAATGACAATGAACTCTAATCACACATTTCAATAATTACTTGTGCTTATAAACAGAAATAGAGTTGTGATGCTGAGCACCAAACGGCTGAGAGACCTGCCACTATATGCTACTTAATAGTTCTTCTGTCTTTAATAAATATTGAAAATATGTTCCACTACATTTTGTAATTATTGTTTTATAAACCTTTACTACATTTATAATATGTTGGTGCTTCTTAGCACCATGTATTCACATCACACATTTATAAAAACACGCATTTAAAGTTAGTTTTTGAGATAACTATAAAGTAATAAATTGCTATATATTGCTTGTTGTCCACCTACCCTGCTTTTTATCTTCTTAAACATTCTTCTGAATAGTAGGCTAACCAATGCAATGTTAATCACTAGTCCAACTCTGATGCAGGAATCATCAAAACCTAATGTTCTCTACTTCTGTAAACTCAGGAGTGAAGCCACAGGAGGATGGCATTCCATTGTGTCATAATTCAGTTATGATGATGTGCGTTTGATGCGTGTGATGACATCACAAAAGCGCAGCGCTAGAAAGTGCAGAAAAATAAACAGCTTCACTGAGATCCTGTATAACTCTATAGTGCTGTTGATTACCACTCACTTCACTGAGCTCCTGTACAACTCTATAGTGCTGTTGATTACCACTCACTGCACTGAGCTCCTGTACAACTCTGTAGTGCTGTTCATTACCACTTACTTCACTGAGCTCCTGTACGACTCTATAGTGCTCTTGATTACATATTTAATGATGTCACACAAAGTATATTGTGCATTTATCCATTCCCTTTTAAATACACTATTGGTGGGTTACAGTAACTGAGCAGATTTATATACATACACTGTATATTTATTAAAATTATGTATAGTAGATAACAAAACAATCCAACAAAACAACCCAGAAGAGTTTTTCCTCCCTTAGGTGCAATTCCTGCAATTCCATGGTATATACAACTACAAACCGTATATATACACTCAACGAGCACTTTATCAGGAACACTATACTAATACTGGGTAGGGCCTCCCTTTGCTCTTAAAACAGCCTCAATTTTTTTGCAAGTGGGGAAGCCACTGAAGAAAATTGAACTCATTGTCATGTTCATGAAACCAGTTTGAGACAATGTTTGCTTTGTGAAATGGTGCATTATCATGCTGGATGTAACCATTAGAAGATGGTAACTTGTGGCCATGAAGGGATGCACATGGTCAGCAACAGTACTCAAATAGGCTGTGGTTTTCAAGCGATGATTAATCAGTATAACAGTATTGACAGGCAGGGCTGTGTGCCTCAGCAGAAATCGAGATTCATCAGAGCAGACTATGTTTTTCCAGTCTTGACCTGTCCAGTTTTGGTGATCCCAGGAGATCAGCAGTTACAGAAATATTCAAACCAACCCGTCCGGCACCAACAATCATGCCACGGTCAAGGTCACTGAGATCACATTTTTTCCACATTCTGATGTCTGATGCAAACACTACCTACAGCTGCTGGCCCATATGTGCATTATTTTATGCATTACGCTGCTGCCGATTGACTGATTAGATAATTGTATGAATTAATATTAATAAAGTGTAATTAATATTAATAAATTAATAACTAATAAAGTGTTTAGCCAGTGTATAACTATCTATCTATATCTATATATATCTAACTTGTATGACTACATATATATATATATATATATATATAGTCATACGTAGTATAGTCATATGTAGTCATACAAGTGACAAATTAGACAGCACCCTCCACCACAATCATCAAAACTCTAACAGAGGAAAGAATGATCTTCTTCCATCCAGTACAGTCCAGTAACTTGTAGTATCTTTGCCAAGGTGTATTGAAGATGCTCTCATGGCTCTTGTCAGCCCAATAATTTACTAAGACACTTTTTGTTGTTTTACTTTTAATGTGTCATATACGTATATAGACTCTCAGGTACATATAGTCTGCAACATGGACAGGGGGTACAAGAGAACAGACTGGAGCAACATTCTGCAGATAGCCAACTCGGCTTTCTCTCTATGGACTTTACCAAAAAAAGCTGAGCTACTCGAGGTAAGTACTTAAGGTAAGTAAGTAAAAGCTACAGATAAAAGCAAAGTATTGTAGCTAAATAAATAGCTAGAATACAGTAATGTTAGCTCACTCCTTTCGTTTGTGGATCTTTAAACTAAACTTTTAGGTTTTAGCTAAAAGCTAAGTATGGATTTTCTGCAAGACATAGATAAAATACTGTGATGTTAGCTTACTCCTTTCATTTGTGCTTGTGTGTATAATTTGACTATCATCACTAGAATATAGAGAGGGAGGGGAGGATGGGGATTACGGAGAAAGAAAGGAACAGATAGAAGAGGCTGGGGGAGTCACGATTGCTTTTTGATGTAACAAATCCAGGTTGATTGTTGCTGATCTTGCTGTTAATCCAGTTTTGGTACTGAGACACTCTGGTGTACACACCAGGGATCTTAGGTAAAGCGCAGCCATAGCCAAAGCTCACAATCCCAGCCTGAACCCATGTTCCATTGGACTTGACCACCAGTGGACCTCCAGAATCACCCTGCATGGACAACAAGCTGTTAGCTACATGTCTCATGTTCTTAAAACAAGACACTGTACCAAATTAATATGGCAGGTATTAATATGATAGATTTCTTACCTGGCATGAGTCTTTTCCTCCTTGAGTTAAGCCAGCACACATCATATTGTCTGTGATAGAACCAGATCCATATGCTTTTGCACAGTCACTGTTACTGACAATCGGCACCTGCACCTCCTGCAGGGTTTTAGGGGACGGCAGATTAACTGTGAAGACCCATGATTAAGTTTTACCAACATGGATTTGCATAATGAACCCTGCTGAAAAATCCAGCTTGGTCTGACCAGCTACTAGCAACAAAAAACACAGGCCAAGACAATCAGACTATATTCCAAAGCAAGGAATGGTTCATTTCTTTACAGATTATTTTTTCAAATCAACTAGTTACATTGAATTAAACATGTAATCCACTGCGTGTGGCAATATTTACCGCTGGATGCAATTTTACCCCATCCTGTGACCCAGACATTAGTACCACCAGGAAAAGAACTGTTGCTTGCTGCAAGGCACACTGGCATGACATAATTGGTGAAAGTAACTGAAGAGGAGAGCTGGACTAGTGCAATATCATTGTCATGGGTGGTAGGGTTATACTCTTGGTGATTAATAATGCTACTAGTGCCTGTTTTCTGCATATTAGGGTTAGTCCCCTCCAGACTTTCCATTCCTAGATAGATTGTGATTTCAGGTGCAGTAATGCTGAAAATGAAAGGAAGAGATATTGAGACTGATATTACAATGTCATTTGTCACTCCCCATCCCTTATTTCCTTATGTTTTATACTTACAATAAACAGTAATAACCTGCTTACACTAAACAGTGGAATACCTTATGTGTTGTGCACTATGAAAATGCAAATACATACATTATTATTGTGTGGTTATTTTAGACTTTCTCAAGCATAACTCTCAATATACCTTGGGAAACAGTGAGCAGCCGATAAGACCCAGTTCTCATTGATCAGGCTGCCACCACAGAAATGGCTGCCTCCTGACTGAATGCTGACCTGCCAAGGCCAGGACCCAGGAGCAGCATCTTCACCACCCACAATCTTGGTGTTCAGTGGAGGCCGACCACACACTGGTAGAAAAGAGGAAGGTCATAAAAGCACAAAATCCTTATTCCTTATTAACTGGAATTTTACTGTTCTTTAAGAGGAACAGCCATTATTAATTTACACAGTAGACACTGGATTGTAAAGTGCAAGAAATTTTATTTTGATACTATTTTCAAACACTGATATTAGTTGTCATTACATCTTGTCAAGCTTTTAAACAAAGAGAGCCTGGACTTCCCATGAAATCTTAAAGCAATCGCCTGTGTTGTACAGTTATATTGTTTTTTTTTCTTGTCAAATATACATCTTAATGCTAAATTTGTCAAAAGTACAGTGTGTCCATAGAAGCAAAACAAGAACAATAGCAGGCTATGTGGGTTATCTGTTTAAAATATCAGGATGACTAGCAAACATTAGCTACCTTGCTAAGCTAAAATACCTAGCTTTACCTCCAGTTGAAACTTGTTGCACTGACCTACTTGGTAAAATAATTGAAGCTATGCTTTTTTACAACTTAGGATGACAAAGTTATGGAAAAAATTGGCGAGACAAGATTCCTTCACTGCTTCAGCTGAATGCTTCTGGTTAGTATTTTGTTTTACAGAAAAGTTAAAGATACTGTATGTTTTACAGTATTATTACAATATAGTCACAGCATTGTTACTGCAGTCATACAACAAGGTCCTTTGATACAGTTTAAACTAAACACATTTAAAGTATCACACTTGTGTGAACACAGTATTTTTATTTTATTTATTTATTTTTTTCCTCATATGGCAGCAGCGTTATAGGCTTTGTTTTGATATAACCTCAACCCCATCTTATTATTGGCTTATTTTATTGGCATATTTACTGCATTATTTTCACCCGTGTCTATTTTGTATTCAATCCTTTGTGCATATACTGTCTATATGCACAATCCTTTGTGCATATACAAAAATATGGCTGAGTAATGAATGAAAAGAATAAGCACAGATGGGTATATCTGTGCTTTTTCTTTTCATTCATTACTAAGCCATATTTTTGTCCTGTTTTCCAAGTTTCCAACTTTCTTCTTAGTGTTTTTCTGGTTTCGACTTTTGTCTGTGTCTCTTATCTGGAACACGCATCCTCCTTGTGTAACCCTAGCTTTATCATAACACACATTACATTTGAATTGAGGTTTATGGATTTTACACAAGAGAGAAAAATGGCCAGTTTGAATTTCCAGTCCTAGCTACTCTAAGCACATACTGTAAGTTTCATATTTGATTATACGAGTAATATGTAATCACATGTGGAAAACTTGTGATGGTGCATTTCACCATGCTATTCCCTGAAATTGCACCAGTGAATACAAGGAAAAACAAGTAACACTGTGTGAATAATTTGTGACAAAAGGAATAATGTGATAAGTCACATGATAAATAAACCCACATGTGAAAAATTAACATGTGAAAATAAATGAATTGTGAAAAAAAAATCAGAAAGTAAAAATAAATGAATTGTGATAAAATCATATATGAAAAAGAAATAAATAATGTGCTAATTAATAATAAACTTATCAATTTGCCAATTTGATAACTAACTGTGTAGATAATAATATGACCATAACAGATCAGCAATTAGAATGTTTTACTCCCCTTCGAGAGACTGAACTAATTTCATTAATTTCCTCATCAAAATCATCAACAGATAATTCCAGAAGCAATCAAAACTCTTCTAAAAATAATCAGTTCTTCCCTTAGCTTTGGCTATGTACCTAAATCTTTTAAACTAGCAGTTATCAAACACCTGATTAAAAAACCTGACCTCGACCCCTGTCAGTTGTCCAACTATAGACCTATATCAAACCTCCCCTTTATCTCCAAGATCCTAGAAAAGTTTGTAGCAGAGCAGTTATGCTCATAACTGCATAGGAATAACATTCAAATGTATCACTCAGGATTTAGGCCTCGTCATAGCACCAAGCCAGCATTGGTTAAAGTGGTAAATGACCTACTACTGGCTTCTGATCAGGGTTGTGTCTCCTTGCTTGTGTTGCTTGACATTAGTGCAGCTTTTGATACCATTGGTCATACTATTGGGCCCTCTCCTGGCTCAGGTCTTATTTGACTGATCGTCATCAGTTTGTAGATGTAAATGGTGACTTCTCTATGCATACTAAGGTAAAGTTTGGTGTTCTGCAAGGTTCTGTTTATATGTGCTACTTCTGGGTAAAATTAAACATGGTATTAGCTGTCAGTGTTATGATGATGACACACAGTTATATATTTCAGCAAAGCCAGATGAGAGAGACCAGCTTAACAAAGTTGAGGAATGTGTAAAGAACATTAAACACTGGATGCTTATTAACTTCCTTCTACATAATTATGACAAGACAGACGTACTTGTACTAGGACCACATGCAGCTAGAAATAACCTTTTTGATTACACAGTATCTCTGGATGGCATTTCTCTTTCTTCATGTGTAGCAGTAAAAGACCTTGGCGTGATTATTGACTCCAGTCTTTCATTTGAAGCTCATGTAGATAATATTACTAGGATAGCCTTCTTTCATCTCAGAAATATTGCTAAGATAAGAAATATAATGTCACTACACGATGCGGAAAAATTAGTTCATGCTTTTGTTACCTCTAGGTTGGATTATTGTAACACCTTACTGTCTGGCTGTTCCAGTAGGTGCATAAACAACCTCCAGTTAGTCCAGAATGCAGCGGCCAGAGTTCTTACTAGAACCAGAAGATATGACCACATCACCCCTATCTTATCCACCCTACATTGGTTCTCAATCAAATTTTGCATTGATTATAAAATATTCCTATTGACCTATAAAGCACTGAAAGGTCTCGCACCGCAGTACCTGAGCAAACTTTTGGTCTTTTATGATCCACCACGCCTACCTTGATCAAAAGGTGCAGGCTACTTGTTGGTACCTCGAATAGTGAAGGCTACAGCAGGGGACAGAGCTTTCTCTTACAAAGACCCACAGTTATAGAACAGCCTTCCAATTAGTGTTTGGGACTCAGACAGTCTCAGTGTTTAATTCTAGGCTGAAAACATATTTGTTTAGTCAAGCCTTTTGTGAATAGTTTTTTATTAGGTAGAGCATCAGATCTGGAGGGTTCATGGGCATAGAGTGTAGTGGTGAACTGGGATGTTTGGATGCTGTCAGCCCACCATTCCCACGCATTCACTCAGGTTTGTTGACAGTGGAGTGGCTGGCTGCTTTATGTCCCAGGGTGCCCTCATGTCTGTGTTGGCTTCTGGCTCTCCCTTTTAGTTATGGTGTCATAGCTAGTCTTGCCGGAGTCCCTGCTTGCACTCTGCACACAATGTATATATTCTTTAACCATTATGTGACAATTAGCATACCTAACAATCTCTCTCTCTCTCCCTCTCTCTGTCTCTCTGTCGAGCTACACATGCTACTCCTGAGACGCCAGTGATCCTCACCCCTTCTGCTCTCTGGACCTGCCTGATCCATCCTGATGCCCTACTTCTGGTAGGATTTCTCATCACTTGGAAACGATTCACTGCTGCTGAGGATGTCCCCACATGGACAGCCTAAAGTTACATGAGATTACTGTGGATGGTACCATTTAGATACCATGAAGAAGACTTTGGACTTCACTTGATATGAACAGGTTTACTATGACGGCTTAGGACTATAATTGCTATGATAGCTTTTGGACTGCAATTCCGACAAACAGTTTTGCATTCAAGTCTCCATCAGTGAAGAGTTGATCACAAAATAGACTTCATGTGAAAACTATAATGAATTTTCATGGTTAAACAATTGCACTTTTTGACCATATAGTATACAGTTATAGAAGGGAATTATTTATAATGACACTGTCACCCAGATGAAGACGGATTCCCTTATGAGACTGGTTCCTCTCAAGGGTTCTTCCTCATTAATTAATTTAAAATTTATACTCTGAATATATATATTTCTATAAAGCTGCTTTGTGACAATGTCCATTGTTAAGTGCTATACAAATAAAATTGAATTGAACTGAATTGAAAATCTGGCAAAAGAGGGTTTTGCTATCACTGAATGCTTGCTGAGAGTTGAAATAATTTTTCAGCCCTCCTCTGGTCCTCTTCTCTACCAGAGAGAAAGTGAGGGAAAGCAAGTCAGGTGAGTTAAAGAATAGATCAAAATCATGTATTTCACAGAATATTTTGACATTTGTTTTTGTGGTTTTTTTTTTTTTAAATCAGATATTCAGCTAGCATGCATATGATCTTTGGGGTGGTTATGGTCCAGATGAGCGCAAATACAGTGGTATGTGGTGCTTTCCCATAATCTGTCTTGTAAATGATTCACAGTTTTGAATCAGTGTTTGTTTTGTGCTGTGAACATTACAGGTATGCATTGTTCATTTAACTTACTTGAGAGTTAAACAGAGAACACAGAGTTAAACAGAGTTAAAACACTAAGACTGGCAATATATATAAAATTGTGAAAGTTTTAATCTGACCATGTACGAATGTTGTGTATGTATCAGCATTGTACAGTAAACACTGACTCTTTCACTTGGATAATTAACTTTAAGCTTAATACCTAGTTGAAGTTTGGGTTCATTTGGACACCATGTTATTATTGTTACTTCACAAACTGGTAAATCTTGCAATGTAACCTCTGTTTTAAAAATAAAACACAGTTGTCATGTTGTTTGAATCAAGAACTTACCAGCCAGCTGGGCGTGTGAGCCTAATGGAAAAGGAAGAGAGAATCACAATGCTCAATGCTATATCAACAACGTCAGAGAGTTTCTCCAGTGTAGCTTTTGGATGCTAAATACAGCATAAGCCAACATGCACAATATAATTAAAATAAGTTCAGAGAACCCTGTATTAGCAAGATTCTCTTAAGACTGAGGATGTTATTGCTTCAGCCAAGACAATGAAATGTCTGACAACAAATTTGAACATGCATTTTCATAATACTAATACAACAAAAAAAAGACTTTAGTAATAGTTAATGGTGGTAAATGAACCAGCATCATTAATGTGTAAAGAATATAGTGCAATGTCACTGACATAATGAGAAAAGTATAATCAATTTAAAACACATTTTCAATATTATTTTTACAGTTTATCATTTGCCACAGTTCCTAAAGTCTTTGTCAATGAGTAAAACAAATTATTATTTTATTTTATTATTTTATTATTATTATTAAAATAATTATTTTAATTACTGTTCCATTTAAATTATATAACCAACTACTTGTATTTTGGGTTAAATATGTAAAAATTAATACAAAGAGACAATATGCAGGCATACAGAGAATAACAACTATAAAGAGAAAGGCAATACTGAGGCAATAAGAATACAAAGGCAATAAGAATTCTGTTCTTAGTGCTTCCAAAGTACTTTACATAAATAATAAGGTTTCCACCTTGTTTTGGCAGATTAAAGCCAGGTTAAAGGGTCATAAGTCACTACTGGTAGAAATGACAATTTTCGTCATATCAAGGTTTTTTTTATTATTAACATGGCTCTGCACCTACATGGTACAGGCATTATGTTTTCAGTGTTTCTGTCTGAGATTCTCATTAGAAAGACATCTCAAGAATGGGGTTCTGAATGTTTGAAGGATCACTGTAACCAGCAGATGAAGGGTCAAGGTCACAGCAAGATCAAATGTCTGAAATGTCTGAAAGTTTCAAGATTACAATTAACCAAATATATGACAATTAAAACTATTTCTAGACATTGTTTTACTCATTTCAAAATTGAAATATCCTTGTTCTATTAGCAAGTAATGTTGCTAATTTTAAGCATTTAGAAGCATCATCATCTGTCAATATCTATTGAAATTTTCACTTGCTAAGATGACACTTTTTGCAGTGTAGGCATACAAATTAGAAGATGGAATAGGGTTAGGGTTAGGACTGAAACTTTCAGGAGGGTTAACTAAAGTGGAAAGAGATTAAACTATTTTATATTTTTTAAACCATCTTCCTCAAAATCAGTTTTTTCTCTTTTCGGAATTCAAAATCTGTATCTCTAGATGATCTGCATTCATGACATTTTACAAGTTCACTCTTAAATTCTAATTAAAAGGATTTTACAGAGGAATATTGTTTATTCTTGGATTTATATTAGATATATTTTATGAAAAATGGCATCAAAAAGTATGCGGTATTTTCTTGATTAAACAATAAAAAGTGATTTCCAACTAACTGCTCTGTAAAGTATCTATCATGACTAGATTTTTTTTATTAAGTATGCAAAGTTATCAGTGTATAATTAGATACAGACTAATTTGTATAAATAAATGAACATTTTTGAAAAAGTTCCAATACAAAGATTTAATGGAATATTTATCAGAACCAGCACTTCCTTTACACATACCTGTAGCATTAAGGAGTAGAGCACATACAACACACACAACTTTCCACAAATTAATCTCCATGATCGTGTGTCTCTTCTGGTTTCAGGTAGTTTTCTGTCTCCTGATGTCCTGTGTCTCTAAATGTACTAGACTTCCATTTATATTCCAAGCACATGTAGACTGTGACCTCCCCTACCTGTGTCATCTGTTACACGCCCTGATGAGAGATTTCTTCCCGTACTGATCTAGAACTAGTTCCCCTACCCACGTCTTTAACTTATAATGACTAGGTGAAGGCAAAACTGACTTGATACCCCCATTAAAAACAATGTACCAAACAAACAATCAAACATATATCTTTCAAGACAGGGAGTGCTTCCTTAGGTGTCTGAATTTGTGTTTAGCAGCTTTGTGAAAATGTCTGTAGTTAAAAGCACTTAATAAATCAATTTGAATTGAACTGAAATGAACTGGTGAGAGAAGCGGCTTGTATAAATGAATACATTCGTATAAATTAGCTCTAGAAATATTCTTGAGTCACATTTCTTTCACTTTTTTAGTTTAAAATGAATTCATTGGTCAGTCTCATTTGTGAATGACAGACAGTGTGAAAGTATGTCTTGGACTTCTGTACTTGTCTTACTAGTATGTCTAGATCTCTAACAGTCTGTGTATGTCCCGTCAGACTTAACAGGTTATTCTACATTTTTCACTGGTCTATGTAATTTTTTTTCTCTAATTCTCCTGATCTAATCATGCTTATGTAAAGTTATGTAAAAATTTGAATGAGTAGAGCTTCATTCTCTGAGAGGGATAAACTGAATCATGGCTTCTCAAAGTGTCTAGATCTGGATTTCTGTAAAGCTGCAAAGTTAAATACAGCTCAGACTGAAATTTCTTGTGTAGTTCAGTATGATGCACCCATCCACTGAAACAGAAAGATTATCACTGAATTTTTTTCAGGTGAGCTCACTCATACCAATGAACATACAGTATGAGTTTTCATTTCCTAATCGCTTGTGTATATAAACAAAGTTAGGTTTAAGTATGATTTACTTTCATTTTAGCTCTGAGCATAATTGGTTCTTTTTCAACCCACCTAACCTCCAAGAGAAGTTAGAATAACCTAGATACTTTCCAGTGGTTTATAAAGGCAAAATTTTTTTCCCTTGAATGTTGAGTTTTAGTGATGTATTCTTTTGTGTCAAACAAAAAATGTTACTTTGAAGCAGTCTGAGTAATACTGTGTAGTGGAAACCACCGAATATATATAAGGAAAAAACAAACTCAAATTGATTAGGCCTAAAAGCGAACATAATAAACTGTTATTAGATCTAAACTAAATAGGATAAAACAACTAGGTGAACAAAGCTAGTTAAATTAGTGCAAATAGAAGAAAATCTATAGGAAAAAGAAGTGGATAATCAAACATTTGATATAGTTCTTTCTTTCTTTATTTTTTTCTCATTCTTTCATATTGTGATTGTAATTTCTTTTCTTTTCTTTTTTCTTTTTTTGCGCAAAGTGACAACTTACAATTACTCACTTTTTGTCAATATAAGCCGGCAGTTCAAACACATTTGGTGGTCTGTGTGAGTTTCATTACTGCTCCTCGCAACCTAGATACTGGTCCAGCATACCTCAACCTGAGAGTGACAGGAGTGTTACACTAGACACTCTAAAATCACTTAAATAGCATTAAATTAAGCCACTGGCAGCACTACTTCAAATAACACAAATGGAATTACAAACACAAGAAAGTAAATTCATACAAATACTGACACTTATATAACTTAAGGAAAAATAAACCAAACAAAACAATCATAAATACCAACTCACAGGGTTGAGGCTCCCAACAGAAGGAACAATCACCTAGCTTGGTTTTACAAGAGCACACACACACACCACCGTGCACTCAGATCACACAGCCACACTGCAGTAAATCAGAAACAAGTAAATAACCTGACAAATAACTGGATCATAAAATATTAAAATGACCAAATAACTGGTTGCAATAAGCTCCTTCTCACAGAAGCAAGCAACAATGAGCAGTAACAGTGTAGTATTGCAATGATTGAACAGTTGGTCACACATGCAGGTCGCAATAATCGCCAAATACAATAAACTCAAAAATAGATTAACATAAAATAAGGAATTACATCAGATAGATTCAAAGGATGATAATTACACTCAGAGAAACAAAAAGAAAGGAGAACAAAAGAAAAGAAAACAAAAACTCAATCCATTCAAGGAGGGAGACAAAGCTCATACGGAGCACCATTTTAGTTCTCCAAGAGTTTAGAATAAGCAAATACAAACAAACAAAATATTACTAACAATCATACATTGCCCACTCCCCAGTCATAGTTGCATACTAAACCCTTACCGAAAAAGGATATCACCCCAGGTATATCTGTATATAATCCTTTTATAGGCACAGGCTCACCGCATTCATATAAACCGCCAACACACTGGGATACGGGGAAGCACACACGTATCAGCACGTCAGAAAAATGTTACACCCCATGCCAGTGAAACCATTCGCTCAAAACAACAAGCTCAGACGTGACACATCCCAAGCTACAACCAGTTAGTGTTTAAATGGGGAAAACTCCTCGCTGATAGGTGAGCATAACCGTCAATCACTGCTCACCTAGTCCTACTACATTCTGATCAGGATTGTGTCTCCTTGCTTATGTTGCTTGACCTTAGTACAGCTTTTGATACCACTGATCATACTATTCTCCTTGTGTTGTGTTTAGCTGCTTTGTGAAAAATGTCTGGAGTTAAAAGCACTTAATAAATCAGTTTGAATTGAACTGAAATGAACTGGTGAGAGAGGCGGCTTATATGAATGAATACATTCGTATAAATTAGCTCTAGAAATATTTTTGAGTCACATTTCTTTCACTTTTTTAGTTTTAAATGAATTCATTGGTCAGTCTCATTTGTGAATGACGGAAAGTGTGGAAGTATGTCTTGGACTTCTGTACTTTTCTTATTAGTATGTCTAGATCTCTAACAATCTGCGTATGTCCCATCAGACTTGACAGGTTGTTGTACATTTTTCACTGGTCTATGTAATTTTTTTGCTCTCTAATTCTCATGATTTAACCATGCTCATGTAAAGTTAATTTTTTTGCTAAAGCCCCATTCTCTGTTGCTGCTTAGAGAGAGGAATAAACTGAATCATGGCTTCTCAAAGTGTCTAGATCTGGATTTCTGTAAAGCTGCAAAGTTAAATACAGCTCAGACTGAAATTTCTTGTTGTGTAGTTCAGTATGATGCACCCATCCACTGAAACAGAAAGAGTATCACTGAATTTTTTTCAGGTGATCTCACTCATACCAATGAACATACAGTATGTATGTAGTAACTATAGGACAAATTATCAGCTACGTGGTTGAATAAATTCAGAGTTTTCAATTACTAATCTCTTGTGTATGTAAACAAAGTTATGTTTAAGTATGATTTACTTTCATTTTAGCTCTGAGCATAATTGGTTCTTTTTCAACCCACCTAACCTCCAAGAGAAGTTAGAATAGCCTAGATACTTTCCAGTGGGCACACATGCCAAGAACTTCCAACAAACTAACAAAGTCTTCAAGTCACATATGACAATAAATACAATTAATATTTGCAATCAATACCACTGTCATATAGACATCTATACCTAAAACGTTCTCATTTAATTCTTGCCAGGTTGGTATTTGTTCCTGAAATACAAGGCACTCTGGACGTCTAAGTAGTACTCTAAGACACATACAGTTCATATAAAAAGTCTACACTCCCCTGTTAAAATGGCAGGTGTTTGTGAAAAAAAAAAATGAACCCAAGATAAATCTTGTCAGAACTTTTTCTACTCTCAATGTGAAATTACAATGTATAAAAATTAAGTGAAAAACAATCAGAAACATTTTAGGGGAAAATAGTAAAAATAAAACAAATTACAATGACCTAGTTGCATAAGTGTGCACACCCATAAACTAATAGATTGTTGAAGCACCTTTTGATTATATTACACCACTCAATCTTTTTGACTAAGAGTGTATCAGCATGGCACATATTCACTTGGCAATATGGTGTATGGTGTTCTTTTGGTGATTTTTTTATTTTTATTTTTTTTTATGCAACAAACATACCTTTTGGAATTGATCTCTCATCAGATCATAACACATTTTGCTACATAGTTTGGGGTGATTTAGTTTGGATGTTTTTTTGTGAGAAAGGGCTTCTGTCTAGTCACCTTACAGATAAAAGCTAAGTATTGTTCTTTATGTACTGTATGACAGATAAAATAGCTAGAATACAGTAATGTTAGCTCTCTCCTTTCGTTTGTGGATCTTTAAACTAAAGTTTTAGGTTTTAGCTAAAAGCTAAATATGGATCTTCTTCTGGAAGACTTAGATAAAATACTGTGATGTTAGCTTACTCCTTTCATTTGTGCTTGTGTGTATAATTTGACTATCATCACTAGAATATAGAGAGGGAGGGGAGGATGGGGATTACGGAGAAAGAAAGGAACAGATAGAAGAGGCTGGGGGAGTCACGGTTGCTTTTTGATGTAACAAATCCAGGTTGATTGTTGCTGATCTTGCTGTTAATCCAGTCTTGGTACTGAGACACTCTGGTGTACACACCAGGGATCTTAGGTAAAGCGCAGCCACTGCCAAAGCTCACAATCCCAGCCTGAACCCATGTTCCATTGATGTTGACCACCAGTGGACCTCCAGAATCACCCTGCATGGACAACAAGCTGTTAGCTGCATGTCTCATATTCTTAAAACAAGACACTGTACCAAATTAATATGGCAGGTTTTAGATTTCTTACCTGGCATGAGTCTTTTCCTCCCTCAGCTAAGCCAGCACACATCATATTGTCTGTGATAGAACCAGGTCTATATACTTTTGCACAGTCACTGTTACTGACAATCGGCACCTGCACCTCCTGCAGGGTTTTAGGGGACGGCAGATTAACTGTGAAGACCCATGATTAAGTTTTACCAACATGGATTTGCATAATGAACCCTGCTGAAAAATCCAGCTTGGTCTGACCAGCTACTAGCAACAAAAAACACAGGCCAAGATACTCAGACTGGCAGATGCTCTTTGCTGGCTGGTAAGTGTTTTCCAGCTGCCTTGGTCAGAGCAAACTGGATTTTTCAGCAGGGAAGAGTATTCCAAATCAAGGACTGATTAATTTCTTTCCTGATTTTATTTTCAAATTAACTTAATATGTTGAAATACATTAATTATCAAGCAGTCTGCTTTGTGTCAGTATGTGTCACTCACCATTGTAACCGATTTTACCATATCCTGTAACCCAGACATTAGTACCAACAGGAAAAGAACTGTTGCTTGCTGCGAGGCACACTGGCATGACATAATCATTGAACATCACTGAAGAGGAGAGCTGGACTAGTGCAATATCATTGTCATTACTGTTGTCAGAGTTATAGTCTTGGTGGATGATAATCTTGCTAGCACTTGTTTCCTGCATATTAGGGTTAGTCCCCTCCAAATTTCCCATTCCTAGTAAGATTCTGATAGAAGCTGCACCAATGCTGAAAATGAAAGGAAGAGATATTGATACTCTTAATATAGATATTACCATTTAACTTGTCATTCCCAATCCCTTATTTCTGTCTGTTTTATATTTACAATAAACAGTAATAACTTACTACCATTAAAATATGGGATACCTTATGTGTTGCACACTATGAAAATGCAAATACCTACATTATTATTGTGTGGTTATTTTAGACTTTCTCAAGCATAACTCTCAATATACCTTGGGAAACAGTGAGCAGCCGATAAGACCCAGTTCTCATTGATCAGGCTGCCACCACAGAAATGGCTGCCTCCTGACTGAATGCTGACCTGCCAAGGCCAGGACCCGGGAGCAGCATCTTCACCACCCACAATCTTGGTGTTCAGTGGAGGCCGACCACACACTGGTAGAAAAGAGGAAGGTCATAAAAGCACAAAATCCTCATTATAATCGGAATTTTACTATTCTTTAAGAAGAACCGCCATTATTAATTTACACAGTAGACACTGGATTGTAAAGTGCAAGAAACTTTATTTCGATACTATTTTCAGACCCTGATATTAGTGGTCATTACATCTTGTCAAGCTTTTAAACCATTATTTCGGATTACTCCTGATCTTCAAATGTAGCCACACTGTAAAAAAAAAAAAAAAAATGACCCTGTAAATTTACAGTAATTTACTGGCAGCAGCATTGCCTGATAGTTACTGTGATTTTGTGGCTGGTGGTTTGTAAAATAGGGGAAGCACAGGTGTGTGGTATTCAGGTATACACACAGACACACACACACACACACATATATATATATATATATATATATATATATATATATATATATATATATATATATATATGTATATATATATGTGTGTGTGTGTGTGTGTGTGTGTGTGTGCGTGTGTGTGTGTGTAGCAGTGTCTGCCAAGCTACACTAATATCAAGCTGCGAAATAGCTAGCTATCTAGGCTGCGAAATAGCTAGCTAAATTTCACTGAGGAAGATAGTGACAGCTAGCAAACCAGACCTATAAATAAGCAAAAAATTTCAGAATTAATGCAAATAATTTAAATAAACATAAAAAATAAACATAGCTTTATACGCAGGCTGCGCTGTCCGCTGAAAACACTTTGCATGAAATGAACAAACTGTGCAATATTGCAGTGATAACTGATTTGATGCATATCATATTATATATTTGATTCATTCATATCATATATCATATCATATCATATAACATTTCAACAAGTGTGATGAATAATATAGACATATTTCTACATTTAATATAGAAAAAATTCATTGCTACATTTTAATGATATTTTAGGGAGCCTGGACTTCCCATGAAGTCTTAAAGCAATCGCCTGTGTTGTACAGTTATATTAGGTTTTTTTCTTGTCAAATATACATCTTAATGTTAAATATGGCAAAAGTACAGTGTGTCCATAGAAGCAAAACAAGAACAATAGCAGGCTATGTGGGTTATCTGTTTAAAATATCAGGATGACTAGCAAACATTAGCTACCTTGCTAAGCTAAAATACCTAGCTTTACTTCCAGTTGAAACTTGTTGCACTGACATCCTTGGTAAAATAATTGAAGCTATGCTTTTTTTACAACTTAGGATGACAAAATTATGGAAAAAATTGGCAAGACAAGATTCCTTCACTGCTTCAGCTGAATGCTTCTGGTTAGTATTTTGTTTTACAGAAAAGTTAAAGATACTGTATGTTTTACAGTATTATTACAATATAGTCACAGCATTGTTACTGTAGTCATACAACAAGGTCCTTTGATACAGTTTAAACTAAACACATTTGAAGTATCACACTTGTGTGAACACAGTATTTTTATATTATTTATTTATTTATTTATTTATTTATTGCTCATATGGCAACAGTGTTATAGGCTTTGTTTTGATATAATCTCAACCCCATCTTATTATTGGCTTATTTACTGCATTATTTTCACCCGTGTCTATTTCGTATTCAATCCTTTGTGCATATACTCTATACCCATCTGTGCTTATTCTTTTCATTCATTACTAAGCCATATTTTTGTGCTGTTTTCCAAGTTTCCAACTTTCTTCTTAGCGTTTTTCTGGTTTTGACTTTTGTCTGTGTCTCTTATGTGGAACACGCATCCTCCTTGTGTAGCCATAGCTTTAGTCAACGACTATGATTTCTGGAACACGTAATTACAGTCGTGGCCAAAAGTTTTGAGAATGACACAAATATTAATTTTCACAAAGTCTGCTGCTTCAGTGTTTTTAGATCTTTTTGTCAGATGTTACTATGGTATACTGAAGTATAATTACAAGCATTTCATAAGTGTCAAAGGCTTTTATTGACAATTACATTAAGTTTATGCAAAGACTCAATATTTGCTGTGTTTTTCAAGACCTCTGCAATTCGCCATGGCATGCTGTCAATCAACTTCTGGGCCACATCCTGACTGATGGCAGCCCATTCTTGCATAATCAATGCTTGGAGTTTGTCAGAATTTGTGGGTTTTTGTTTGTCCACCTGCCTCTTGAGGATTGACCACAAGTTCTCAATGGGATTAAGGTCTGAGGAGTTTCCTGGCCATGGACCCAAAATTTCAATGTTTTGTTCCCCGAGCCACTTAGTTATCACTTTTGCCTTATGGCAAGGTGCTTCATCATGCTGGAAAAGGCATTTTTCGTCACCAAACTGTTCTTGGATGGTTGGGAGAAGTTGCTCTCGGAGGATGTTTTTGTACGATTCTTTATTCACGGCTGTGTTCTTAGGCAAAAATGTGAGTGAGCCCACTCCATGGCTGAGAAGCAACCCCACACATGAGTGGTCTGAGGATGCTTTACTGTTGGCATGACACAGGACTGATGGTAGTGCTCACCTTTTCTTCTCCGGACAAGCTTTCTTCCGGATGCCCCAAACAATCGGAAAGAGGATTCATCAGAGAAAATGACTTTACCCCAGTCCTCAGCAGTCCAATCCCTGTACCATTTGCAGAATATCAGTCTGTCCCTGATAAAGAACTTCCTGGAAAGAAGTGGCTTCTTTGCTGCCCTTCTGACACCAGGCCATCCTCCAAAAGTCTTCGCCTCACTGTCCGTGCAGATGCACTCACACCTGCTTGCTGCCATTCCCGAGCAAGCTCTGCACTGGTGGTGCCCCGATCCCGCAGCTGAATCAACTTTAGAAGATGGTCCTGCCGCTTGCTGGACTTTCTTGGGAGCCCTGAAGCCTTCTTCACAACAATTGATCCTCTCTCCTTGAAGTTCTTGATGATCTGATAAATGGTTGATTTAGGTGCAATCTTACTGGCAGCAATATCCTTGCCTGTGAATCCCTTTTTGTGCAACGTAATGATGACTGCACGTGTTTCCTTGCAGGTAACCATGGTTAACCAAGGAAGAACAATGATTTCAAGCACCACCCTCCTTTTAAAGATTCCAGTCTGTTATTCTAACTCAATCAGCATGACAGAGTGATCTCCTGCCTTGTCCTCGTCAACACTCTCACCTGTGTTAACAAGAGAATCACTGACATGATGTCAGCTGGTTCTTTTGTGGCAGTGGAAATGGTTTTTTTTTTGGGATTAAGTTCATTTTCATGACAAAGAGGGACTTTGCAATTAATTGCAATTCATCTGATCACTCTTCATAACATTCTGGAGTATATGCAAATTGCCATCATAAAAACTGAGGCAGCAGACTTTGTGAAAATTCTCAAAACTTTTGGCCACAACTGTACATACATACACCGAATATACACCTCCTGCATATTACAACAATAAATGTGCCATGTTTGTGCATTAAAATGCTGTACTGTTTTTCAGTTTGTTTAGAGTCTTAATTTGCCCCAGGAATTAAGATCATAACACACATTACATTTGAATTGTGGTTTATGGATTTTACACAACACAGAAAAATGGCCAGTTTGAATTTCCAGTACTAGCTACTCTAAGCACATACTGTAAGTTTCATATGTGATTATATGAGTAATATGTAATCACATGTGGAACATTTGTGATGGTGCATTTCATCATGTTATTCTCTGAAACTGTACAATTGAATTCAAGTAACAATGTGTGAATAATTTGTGACAAAAGGAATAATGTGATAAGTCACATGATAAATAAACCTCCATGTGAAAAATTAACATGTGAAAATAAACGAATTGTGAAAAAATCATATATGAAAAATAAATGAATAATGTGCTAATTAATAATAAACTTATCAAGATGCCAATTTAATAACTGTGTAGATAATAATATAACCATAACTGATCAGCAATTAGAATGTTTTAGTCCCCTTCGAGAGACTGAACTAATTTCACTAAGTTCCTCATCAAAATCATCAACAGATAATTCCAGAAGCAATGAAACCTCTTATAAAATAATCAGTTCTTCCCTTAGCTTTGGCTATGTATCTAAATCTTTTAAACTAGCAGTTATCAAACCCCTGATTAAAAAACCTGACCTCCAGAATGCAGCAGCCAGAGTTCTTACTAGAACCAGAAGATATGACCACATCACCCCTATCTTATCCACCCTGCATTGGCTCCCAATCAAATTTTGCACTGATTATAAAATATTACTATTGACCTATAAAGCACTGAAAGGTCTCGCACCGCAGTACCTGAGCAAACTTTTGGTCTTTTATGATCCACCACGCCTACCTTGATCAAAAGGTGCAGGCTACTTGTTGGTACCTCGAATAGTGAAGGCTACAGCAGGGGACAGAGCTTTCTCTTACAAAGACCCACAGTTATAGAACAGCCTTACAATTAATGTTCGGGACTCAGACAGTCTCATTGTTTACTTCTAGGCTGAAAACATATTTGTTTAGTCAAGCCTTTTGTGAATAGTTTTTTCTTAGGTAGAGCATCAGATCTGGAGGGTTCATGGGCATAGAGTGTTGTGGTAAACTGGGATGTTTGGATGCTGTCGGCCCATACCTAACAATCTCTCTCTCTCTCTCCCTCTCTCTGTCTCTCTGTCGAGCTACACATGCTACTCCTGAGATGCCAGTGATCCTGACCCCTTCTGCTCTCTGAACCTGCCTGATCCATCCTGATGCCCTACTTCTGGTAGGATTTCTCATCACTTGGAAACCACACACTGCTGCTGAGGATGTCCCCACATGGACAGCCTAAAGTTACATGAGATTACATGAGAGTGGCTTTGGACTTCAATTGATATGAACAGGTTTGCTATGACGGCTTAGGACTATAATTGCTATGATAGCTTTTGGACTGCAATTCCGACAAACAGTTTTGCATTCAAGTCTCCATCAGTGAAGAGTTGATAAGTTCAACAAAATAGACTTCATGTGAAAACTATAATGAATTTATATGAATTTCACGGTTAAACAATTGCACTTTTTGACCATATAGTATACAGTTATAGAAGGGAATTATTTATAATCGCACTATCCGGTGTCACCCAGATGAGGATGGATTGCCTTTTGAGACTGGTTCCTCTGAAGGGTTCTTCCTCATTCATCAATTTAAATTATATATCCTGAATTTATATATTTCTATAAAGCTGCTTGGTGACAATGTCCATTGTTAAGTGCTATACAAAGAAAATTTAATTGAATTGAAAATCTGGCAAAAGAGGGTTTTGCTATCACTGAATGCTTGCTGAGAGTTGAAATCATTTTTCAGCCCTCCTCTGGTCCTCTTCTCTACCAGAGAGAAAGTGAGGGAAAGCAAGTCAGGTGAGTAGATGAGTGAGGTGAAAAGATCAAAATCATATATTTTATAATCTGTCTTGTAAATGATTCACAGTTTTGAATCAGTGTTTGTTTTGTGCTGTAAACATTACAGGTATGCATTGTTCATTTAACTTACTTGAGAGTTAAACAGAGAACACAGAGTTAAACAGAGTTAAAACACTAAGACTGGCAATATATATAAAATTGTGAAAGTTTTAATCTGACCATGTACGAATTTGTTGTGTATGTATCAGCATTGTACAGTAAACACTGACTCTTTCACTTGGATAATTAACTTTAAGCTTAATACTTAGTTGATGTTTGGGTTCATTTGGACACCACGTTATTGCAAACTTGTTACTTCACAAACTGGTAAATCTTGTAATGTAACCTCTGTTTTAAAAATAAAACACAGTTGTCATGTTGTTTGAATCAAGAACTTACCAGGCAGCTGGGCATGTGAGCCTAATGGAAAAGGAAGAGAGAAGCACAATGCTCAATGCTATATCAACAACGTCAGAGAGTTTCTCCAGTGTATTCTTAGCTTTTGGATTCTAAATACAGCATAAGCCAACATGCACAATATAATTAAAATAAAATCCAGAGAAACCTGTATTAGCAAGATTCTCTTAAGACTGAGGATGTTATGTTAACAGCTATAAAGAGAAAGGCAATACCTTCATTCTGTTCTTAGTGCTTCCAAAGTACTTTACATAAATAATTTGATCTGCCACCTTGTTTTGGCAGATTAAAGCCAGGTTAAAGGGTCATAAGTCACTACTGGTAGAAATGACAATTTTCGTCATATCAAGGTTTTTTTATTATTAACATGGCTCTGCACCTACATGGTACAGGCATTATGTTTTCAGTGTTTCTGTCTGAGATTCTCATTAGAAAGACATCTCAAGAATGGGGTTCTGAATGTTTGAAGGATCACTGTAACCAGCAGATGAAGGGTCAAGATCACAGCAAGATCAAATGTCTGAAATGTCTGAAAGTTTCAAGATTACAATTAACCAAATATATGACAATTAAAACTATTTCTAGACATTGTTTTACTCATTTCAAGATTGAAATATCCTTCTTCTATTAGCAAGTAATGTTGCTAATTTTAAGCGTTTAGAAGCATCATCATCTGTCAATATCTACTGATGTTTTCACTTGCTAAGATGACACTTTTTGCAGTGTATTTGTATCTCTAGATGACCTGC
This sequence comes from Pangasianodon hypophthalmus, assembly GCF_027358585.1. Lineage (NCBI taxonomy): Eukaryota > Metazoa > Chordata > Actinopteri > Siluriformes > Pangasiidae > Pangasianodon > Pangasianodon hypophthalmus. The sequence continues at coordinate 8,879,291 of NC_069722.1, read as the reverse complement.
ATTCATGACATTTTACAGGTTCATTCTGATCCCTAATTAAAAGGATATTACAGAGGAATATTGATTATTCTTGGATTTATATTAGATATATTTTATGAAAAATGGCATCAAAAAGTATGTGGTATTTTATTGAATAAACAATAAAAAGTGATTTCCAACTAACTGCTCTGTAAAGTATCTATTGTGTGAGTGTTAGATTTAGATAAATATTTTAATTCTAACAACATCAAAAGACTAGATTTTTTTTATTAAGTATGCAAAATTATTAGTGTATAATTAGATAAAGCCTCATTTGTATAAATAAAGGTACATTTTTAGAAAAGTTCCAATACAAAAAATACTTGTAAGAATCTCAGCAACGAAGTAGCAATTGTGATATTTATTCTTTTAAAAATTTCCCTACTCATCTGTAGGTTCTTGCCTTAATTGTAATATATTAATCATGTGACAGATTTAATGGAATATTCATCAGAACCAGCACTTCCTTTACACATACCTGTAGCGTTAAGGAGTAGAGCACATACAACACACACAACTTTCCACAAATTAATCTCCATGATCGTGTGTCTCTTCTGGTTCAGGTAGTTTTCTGTCTCCTGATGTCCTGTGTCTCTAAATGTACTATACTTTCACTTCTGCTTATATTCCAAGCACATGTAGACTGTGACCTCCCCTACCTGTGTCATCTGTTACACGCCCTGATGAGAGATTTCTTCCCGTACTGATCTAGAATTACTTGCCCTACCCACGTCTTTAACTTATAATTACTAGGTGAAGGCAAAACTGACTTGATACCCCCATTAAAAACAATGTACCAAACAAACAATCAAACATATATCTTTCAAGACAGGGAGTGCTTCCTTAGGTGTCTGAATTTGTGTTTAGCTGCTTTGTGAAAACGTCTGGAGTTAAAAGCACTTAATAAATCAATTTGAATTGAACTGAAATAAACTGGTGAGAGAAGCAGCTTGTATAAATGAATATATTTGTATAAATTAGCTCTAGAAATATTCTTGAGTCACATTTCTTTCACTTTTTTAGTTTTAACTGTATTGACACAAGGCAGGTTGGGTCCATGGATCCATAATTCTGACGCCTACCATCTGTGTACCTCACCAGAAATCGAGATCCATAAGAGCAGGCTATGTTTTTCCAGTCTTGAACTGTCCAGTTTTGGTGAGCGTGTGCCCATTAAAAAATCCCAGGATATCAGCAGTTGCAGAAATATTCAAACCAACCCATCCGGCACCAACAATTATGCCACAGTCAAGGTCACTGAGATCACATTTTTTCCACATTCTGATGGCTGATGTGAACACTACTATATATATACTGTATATACTGTGTGCCCATTATATTCTTTACAGATTTTACAAAACATTCAGCACAATATATAAAATATTAACTGTTAGTGCAGGAGATGTTACATGGATTAATTTTTCAGTTTCATGTTAAAAAATTATGGATAATTTATATTTTATTTTGAGTAAAGTACAGATGAAAGAGGAATCAGTTATAATTATACATTACCACACACACACACACACACATATATATATATATATATATATATATATATATATATATATATATATATATATATATAGTCATACAAGTGACAAATTAGACAGCACCCTCCACCACAATGATTAACACTCTAACAGAGGAAAGAATGATCTTCTTCCATCCAGTACAGTCCAGTAACTTGTAGTATCTTTGCCAAGGTGCATTGAAGTTGCTCTCATGGCTCTTGGCGGCCCAATAATTTACTAAGACACTTTTTGTTGTCTTACTTTTAATTTGTCACAAAGACTTTCAGGTACATATAGTCTTGCAACATGGACAGGGGGTACAAGAGAACAGACTGGAGCAACATTCTGCAGATAGCCAACTCGGCTTTCTCTCTATAGACTATACCAAAAAAAAGGTACTCGAGGTAAGTACATAAGGTAAGTAAAAGCTACAGATAAAAGCTAAGTATTCTTCTTTATGTACTGTATGACAGATAAAATAGCTAGAATACAGTAATGTTAGCTCTCTCCTTTTGTTTGTGGATCTTTAAACTAAAGTTTTAGGTTTTAGCTAAATGCTAAGTATGGATTTTCTGCAAGACATAGATAAAATACTGTGATGTTAGCTTACTCCTTTCATTTGTGCTTGTGTGTATAATCTATCATCACTAGAATATAGAGAGGGAGGGGAGGATGGGGATTACGGAGAAAGAAAGGAACAGATAGAAGAGGCTGGGGGAGTCACGATTGCTTTTTGATGTAACAAATGCAGGTTGATTGTTGCTGATCTTGCTGTTAATCCAGTCTTGGTACTGAGACACTCTGGTGTACACACCAGGAATCTTAGGTAAAGCGCAGCCATTGCCAAAGCTCACAATCCCAGCCTGAACCCATGTTCCATTGATGTTGACCACCAGTGGACCTCCAGAATCACCCTGCATGGACAACAAGCTATTAGCTGCATGTCTCATATTCTTAAAACAAGACACTGTACCAAATTAATATGGCAGGTATTAATATGATAGATTTCTTACCTGGCATGAGTCTTTTCCTCCTTGAGTTAAGCCAGCACACATCATATTGTCTGTGATAGAACCAGATCCATATGCTTTTGCACAGTCACTGTTACTGACAATCGGCACCTGCACCTCCTGCAGGGTTTTAGGGGACGGCAGATTAACTGTGAAGACCCATGATTAAGTTTTACCAACATGGATTTGCATAATGAACCCTGCTGAAAAATCTACCTTGGTCTGACCAGCTACTAGCAACAAAAAACACAGGCCAAGACAATCAGACTATATTCCAAAGCAAGGAATGGTTCATTTCTTTACAGATTATTTTTTCAAATCAACTAGTTACATTGAATTAAACATGTAATCCACTGCGTGTGGCAATATTTACCGCTGGATGCAATTTTACCCCATCCTGTGACCCAGACATTAGTACCACCAGGAAAAGAACTGTTGCTTGCTGCGAGGCACACTGGCATGACATAATTGGTGAAATTAACTGAAGAGGAGAGCTGGACTAGTGCAATATCATTGTCATTGGTCTCAGAGTTATACTCTTGGTGATTAATAATGCTACTAGTGCCTGTTTTCTGCATATTAGGGTTAGTCCCCTCCAGACTTTCCATTCCTAGATAGATTGTGATTTCAGGTGCAGTAATGCTGAAAATGAAAGGAAGAGATATTGAGACTGATATTACAATGTCATTTGTCACTCCCCATCCCTTATTTCCTTATGTTTTATACTTACAATAAACAGTAATAACCTGCTTACACTAAACAGTGGAATACCTTATGTGTTGTGCACTATGAAAATGCAAATACATACATTATTATTGTGTGGTTATTTTAGACTTTCTCAAGCATAACTCTCAATATACCTTGGGAAACAGTGAGCAGCCGATAAGACCCAGTTCTCATTGATCAGGCTGCCACCACAGAAATGGCTGCCTCCTGACTGAATGCTGACCTGCCAAGGCCAGGACCCAGGAGCAGCATCTTCACCACCCACAATCTTGGTGTTCAGTGGAGGCCGACCACACACTGGTAGAAAAGAGGAAGGTCATAAAAGCACAAAATCCTCATTCTAACTGGAATTTTACTATTCTTTAAGAAGAACAGCCATTATTACTTTACACAGTAGACACTGGATTGTAAAGTGCAAGAAATTTTATTTTGATGATACTATTTTCAGACACGGATATTAGTTGTCATTACATTTTGTAAAGCTTTTAAACAAAGAGAGCCTGGACTTCCCATGAAATCTTAAAGCAATCGCCTGTGTTGTACAGTTATATTAGGTTTTTTTCTTGTCAAATATACATCTTAACACTAAATTTGTCAAAAGTACGGTGTGTCCATAGAAGCAAAACAAGAACAAAAGCAAGCTATGTGGGTTATCTGTTTAAAATATCAGGCTGACTAGCAAACATTAGCTACCTAGCTAGGCTAAAATACCTAGCTTTACTTCCAGTTGAAACTTGTTGCACTGACCTGCTTGGTAAAATAATTGAAGCTATGCTTTTTTACAACTTAGGATGACAAAATTATGGAAAAAATTGGCAAGACAAGATTCCTTCACTGTTTCAGCTGAATACTTCTGGTTAGTATTTTGTTTTACAGAAAAGTTAAAGATACTGTATATTTTACAGTATTATTACAATATAGTCACCACATTGTTACTGCATTCATACAATAAGTTCCTTTGATACAATTAAATCTAAAACATTTGAAGTATCACACTTGTGTGAACACAGTTTTTATTTATTTATTTATTTGCTCATATGGCAACAGCGTTATAGGCTTTGTTTTGATATAACCTCGACCCCATCTTATTATTGGCTTATTTTATTGGCATATTTACTGCATTATTTTCACCCGTGTCTATTTTGTATTCAATCCTTTGTGCATATACTCTATACCCATCTGTGCTTATTCTTTTCATTTATTACTAAGCCATATTATTGTCTTGTTTTCCAAGTTTCCAACTTTCTACTTAGTGTTTTTCTGGTTTTGACTTTTGTCTGTGTCTCTTATGTGGAACACGTTTCCTCTTTGTGTAACCATAGCTTTAGTCAACGACTATGATTTCTGGAACACATAAATACATACATACATAGCCGAATATACACTTCACATACTGTAAGTTTCACATGTGATTATATGAGTAGTATGTAATCACATGTGGAAAACTTGTGATGGTGCATTTCAAATTCAGTGAATTTAAGGAAAAACAAGTAACATTGTGTGATAAATAAATGACATGATAAATAAACCCACATGTGAAAAATTAACTTAATTAATGTGAAAATAAATTAATTGTGAAAAAAAAAATCAGAAAGCAAAAATAAATGAATTATGAGAAAATCATATATGAAAAATAAAGTAATAATGTTCTAATTAATAATAAACTTATCAATTTGCCAATTTGATAACTAACTGTGTAGATAATAATATGACCATAACAGATCAGCAATTAGAATGTTTTACTCCCCTTCGAGAGACTGAACTAATTTCATTAATTTCCTCATCAAAATCATCAACAGATAATTCCAGAAGCAATCAAAACTCTTCTAAAAATAATCAGTTCTTCCCTTAGCTTTGGCTATGTACCTAAATCTTTTAAACTAGCAGTTATCAAACCCCTGATTAAAAAACCTGACCTCGACCCCTGTCAGTTGTCCAACTATAGACCTATATCAAACCTCCCCTTTATCTCCAAGATCCTAGAAAAGTTTGTAGCAGAGCAGTTATGCTCATAACTGCATAGGAATAACATTCAAATGTATCACTCAGGATTTAGGCCTCGTCATAGCACCAAGCCAGCATTGGTTAAAGTGGTAAATGACCTACTACTGGCTTCTGATCAGGGTTGTGTCTCCTTGCTTGTGTTGCTTGACCTTAGTGCAGCTTTTGATACCATTGGTCATACTATTGGGCCCTCTCCTGGCTCAGGTCTTATTTGACTGATCGTCATCAGTTTGTAGATGTAAATGGTGACTTCTCTATGCATACTAAGGTAAAGTTTGGTGTTCAGCAAGGTTCTGTTTATATGTGCTACTTCTGGGTAAAATTAAACATGGTATTAGCTTCCAGTGTTATGCTGATGACACACAGTTGTGTATTTCAGCAAAGCCAGATGAGAGACACCAGCTTAACAAAGTTGAGGAATGTGTAAAGAACATTAAACACTGGATGCTTATTAACTTCCTTCTACTTAATTCTGACAAGACAGACGTACTTGTACTAGGACCACATGCAGCTAGAAATAACCTTTTTGATTACACAGTATCTCTGGATGGCATTTCTCTTTCTTCATGTGTAGCAGTAAAAGACCTTGGCGTGATTATTGACTCCAGTCTTTCATTTGAAGCTCATGTAGATAATATTACTAGGATAGCCTTCTTTCATCTCAGAAATATTGCTAAGATAAGAAATATAATGTCACTACACGATGCGGAAAAATTTGTTCATGCTTTTGTTACCTCTAGGTTGGATTATTGTAACACCTTACTGTCTGGCTGTTCCAGTAGGTGCATAAACAACCTCCAGTTAGTCCAGAATGCAGTGGCCAGAGTTCTTACTAGAACCAGAAGATATGACCACATCACCCCTATCTTATCCACCCTACATTGGTTCTCAATCAAATTTTGCATTGATTATAAAATATTACTATTGACCTATAAAGCACTGAAAGGTCTCGCACCGCAGTACCTGAGCAAACTTTTGGTCTTTTATGATCCACCACGCCTACCTTGATCAAAAGGTGCAGGCTACTTGTTGGTACCTCGAATAGTGAAGGCTACAGCAGGGGACAGAGCTTTCTCTTACAAAGACCCACAGTTATAGAACAGCCTTCCAATTAGTGTTCGGGACTCAGACAGTCTCAGTGTTTAATTCTAGGCTGAAAACATATTTGTTTAGTCAAGCCTTTTGTGAATAGTTTTTTCTTAGGTAGAGCATCAGATCTGGAGGGTTCATGGGCATAGAGTGTAGTGGTGAACTGGGATGTTTGGATGCTGTCAGCCCACCATTCCCACGCATTCACTCAGGTTTGTTGACAGTGGAGTGGCTGGCTGCTTTATGTCCCAGGGTGCCCTCATGTCTGTGTTGGCTTCTGGCTCTCCCTTTTAGTTATGCTGTCATAGCTAGTCTTGCCAGAGTCCCTGCTTGCACTCTACACACAATGTATATATTCTTTAACCATTATGTGACAATTAGCATACCTAACAATCTCTCTCTCTCTCCCTCTCTCTGTCTCTCTGTCGAGCTACACATGCTACTCCTGAGACGCCAGTGATCCTCACCCCTTCTGCTCTCTGGACCTGCCTGATCCATCCTGATGCCCTACTTCTGGTAGGATTTCTCATCACTTGGAAACGATTCACTGCTGCTGAGGATGTCCCCACATGGACAGCCTAAAGTTACATGAGATTACTGTGGATGGTACCATTTAGATACCATGAAGAAGACTTTGGACTTCAATTGATATGAACAGGTTTGCTATGATGGCTTAGGACTATAATTGCTATGATAGCTTTTGGACTGCAATTCCGACAAACAGTTTTGCATTCAAGTCTCCATCAGTGAAGAGTTGATCACAAAATAGACTTCATGTGAAAACTATAATGAATTTTCATGGTTAAACAATTGCACTTTTTGACCATATAGTATACAGTTATAGAAGGGAATTATTTATAATGACACTGTCACCCAGATGAAGACGGATTCCCTTATGAGACTGGTTCCTCTCAAGGGTTCTTCCTCATTAATTAATTTAAAATTTATACTCTGAATATATATATTTCTATAAAGCTGCTTTGTGACAATGTCCATTGTTAAGTGCTATACAAATAAAATTGAATTGAACTGAATTGAAAATCTGGCAAAAGAGGGTTTTGCTATCACTGAATGCTTGCTGAGAGTTGAAATAATTTTTCAGCCCTCCTCTGGTCCTCTTCTCTACCAGAGAGAAAGTGAGGGAAAGCAAGTCAGGTGAGTTAAAGAATAGATCAAAATCATGTATTTCACAGAATATTTTGACATTTGTTTTTGTGGTTTTTTTTTTTTTTTAAATCAGATATTCAGCTAGCATGCATATGATCTTTGGGGTGGTTATGGTCCAGATGAGCGCAAATACAGTGGTATGTGGTGCTTTCCCATAATCTGTCTTGTAAATGATTCACAGTTTTGAATCAGTGTTTGTTTTGTGCTGTGAACATTACAGGTATGCATTGTTCATTTAACTTACTTGAGAGTTAAACAGAGAACACAGAGTTAAACAGAGTTAAAACACTAAGACTGGCAATATATATAAAATTGTGAAAGTTTTAATCTGACCATGTACGAATGTTGTGTATGTATCAGCATTGTACAGTAAACACTGACTCTTTCACTTGGATAATTAACTTTAAGCTTAATACCTAGTTGATGTTTGGGTTCATTTGGACACCATGTTATTATTGTTACTTCACAAACTGGTAAATCTTGCAATGTAACCTCTGTTTTAAAAATAAAACACAGTTGTCATGTTGTTTGAATCAAGAACTTACCAGCCAGCTGGGCATGTGAGCCTAATGGAAAAGGAAGAGAGAAGCACAATGCTCAATGCTATATCAACAACGTCAGAGAGTTTCTCCAGTGTAGCTTTTGGATGCTAAATACAGCATAAGCCAACATGCACAATATAATTAAAATAAGTTCAGAGAACCCTGTATTAGCAAGATTCTCTTAAGACTGAGGATGTTATTGCTTCAGCCAAGACAATGAAATGTCTGACAACAAATTTGAACATGCATTTTCATAATACTAATACAACAAAAAAAAAGACTTTAGTAATAGTTAATGGTGGTAAATGAACCAGCATCATTAATGTGTAAAGAATATAGTGCAATGTCACTGACATAATGAGAAAAGTATAATCAATTTAAAACACATTTTCAATGTTATTTTTACAGTTTATCATTTGCCACAGTTCCTAAAGTCTTTGTCAATGAGTAAAACAAATTATTATTTTATTTTATTATTTTATTATTATTATTAAAATAATTATTTTAATTACTGTTCCATTTAAATTATATAACCAACTACTTGTATTTTGGGTTAAATATGTAAAAATTAATACAAAGAGACAATATGCAGGCATACAGAGAATAACAACTATAAAGAGAAAGGCAATACTGAGGCAATAAGAATACAAAGGCAATAAGAATTCTGTTCTTAGTGCTTCCAAAGTACTTTACATAAATAATAAGGTTTCCACCTTGTTTTGGCAGAGTAAAGCCAGATTAAAGGGTCATAAGTCACTACTGGTAGAAATGACAATTTTCGTCATATCAAGGTTTTTTTATTATTAACATGGCTCTGCACCTACATGGTACAGGCATTATGTTTTCAGTGTTTCTGTCTGAGATTCTCATTAGAAAGACATCTCAAGAATGGGGTTCTGAATGTTTGAAGGATCACTGTAACCAGCAGATGAAGGGTCAAGATCACAGCAAGATCAAATGTCTGAAATGTCTGAAAGTTTCAAGATTACAATTAACCAAATATATGACAATTAAAACTATTTCTAGACATTGTTTTACTCATTTCAAAATTGAAATATCCTTGTTCTATTAGCAAGTAATGTTGCTAATTTTAAGCATTTAGAAGCATCATCATCTGTCAATATCTATTGAAATTTTCACTTGCTAAGATGATACTTTTTGCAGTGTAGGCATACAAATTAGAAGATGGAATAGGGTTAGGGTTAGGACTGAAACTTTCAGGAGGGTTAACTAAAGTGGAAAGAGATTAAACTATTTTATATTTTTTAAACCATCTTCCTCAAAATCATTTTTTTCTCTTTTCGGAATTCAAAATCTGTATCTCTAGATGATCTGCATTCATGACATTTTACAAGTTCACTCTTAAATTCTAATTAAAAGGATATTACAGAGGAATATTGTTTATTCTTGGATTTATATTAGATATATTTTATGAAAAATGGCATCAAAAAGTATGCTGTATTTTCTTGATTAAACAATAAAAAGTGATTTCCAACTAACTGCTCTGTAAAGTATCTATCATGACTAGATTTTTTTTATTAAGTATGCAAAGTTATCAGTGTATAATTAGATACAGACTAATTTGTATAAATAAATGAACATTTTTGAAAAAGTTCCAATACAAAGATTTAATGGAATATTTATCAGAACCAGCACTTCCTTTACACATACCTGTAGCATTAAGGAGTAGAGCACATACAACACACACAACTTTCCACAAATTAATCTCCATGATCGTGTGTCTCTTCTGGTTTCAGGTAGTTTTCTGTCTCCTGATGTCCTGTGTCTCTAAATGTACTAGACTTCCATTTATATTCCAAGCACATGTAGACTGTGACCTCCCCTACCTGTGTCATCTGTTACACGCCCTGATGAGAGATTTCTTCCCGTACTGATCTAGAACTAGTTCCCCTACCCACGTCTTTAACTTATAATGACTAGGTGAAGGCAAAACTGACTTGATACCCCCATTAAAAACAACGTACCAAACAAACAATCAAACATATATCTTTCAAGACAGGGAGTGCTTCCTTAGGTGTCTGAATTTGTGTTTAGCAGCTTTGTGAAAATGTCTGTAGTTAAAAGCACTTAATAAATCAATTTGAATTGAACTGAAATGAACTGGTGAGAGAAGCGGCTTGTATAAATGAATACATTCGTATAAATTAGCTCTAGAAATATTCTTGAGTCAAATTTCTTTCACTTTTTTAGTTTAAAATGAATTCATTGGTCAGTCTCATTTGTGAATGACAGACAGTGTGAAAGTATGTCTTGGACTTCTGTACTTGTCTTACTAGTATGTCTAGATCTCTAACAGTCTGCGTATGTCCCGTCAGACTTAACAGGTTATTCTACATTTTTCACTGGTCTATGTAATTTTTTTTCTCTAATTCTCCTGATCTAATCATGCTTATGTAAAGTTATGTAAAAATTTGAATGAGTAGAGCTTCATTCTCTGAGAGGGATAAACTGAATCATGGCTTCTCAAAGTGTCTAGATCTGGATTTCTGTAAAGCTGCAAAGTTAAATACAGCTCAGACTGAAATTTCTTGTGTAGTTCAGTATGATGCACCCATCCACTGAAACAGAAAGATTATCACTGAATTTTTTTCAGGTGAGCTCACTCATACCAATGAACATACAGTATGAGTTTTCATTTCCTAATCGCTTGTGTATATAAACAAAGTTAGGTTTAAGTATGATTTACTTTCATTTTAGCTCTGAGCATAATTGGTTCTTTTTCAACCCACCTAACCTCCAAGAGAAGTTAGAATAACCTAGATACTTTCCAGTGGTTTATAAAGGCAAAATTTTTTTCCCTTGAATGTTGAGTTTTAGTGATGTATTCTTTTGTGTCAAACAAAAAATGTTACTTTGAAGCAGTCTGAGTAATACTGTGTAGTGGAAACCACCGAATATATATAAGGAAAAAACAAACTCAAATTGATTAGGCCTAAAAGCGAACATAATAAACTGTTATTAGATCTAAACTAAATAGGATAAAACAACTAGGTGAACAAAGCTAGTTAAATTAGTGCAAATAGAAGAAAATCTATAGGAAAAAGAAGTGGATAATCAAACATTTGATATAGTTCTTTCTTTCTTTATTTTTTTCTCATTCTTTCATATTGTGATTGTAATTTCTTTTCTTTTCTTTTTTCTTTTTTTGTGCAAAGTGACAACTTACAATTACTCACTTTTTGTCAATATAAGCCGGCAGTTCAAACACATTTGGTGGTCTGTGTGAGTTTCATTACTGCTCCTCGCAACCTAGATACTGGTCCAGCATACCTCAACCTGAGAGTGACAGGAGTGTTACACTAGACACTCTAAAATCACTTAAATAGCATTAAATTAAGCCACTGGCAGCACTACTTCAAATAACACAAATGGAATTACAAACACAAGAAAGTAAATTCATACAAATACTGACACTTATATAACTTAAGGAAAAATAAACCAAACAAAACAATCATAAATACCAACTCACAGGGTTGAGGCTCCCAACAGAAGGAACAATCACCTAGCTTGGTTTTACAAGAGCACACACACACACCACCGTGCACTCAGATCACACAGCCACACTGCAGTAAATCAGAAACAAGTAAATAACCTGACAAATAACTGGATCATAAAATATTAAAATGACCAAATAACTGGTTGCAATAAGCTCCTTCTCACAGAAGCAAGCAACAATGAGCAGTAACAGTGTAGTATTGCAATGATTGAACAGTTGGTCACACATGCAGGTCGCAATAATCGCCAAATACAATAAACTCAAAAATAGATTAACATAAAATAAGGAATTACATCAGATAGATTCAAAGGATGATAATTACACTCAGAGAAACAAAAAGAAAGGAGAACAAAAGAAAAGAAAACAAAAACTCAATCCATTCAAGGAGGGAGACAAAGCTCATACGGAGCACCATGTTAGTTCTCCAAGAGTTTAGAATAAGCAAATACAAACAAACAAAATATTACTAACAATCATACATTGCCCACTCCCCAGTCATAGTTGCATACTAAACCCTTACCGAAAAAGGATATCACCCCAGGTATATCTGTATATAATCCTTTTATAGGCACAGGCTCACCGCATTCATATAAACCGCCAACACACTGGGATACGGGGAAGCACACACGTATCAGCACGTCAGAAAAATGTTACACCCCATGCCAGTGAAACCATTCGCTCAAAACAACAAGCTCAGACGTGACACATCCCAAGCTACAACCAGTTAGTGTTTAAATGGGGAAAACTCCTCGCTGATAGGTGAGCATAACCGTCAATCACTGCTCACCTAGTCCTACTACATTCTGATCAGGATTGTGTCTCCTTGCTTATGTTGCTTGACCTTAGTACAGCTTTTGATACCACTGATCATACTATTCTCCTTGTGTTGTGTTTAGCTGCTTTGTGAAAAATGTCTGGAGTTAAAAGCACTTAATAAATCAGTTTGAATTGAACTGAAATGAACTGGTGAGAGAGGCGGCTTATATGAATGAATACATTCGTATAAATTAGCTCTAGAAATATTTTTGAGTCACATTTCTTTCACTTTTTTAGTTTTAAATGAATTCATTGGTCAGTCTCATTTGTGAATGACGGAAAGTGTGGAAGTATGTCTTGGACTTCTGTACTTTTCTTATTAGTATGTCTAGATCTCTAACAATCTGCGTATGTCCCATCAGACTTGACAGGTTGTTGTACATTTTTCACTGGTCTATGTAATTTTTTTGCTCTCTAATTCTCATGATTTAACCATGCTCATGTAAAGTTAATTTTTTTGCTAAAGCCCCATTCTCTGTTGCTGCTTAGAGAGAGGAATAAACTGAATCATGGCTTCTCAAAGTGTCTAGATCTGGATTTCTGTAAAGCTGCAAAGTTAAATACAGCTCAGACTGAAATTTCTTGTTGTGTAGTTCAGTATGATGCACCCATCCACTGAAACAGAAAGAGTATCACTGAATTTTTTTCAGGTGATCTCACTCATACCAATGAACATACAGTATGTATGTAGTAACTATAGGACAAATTATCAGCTACGTGGTTGAATAAATTCAGAGTTTTCAATTACTAATCTCTTGTGTATGTAAACAAAGTTATGTTTAAGTATGATTTACTTTCATTTTAGCTCTGAGCATAATTGGTTCTTTTTCAACCCACCTAACCTCCAAGAGAAGTTAGAATAGCCTAGATACTTTCCAGTGGGCACACATGCCAAGAACTTCCAACAAACTAACAAAGTCTTCAAGTCACATATGACAATAAATACAATTAATATTTGCAATCAATACCACTGTCATATAGACATCTATACCTAAAACGTTCTCATTTAATTCTTGCCAGGTTGGTATTTGTTCCTGAAATACAAGGCACTCTGGACGTCTAAGTAGTACTCTAAGACACATACAGTTCATATAAAAAGTCTACACTCCCCTGTTAAAATGGCAGGTGTTTGTGAAAAAAAAAAATGAACCCAAGATAAATCTTGTCAGAACTTTTTCTACTCTCAATGTGAAATTACAATGTATAAAAATTAAGTGAAAAACAATCAGAAACATTTTAGGGGAAAATAGTAAAAATAAAACAAATTACAATGACCTAGTTGCATAAGTGTGCACACCCATAAACTAATAGATTGTTGAAGCACCTTTTGATTATATTACACCACTCAATCTTTTTGACTAAGAGTGTATCAGCATGGCACATATTCACTTGGCAATATGGTGTATGGTGTTCTTTTGGTGATTTTTTTATTTTTATTTTTTTTTATGCAACAAACATACCTTTTGGAATTGATCTCTCATCAGATCATAACACATTTTGCTACATAGTTTGGGGTGATTTAGTTTGGATGTTTTTTTGTGAGAAAGGGCTTCTGTCTAGTCACCTTACAGATAAAAGCTAAGTATTGTTCTTTATGTACTGTATGACAGATAAAATAGCTAGAATACAGTAATGTTAGCTCTCTCCTTTCGTTTGTGGATCTTTAAACTAAAGTTTTAGGTTTTAGCTAAAAGCTAAATATGGATCTTCTTCTGGAAGACTTAGATAAAATACTGTGATGTTAGCTTACTCCTTTCATTTGTGCTTGTGTGTATAATTTGACTATCATCACTAGAATATAGAGAGGGAGGGGAGGATGGGGATTACGGAGAAAGAAAGGAACAGATAGAAGAGGCTGGGGGAGTCACGGTTGCTTTTTGATGTAACAAATGCAGGTTGATTGTTGCTGATCTTGCTGTTAATCCAGTCTTGGTACTGAGACACTCTGGTGTACACACCAGGGATCTTAGGTAAAGCGCAGCCACTGCCAAAGCTCACAATCCCAGCCTGAACCCATGTTCCATTGATGTTGACCACCAGTGGACCTCCAGAATCACCCTGCATGGACAACAAGCTGTTAGCTGCATGTCTCATATTCTTAAAACAAGACACTGTACCAAATTAATATGGCAGGTTTTAGATTTCTTACCTGGCATGAGTCTTTTCCTCCCTCAGCTAAGCCAGCACACATCATATTGTCTGTGATAGAACCAGGTCTATATACTTTTGCACAGTCACTGTTACTGACAATCGGCACCTGCACCTCCTGCAGGGTTTTAGGGGACGGCAGATTAACTGTGAAGACCCATGATTAAGTTTTACCAACATGGATTTGCATAATGAACCCTGCTGAAAAATCCAGCTTGGTCTGACCAGCTACTAGCAACAAAAAACACAGGCCAAGATACTCAGACTGGCAGATGCTCTTTGCTGGCTGGTAAGTGTTTTCCAGCTGCCTTGGTCAGAGCAAACTGGATTTTTCAGCAGGGAAGAGTATTCCAAATCAAGGACTGATTAATTTCTTTCCTGATTTTATTTTCAAATTAACTTAATATGTTGAAATACATTAATTATCAAGCAGTCTGCTTTGTGTCAGTATGTGTCACTCACCATTGTAACCGATTTTACCATATCCTGTAACCCAGACATTAGTACCAACAGGAAAAGAACTGTTGCTTGCTGCGAGGCACACTGGCATGACATAATCATTGAACATCACTGAAGAGGAGAGCTGGACTAGTGCAATATCATTGTCATTACTGTTGTCAGAGTTATAGTCTTGGTGGATGATAATCTTGCTAGCACTTGTTTCCTGCATATTAGGGTTAGTCCCCTCCAAATTTCCCATTCCTAGTAAGATTCTGATAGAAGCTGCACCAATGCTGAAAATGAAAGGAAGAGATATTGATACTCTTAATATAGATATTACCATTTAACTTGTCATTCCCAATCCCTTATTTCTGTCTGTTTTATATTTACAATAAACAGTAATAACTTACTACCATTAAAATATGGGATACCTTATGTGTTGCACACTATGAAAATGCAAATACCTACATTATTATTGTGTGGTTATTTTAGACTTTCTCAAGCATAACTCTCAATATACCTTGGGAAACAGTGAGCAGCCGATAAGACCCAGTTCTCATTGATCAGGCTGCCACCACAGAAATGGCTGCCTCCTGACTGAATGCTGACCTGCCAAGGCCAGGACCCGGGAGCAGCATCTTCACCACCCACAATCTTGGTGTTCAGTGGAGGCCGACCACACACTGGTAGAAAAGAGGAAGGTCATAAAAGCACAAAATCCTCATTATAATCGGAATTTTACTATTCTTTAAGAAGAACCGCCATTATTAATTTACACAGTAGACACTGGATTGTAAAGTGCAAGAAACTTTATTTCGATACTATTTTCAGACCCTGATATTAGTGGTCATTACATCTTGTCAAGCTTTTAAACCATTATTTCGGATTACTCCTGATCTTCAAATGTAGCCACACTGTAAAAAAAAAAAAAAAAATGACCCTGTAAATTTACAGTAATTTACTGGCAGCAGCATTGCCTGATAGTTACTGTGATTTTGTGGCTGGTGGTTTGTAAAATAGGGGAAGCACAGGTGTGTGGTATTCAGGTATACACACAGACACACACACACACACACATATATATATATATATATATATATATATATATATATATATATATATATATATATATATATATGTATATATATATGTGTGTGTGTGTGTGTGTGTGTGTGTGTGCGTGTGTGTGTGTGTAGCAGTGTCTGCCAAGCTACACTAATATCAAGCTGCGAAATAGCTAGCTATCTAGGCTGCGAAATAGCTAGCTAAATTTCACTGAGGAAGATAGTGACAGCTAGCAAACCAGACCTATAAATAAGCAAAAAATTTCAGAATTAATGCAAATAATTTAAATAAACATAAAAAATAAACATAGCTTTATACGCAGGCTGCGCTGTCCGCTGAAAACACTTTGCATGAAATGAACAAACTGTGCAATATTGCAGTGATAACTGATTTGATGCATATCATATTATATATTTGATTCATTCATATCATATATCATATCATATCATATAACATTTCAACAAGTGTGATGAATAATATAGACATATTTCTACATTTAATATAGAAAAAATTCATTGCTACATTTTAATGATATTTTAGGGAGCCTGGACTTCCCATGAAGTCTTAAAGCAATCGCCTGTGTTGTACAGTTATATTAGGTTTTTTTCTTGTCAAATATACATCTTAATGTTAAATATGGCAAAAGTACAGTGTGTCCATAGAAGCAAAACAAGAACAATAGCAGGCTATGTGGGTTATCTGTTTAAAATATCAGGATGACTAGCAAACATTAGCTACCTTGCTAAGCTAAAATACCTAGCTTTACTTCCAGTTGAAACTTGTTGCACTGACATCCTTGGTAAAATAATTGAAGCTATGCTTTTTTTACAACTTAGGATGACAAAATTATGGAAAAAATTGGCAAGACAAGATTCCTTCACTGCTTCAGCTGAATGCTTCTGGTTAGTATTTTGTTTTACAGAAAAGTTAAAGATACTGTATGTTTTACAGTATTATTACAATATAGTCACAGCATTGTTACTGTAGTCATACAACAAGGTCCTTTGATACAGTTTAAACTAAACACATTTGAAGTATCACACTTGTGTGAACACAGTATTTTTATATTATTTATTTATTTATTTATTTATTTATTGCTCATATGGCAACAGTGTTATAGGCTTTGTTTTGATATAATCTCAACCCCATCTTATTATTGGCTTATTTACTGCATTATTTTCACCCGTGTCTATTTCGTATTCAATCCTTTGTGCATATACTCTATACCCATCTGTGCTTATTCTTTTCATTCATTACTAAGCCATATTTTTGTGCTGTTTTCCAAGTTTCCAACTTTCTTCTTAGCGTTTTTCTGGTTTTGACTTTTGTCTGTGTCTCTTATGTGGAACACGCATCCTCCTTGTGTAGCCATAGCTTTAGTCAACGACTATGATTTCTGGAACACGTAATTACAGTCGTGGCCAAAAGTTTTGAGAATGACACAAATATTAATTTTCACAAAGTCTGCTGCTTCAGTGTTTTTAGATCTTTTTGTCAGATGTTACTATGGTATACTGAAGTATAATTACAAGCATTTCATAAGTGTCAAAGGCTTTTATTGACAATTACATTAAGTTTATGCAAAGACTCAATATTTGCTGTGTTTTTCAAGACCTCTGCAATTCGCCATGGCATGCTGTCAATCAACTTCTGGGCCACATCCTGACTGATGGCAGCCCATTCTTGCATAATCAATGCTTGGAGTTTGTCAGAATTTGTGGGTTTTTGTTTGTCCACCTGCCTCTTGAGGATTGACCACAAGTTCTCAATGGGATTAAGGTCTGAGGAGTTTCCTGGCCATGGACCCAAAATTTCAATGTTTTGTTCCCCGAGCCACTTAGTTATCACTTTTGCCTTATGGCAAGGTGCTTCATCATGCTGGAAAAGGCATTTTTCGTCACCAAACTGTTCTTGGATGGTTGGGAGAAGTTGCTCTCGGAGGATGTTTTTGTACGATTCTTTATTCATGGCTGTGTTCTTAGGCAAAAATGTGAGTGAGCCCACTCCATGGCTGAGAAGCAACCCCACACATGAGTGGTCTGAGGATGCTTTACTGTTGGCATGACACAGGACTGATGGTAGTGCTCACCTTTTCTTCTCCGGACAAGCTTTCTTCCGGATGCCCCAAACAATCGGAAAGAGGATTCATCAGAGAAAATGACTTTACCCCAGTCCTCAGCAGTCCAATCCCTGTACCATTTGCAGAATATCAGTCTGTCCCTGATAAAGAACTTCCTGGAAAGAAGTGGCTTCTTTGCTGCCCTTCTGACACCAGGCCATCCTCCAAAAGTCTTCGCCTCACTGTCCGTGCAGATGCACTCACACCTGCTTGCTGCCATTCCCGAGCAAGCTCTGCACTGGTGGTGCCCCGATCCCGCAGCTGAATCAACTTTAGAAGATGGTCCTGCCGCTTGCTGGACTTTCTTGGGAGCCCTGAAGCCTTCTTCACAACAATTGATCCTCTCTCCTTGAAGTTCTTGATGATCTGATAAATGGTTGATTTAGGTGCAATCTTACTGGCAGCAATATCCTTGCCTGTGAATCCCTTTTTGTGCAACGTAATGATGACTGCACGTGTTTCCTTGCAGGTAACCATGGTTAACCAAGGAAGAACAATGATTTCAAGCACCACCCTCCTTTTAAAGATTCCAGTCTGTTATTCTAACTCAATCAGCATGACAGAGTGATCTCCTGCCTTGTCCTCGTCAACACTCTCACCTGTGTTAACAAGAGAATCACTGACATGATGTCAGCTGGTTCTTTTGTGGCAGTGGAAATGGTTTTTTTTTTGGGATTAAGTTCATTTTCATGACAAAGAGGGACTTTGCAATTAATTGCAATTCATCTGATCACTCTTCATAACATTCTGGAGTATATGCAAATTGCCATCATAAAAACTGAGGCAGCAGACTTTGTGAAAATTCTCAAAACTTTTGGCCACAACTGTACATACATACACCGAATATACACCTCCTGCATATTACAACAATAAATGTGCCATGTTTGTGCATTAAAATGCTGTACTGTTTTTCAGTTTGTTTAGAGTCTTAATTTGCCCCAGGAATTAAGATCATAACACACATTACATTTGAATTGTGGTTTATGGATTTTACACAACACAGAAAAATGGCCAGTTTGAATTTCCAGTACTAGCTACTCTAAGCACATACTGTAAGTTTCATATGTGATTATATGAGTAATATGTAATCACATGTGGAACATTTGTGATGGTGCATTTCATCATGTTATTCTCTGAAACTGTACAATTGAATTCAAGTAACAATGTGTGAATAATTTGTGACAAAAGGAATAATGTGATAAGTCACATGATAAATAAACCTCCATGTGAAAAATTAACATGTGAAAATAAACGAATTGTGAAAAAATCATATATGAAAAATAAATGAATAATGTGCTAATTAATAATAAACTTATCAAGATGCCAATTTAATAACTGTGTAGATAATAATATAACCATAACTGATCAGCAATTAGAATGTTTTAGTCCCCTTCGAGAGACTGAACTAATTTCACTAAGTTCCTCATCAAAATCATCAACAGATAATTCCAGAAGCAATGAAACCTCTTATAAAATAATCAGTTCTTCCCTTAGCTTTGGCTATGTATCTAAATCTTTTAAACTAGCAGTTATCAAACCCCTGATTAAAAAACCTGACCTCCAGAATGCAGCAGCCAGAGTTCTTACTAGAACCAGAAGATATGACCACATCACCCCTATCTTATCCACCCTGCATTGGCTCCCAATCAAATTTTGCACTGATTATAAAATATTACTATTGACCTATAAAGCACTGAAAGGTCTCGCACCGCAGTACCTGAGCAAACTTTTGGTCTTTTATGATCCACCACGCCTACCTTGATCAAAAGGTGCAGGCTACTTGTTGGTACCTCGAATAGTGAAGGCTACAGCAGGGGACAGAGCTTTCTCTTACAAAGACCCACAGTTATAGAACAGCCTTACAATTAATGTTCGGGACTCAGACAGTCTCATTGTTTACTTCTAGGCTGAAAACATATTTGTTTAGTCAAGCCTTTTGTGAATAGTTTTTTCTTAGGTAGAGCATCAGATCTGGAGGGTTCATGGGCATAGAGTGTTGTGGTAAACTGGGATGTTTGGATGCTGTCGGCCCATACCTAACAATCTCTCTCTCTCTCTCCCTCTCTCTGTCTCTCTGTCGAGCTACACATGCTACTCCTGAGATGCCAGTGATCCTGACCCCTTCTGCTCTCTGAACCTGCCTGATCCATCCTGATGCCCTACTTCTGGTAGGATTTCTCATCACTTGGAAACCACACACTGCTGCTGAGGATGTCCCCACATGGACAGCCTAAAGTTACATGAGATTACATGAGAGTGGCTTTGGACTTCAATTGATATGAACAGGTTTGCTATGACGGCTTAGGACTATAATTGCTATGATAGCTTTTGGACTGCAATTCCGACAAACAGTTTTGCATTCAAGTCTCCATCAGTGAAGAGTTGATAAGTTCAACAAAATAGACTTCATGTGAAAACTATAATGAATTTATATGAATTTCACGGTTAAACAATTGCACTTTTTGACCATATAGTATACAGTTATAGAAGGGAATTATTTATAATCGCACTATCCGGTGTCACCCAGATGAGGATGGATTGCCTTTTGAGACTGGTTCCTCTGAAGGGTTCTTCCTCATTCATCAATTTAAATTATATATCCTGAATTTATATATTTCTATAAAGCTGCTTGGTGACAATGTCCATTGTTAAGTGCTATACAAAGAAAATTTAATTGAATTGAAAATCTGGCAAAAGAGGGTTTTGCTATCACTGAATGCTTGCTGAGAGTTGAAATCATTTTTCAGCCCTCCTCTGGTCCTCTTCTCTACCAGAGAGAAAGTGAGGGAAAGCAAGTCAGGTGAGTAGATGAGTGAGGTGAAAAGATCAAAATCATATATTTTATAATCTGTCTTGTAAATGATTCACAGTTTTGAATCAGTGTTTGTTTTGTGCTGTAAACATTACAGGTATGCATTGTTCATTTAACTTACTTGAGAGTTAAACAGAGAACACAGAGTTAAACAGAGTTAAAACACTAAGACTGGCAATATATATAAAATTGTGAAAGTTTTAATCTGACCATGTACGAATTTGTTGTGTATGTATCAGCATTGTACAGTAAACACTGACTCTTTCACTTGGATAATTAACTTTAAGCTTAATACTTAGTTGATGTTTGGGTTCATTTGGACACCACGTTATTGCAAACTTGTTACTTCACAAACTGGTAAATCTTGTAATGTAACCTCTGTTTTAAAAATAAAACACAGTTGTCATGTTGTTTGAATCAAGAACTTACCAGGCAGCTGGGCATGTGAGCCTAATGGAAAAGGAAGAGAGAAGCACAATGCTCAATGCTATATCAACAACGTCAGAGAGTTTCTCCAGTGTATTCTTAGCTTTTGGATTCTAAATACAGCATAAGCCAACATGCACAATATAATTAAAATAAAATCCAGAGAAACCTGTATTAGCAAGATTCTCTTAAGACTGAGGATGTTATGTTAACAGCTATAAAGAGAAAGGCAATACCTTCATTCTGTTCTTAGTGCTTCCAAAGTACTTTACATAAATAATTTGATCTGCCACCTTGTTTTGGCAGATTAAAGCCAGGTTAAAGGGTCATAAGTCACTACTGGTAGAAATGACAATTTTCGTCATATCAAGGTTTTTTTATTATTAACATGGCTCTGCACCTACATGGTACAGGCATTATGTTTTCAGTGTTTCTGTCTGAGATTCTCATTAGAAAGACATCTCAAGAATGGGGTTCTGAATGTTTGAAGGATCACTGTAACCAGCAGATGAAGGGTCAAGATCACAGCAAGATCAAATGTCTGAAATGTCTGAAAGTTTCAAGATTACAATTAACCAAATATATGACAATTAAAACTATTTCTAGACATTGTTTTACTCATTTCAAGATTGAAATATCCTTCTTCTATTAGCAAGTAATGTTGCTAATTTTAAGCGTTTAGAAGCATCATCATCTGTCAATATCTACTGATGTTTTCACTTGCTAAGATGACACTTTTTGCAGTGTATTTGTATCTCTAGATGACCTGCATTCATGACATTTTACAGGTTCATTCTGATCCCTAATTAAAAGGATATTACAGAGGAATATTGATTATTCTTGGATTTATATTAGATATATTTTATGAAAAATGGCATCAAAAAGTATGTGGTATTTTATTGAATAAACAATAAAAAGTGATTTCCAACTAACTGCTCTGTAAAGTATCTATTGTGTGAGTGTTAGATTTAGATAAATATTTTAATTCTAACAACATCAAAAGACTAGATTTTTTTTATTAAGTATGCAAAATTATTAGTGTATAATTAGATAAAGCCTCATTTGTATAAATAAAGGTACATTTTTAGAAAAGTTCCAATACAAAAAATACTTGTAAGAATCTCAGCAACGAAGTAGCAATTGTGATATTTATTCTTTTAAAAATTTCCCTACTCATCTGTAGGTTCTTGCCTTAATTGTAATATATTAATCATGTGACAGATTTAATGGAATATTCATCAGAACCAGCACTTCCTTTACACATACCTGTAGCGTTAAGGAGTAGAGCACATACAACACACACAACTTTCCACAAATTAATCTCCATGATCGTGTGTCTCTTCTGGTTTCAGGTAGTTTTCTGTCTCCTGATGTCCTGTGTCTCTAAATGTACTAGACTTCCATTTATATTCCAAGCACATGTAGACTGTGACCTCCCCTACCTGTGTCATCTGTTACACGCCCTGATGAGAGATTTCTTCCCGTACTGATCTAGAATTACTTGCCCTACCCACGTCTTTAACTTATAATTACTAGGTGAAGGCAAAACTGACTTGATACCCCCATTAAAAACAATGTACCAAACAAACAATCAAACATATATCTTTCAAGACAGGGAGTGCTTCCTTAGGTGTCTGAATTTGTGTTTAGCTGCTTTGTGAAAACGTCTGGAGTTAAAAGCACTTAATAAATCAATTTGAATTGAACTGAAATAAACTGGTGAGAGAAGCAGCTTGTATAAATGAATATATTTGTATAAATTAGCTCTAGAAATATTCTTGAGTCACATTTCTTTCACTTTTTTAGTTTTAACTGTATTGACACAAGGCAGGTTGGGTCCATGGATCCATAATTCTGACGCCTACCATCTGTGTACCTCACCAGAAATCGAGATCCATAAGAGCAGGCTATGTTTTTCCAGTCTTGAACTGTCCAGTTTTGGTGAGCGTGTGCCCATTAAAAAATCCCAGGATATCAGCAGTTGCAGAAATATTCAAACCAACCCATCCGGCACCAACAATTATGCCACAGTCAAGGTCACTGAGATCACATTTTTTCCACATTCTGATGGCTGATGTGAACACTACTATATATATACTGTATATACTGTGTGCCCATTATATTCTTTACAGATTTTACAAAACATTCAGCACAATATATAAAATATTAACTGTTAGTGCAGGAGATGTTACATGGATTAATTTTTCAGTTTCATGTTAAAAAATTATGGATAATTTATATTTTATTTTGAGTAAAGTACAGATGAAAGAGGAATCAGTTATAATTATACATTACCACACACACACACACACACAATATATATATATATATATATATATATATATATATATATATATATATATATATATATAGTCATACAAGTGACAAATTAGACAGCACCCTCCACCACAATGATTAACACTCTAACAGAGGAAAGAATGATCTTCTTCCATCCAGTACAGTCCAGTAACTTGTAGTATCTTTGCCAAGGTGCATTGAAGTTGCTCTCATGGCTCTTGGCGGCCCAATAATTTACTAAGACACTTTTTGTTGTCTTACTTTTAATTTGTCACAAAGACTTTCAGGTACATATAGTCTTGCAACATGGACAGGGGGTACAAGAGAACAGACTGGAGCAACATTCTGCAGATAGCCAACTCGGCTTTCTCTCTATAGACTATACCAAAAAAAAGGTACTCGAGGTAAGTACATAAGGTAAGTAAAAGCTACAGATAAAAGCTAAGTATTCTTCTTTATGTACTGTATGACAGATAAAATAGCTAGAATACAGTAATGTTAGCTCTCTCCTTTTGTTTGTGGATCTTTAAACTAAAGTTTTAGGTTTTAGCTAAATGCTAAGTATGGATTTTCTGCAAGACATAGATAAAATACTGTGATGTTAGCTTACTCCTTTCATTTGTGCTTGTGTGTATAATCTATCATCACTAGAATATAGAGAGGGAGGGGAGGATGGGGATTACGGAGAAAGAAAGGAACAGATAGAAGAGGCTGGGGGAGTCACGATTGCTTTTTGATGTAACAAATGCAGGTTGATTGTTGCTGATCTTGCTGTTAATCCAGTCTTGGTACTGAGACACTCTGGTGTACACACCAGGAATCTTAGGTAAAGCGCAGCCATTGCCAAAGCTCACAATCCCAGCCTGAACCCATGTTCCATTGATGTTGACCACCAGTGGACCTCCAGAATCACCCTGCATGGACAACAAGCTATTAGCTGCATGTCTCATATTCTTAAAACAAGACACTGTACCAAATTAATATGGCAGGTATTAATATGATAGATTTCTTACCTGGCATGAGTCTTTTCCTCCTTGAGTTAAGCCAGCACACATCATATTGTCTGTGATAGAACCAGATCCATATGCTTTTGCACAGTCACTGTTACTGACAATCGGCACCTGCACCTCCTGCAGGGTTTTAGGGGACGGCAGATTAACTGTGAAGACCCATGATTAAGTTTTACCAACATGGATTTGCATAATGAACCCTGCTGAAAAATCTACCTTGGTCTGACCAGCTACTAGCAACAAAAAACACAGGCCAAGACAATCAGACTATATTCCAAAGCAAGGAATGGTTCATTTCTTTACAGATTATTTTTTCAAATCAACTAGTTACATTGAATTAAACATGTAATCCACTGCGTGTGGCAATATTTACCGCTGGATGCAATTTTACCCCATCCTGTGACCCAGACATTAGTACCACCAGGAAAAGAACTGTTGCTTGCTGCGAGGCACACTGGCATGACATAATTGGTGAAATTAACTGAAGAGGAGAGCTGGACTAGTGCAATATCATTGTCATTGGTCTCAGAGTTATACTCTTGGTGATTAATAATGCTACTAGTGCCTGTTTTCTGCATATTAGGGTTAGTCCCCTCCAGACTTTCCATTCCTAGATAGATTGTGATTTCAGGTGCAGTAATGCTGAAAATGAAAGGAAGAGATATTGAGACTGATATTACAATGTCATTTGTCACTCCCCATCCCTTATTTCCTTATGTTTTATACTTACAATAAACAGTAATAACCTGCTTACACTAAACAGTGGAATACCTTATGTGTTGTGCACTATGAAAATGCAAATACATACATTATTATTGTGTGGTTATTTTAGACTTTCTCAAGCATAACTCTCAATATACCTTGGGAAACAGTGAGCAGCCGATAAGACCCAGTTCTCATTGATCAGGCTGCCACCACAGAAATGGCTGCCTCCTGACTGAATGCTGACCTGCCAAGGCCAGGACCCAGGAGCAGCATCTTCACCACCCACAATCTTGGTGTTCAGTGGAGGCCGACCACACACTGGTAGAAAAGAGGAAGGTCATAAAAGCACAAAATCCTCATTCTAACTGGAATTTTACTATTCTTTAAGAAGAACAGCCATTATTACTTTACACAGTAGACACTGGATTGTAAAGTGCAAGAAATTTTATTTTGATGATACTATTTTCAGACACGGATATTAGTTGTCATTACATTTTGTAAAGCTTTTAAACAAAGAGAGCCTGGACTTCCCATGAAATCTTAAAGCAATCGCCTGTGTTGTACAGTTATATTAGGTTTTTTTCTTGTCAAATATACATCTTAACACTAAATTTGTCAAAAGTACGGTGTGTCCATAGAAGCAAAACAAGAACAAAAGCAAGCTATGTGGGTTATCTGTTTAAAATATCAGGCTGACTAGCAAACATTAGCTACCTAGCTAGGCTAAAATACCTAGCTTTACTTCCAGTTGAAACTTGTTGCACTGACCTGCTTGGTAAAATAATTGAAGCTATGCTTTTTTACAACTTAGGATGACAAAATTATGGAAAAAATTGGCAAGACAAGATTCCTTCACTGTTTCAGCTGAATACTTCTGGTTAGTATTTTGTTTTACAGAAAAGTTAAAGATACTGTATATTTTACAGTATTATTACAATATAGTCACCACATTGTTACTGCATTCATACAATAAGTTCCTTTGATACAATTAAATCTAAAACATTTGAAGTATCACACTTGTGTGAACACAGTTTTTATTTATTTATTTATTTGCTCATATGGCAACAGCGTTATAGGCTTTGTTTTGATATAACCTCGACCCCATCTTATTATTGGCTTATTTTATTGGCATATTTACTGCATTATTTTCACCCGTGTCTATTTTGTATTCAATCCTTTGTGCATATACTCTATACCCATCTGTGCTTATTCTTTTCATTTATTACTAAGCCATATTATTGTCTTGTTTTCCAAGTTTCCAACTTTCTACTTAGTGTTTTTCTGGTTTTGACTTTTGTCTGTGTCTCTTATGTGGAACACGTTTCCTCTTTGTGTAACCATAGCTTTAGTCAACGACTATGATTTCTGGAACACATAAATACATACATACATAGCCGAATATACACTTCACATACTGTAAGTTTCACATGTGATTATATGAGTAGTATGTAATCACATGTGGAAAACTTGTGATGGTGCATTTCAAATTCAGTGAATTTAAGGAAAAACAAGTAACATTGTGTGATAAATAAATGACATGATAAATAAACCCACATGTGAAAAATTAACTTAATTAATGTGAAAATAAATTAATTGTGAAAAAAAAAATCAGAAAGCAAAAATAAATGAATTATGAGAAAATCATATATGAAAAATAAAGTAATAATGTTCTAATTAATAATAAACTTATCAATTTGCCAATTTGATAACTAACTGTGTAGATAATAATATGACCATAACAGATCAGCAATTAGAATGTTTTACTCCCCTTCGAGAGACTGAACTAATTTCATTAATTTCCTCATCAAAATCATCAACAGATAATTCCAGAAGCAATCAAAACTCTTCTAAAAATAATCAGTTCTTCCCTTAGCTTTGGCTATGTACCTAAATCTTTTAAACTAGCAGTTATCAAACCCCTGATTAAAAAACCTGACCTCGACCCCTGTCAGTTGTCCAACTATAGACCTATATCAAACCTCCCCTTTATCTCCAAGATCCTAGAAAAGTTTGTAGCAGAGCAGTTATGCTCATAACTGCATAGGAATAACATTCAAATGTATCACTCAGGATTTAGGCCTCGTCATAGCACCAAGCCAGCATTGGTTAAAGTGGTAAATGACCTACTACTGGCTTCTGATCAGGGTTGTGTCTCCTTGCTTGTGTTGCTTGACCTTAGTGCAGCTTTTGATACCATTGGTCATACTATTGGGCCCTCTCCTGGCTCAGGTCTTATTTGACTGATCGTCATCAGTTTGTAGATGTAAATGGTGACTTCTCTATGCATACTAAGGTAAAGTTTGGTGTTCAGCAAGGTTCTGTTTATATGTGCTACTTCTGGGTAAAATTAAACATGGTATTAGCTTCCAGTGTTATGCTGATGACACACAGTTGTGTATTTCAGCAAAGCCAGATGAGAGACACCAGCTTAACAAAGTTGAGGAATGTGTAAAGAACATTAAACACTGGATGCTTATTAACTTCCTTCTACTTAATTCTGACAAGACAGACGTACTTGTACTAGGACCACATGCAGCTAGAAATAACCTTTTTGATTACACAGTATCTCTGGATGGCATTTCTCTTTCTTCATGTGTAGCAGTAAAAGACCTTGGCGTGATTATTGACTCCAGTCTTTCATTTGAAGCTCATGTAGATAATATTACTAGGATAGCCTTCTTTCATCTCAGAAATATTGCTAAGATAAGAAATATAATGTCACTACACGATGCGGAAAAATTTGTTCATGCTTTTGTTACCTCTAGGTTGGATTATTGTAACACCTTACTGTCTGGCTGTTCCAGTAGGTGCATAAACAACCTCCAGTTAGTCCAGAATGCAGTGGCCAGAGTTCTTACTAGAACCAGAAGATATGACCACATCACCCCTATCTTATCCACCCTACATTGGTTCTCAATCAAATTTTGCATTGATTATAAAATATTCCTATTGACCTATAAAGCACTGAAAGGTCTCGCACCACAGTACCTGAGCAAACTTTTGGTCTTTTATGATCCACCACGCCTACCTTGATCAAAAGGTGCAGGCTACTTGTTGGTACCTCGAATAGTGAAGGCTACAGCAGGGGACAGAGCTTTCTCTTACAAAGACCCACAGTTATAGAACAGCCTTCCAATTAGTGTTCGGAACTCAGACAGTCTCAGTGTTTAATTCTAGGCTGAAAACATATTTGTTTAGTCAAGCCTTTTGTGAATAGTTTTTTATTAGGTAGAGCATCAGATCTGGAGGGTTCATGGGCATAGAGTGTAGTGGTGAACTGGGATGTTTGGATGCTGTCGTCCCACCATTCCCACGCATTCACTCAGGTTTGTTGACAGTGGAGTGGCTGGCTGCTTTATGTCCCAGGGCGCCCTCAAGTCTGTGTTACCTTCTGGCTCTCCCTTTTAGTTATGGTGTCATAGCTAGTCTTGCCGGAGTCCCTGCTTGCACTCTGCACACAATGTATATATTCTTTAACCATTATGTGACAATTAGCATATCTATCAATCTCTCTCTCTCTCTCTCTCTCTCTCTCTCTCTCCCTCTCTGTGTCTCTGTCGAGCTACACATGCTACTCCTGAGATGCCAGTGATCCTGATCCATCCTGATGCCATACTTCTGGTAAGATTTCTCATTACTTGGAAAACACACACTGCTGCTGAGGATGTCCCCACATGGACAGCCTAAAGTTACATGAGATTACTGTGGATGGTACCATTTAGATACCATGAAGATGGCTATGGACTTCAATTGATATGAACAGGTTTGCTATGATGGCTTAGGACCATAATTGCTATGATAACTTTTGGACTGCAATTCCCACAAAGAGTTTTGCATTCAAGTCTCCTTCAATGAATAGTTGATAAGTTCAACAAAATAGACTTCATGTGAAAACTATAATGAACTTTCGTGGTTAAACAACTGCACTTTTTGACCATATAGTATACAGTTATAGAAGGGAATTATTTATAATCGCACTGTCACCCAGATGAGGATGGATTGCCTTTTGAGACTGGTTCCTCTCAAGGATTCTTCCTCATTCATCAATTAAAATTGTATATCCTGAATTTATATATTTCTATAAAGCTGCTTTGTGACAATGTCCATTGTTAAGTGCTATACAAATAAAATTGAATTGAAAATCTGGCAAAAGAGGGTTTTGCTATCACTGAATGCTTGCTGAGAGTTGAAATCATTTTTCAGCCCTCCTCTGGTCCTCTTCTCTACCAGAGAGAAAGTGAGGGAAAGCAAGTAAGGTGAGTTAAAGAATAGATCAAAATCATGCATTTCACAGAATATTTTGATATTTGTTTTTTTTAATCAGATATTCAGCTAGCAAGCATATGATCTTCAGAGTGATTATTAACTGTAAATGTTTTGACCATGTACAAATTTGTTGTGTATGTATCAGCGCTGTACAGTAAACACTGACTCTTTCACTGGGATAATTAACTTGATTAATGCTGAGTTGATGTTTGGGTTCATTTGGACACCACGTTATTGCAAACTTGTTAGTTCACAAACTGGTAAATCTTGCAATGTAACCTCTGTTTTAAAAATAAAACACAGTTGTCATGTTGTTTGAATCAAGAACTTACCAGCCAGCTGGGCGTGTGAGCCTAATGGAAAAGGAAGAGAGAAGCACAATGCTCAATGCTATATCAACAACGTCAGAGAGTTTCTCCAGTGTATTCTTAGCTTTTGGATTCTAAATACAGCATAAGCCAACATGCACAATATAATTAAAATAAGTTCAGAGAACCCTGTATTAGCAAGATTCTCTTAAGACTGAGGATGTTATTGCTTCAGCCAAGACAACGAAATGTCTGACAACAAATTTGAACATGCATTTTCATAATACTAATACAACAAAAAAAGACTTTAGTAATAGTTAATGGTGGTAAATGAACCAGCATCATTAATGTGTAAAGAATATAGTGCAATGTCACTGACATAATGAGAAAAGTATAATCAATTTAAAACACATTTTCAATGTTATTTTTACAGTTTATCATTTGCTACATTTCCTAAAGTCTTCGTCAATGAGTAAAACAAATAATTATTTTATTTTATTATTATTATTATTATTATTATTATTAAAATAATTATTTTAATTACTGTTCCATTTAAATTATATAACCAACTACTTGCATTTTGGGTTATATATGTAAAAAAAATTAGTTATACAAAGAGGATAAGAGACAATATGCAGGCATACAGAGAATAAAAACTATAAAGAGAAAGGCAATACCTTCATTCTGTTCTTAGTGCTTCCAAAGTACTTTACATAAATAATAAGGTTTCCACCTTGTTTTGGCAGATTAAAGCCAGATTAAAGGGTCATAAGTCACTACTGGTAGAAATGACAATTTTCGTCATATCAAGGTTTTTTTATTATTAACATGGCTCTGCACCTACATGGTACAGGCATTATGTTTTCAGTGTTTCTGTCTGAGATTCTCATTAGAAAGACATCTCAAGAATGGGGTTCTGAATGTTTGAAGGATCACTGTAACCAGCAGATGAAGGGTCAAGATCACAGCAAGATCAAATGTCTGAAATGTCTGAAAGTTTCAAGATTACAATTAACCAAATATATGACAATTAAAACTATTTCTAGACATTGTTGTTACTCATTTCAAGATTGAAATATCCTTGTTCTATTAGCAAGTAATGTTGCTAATTTTAAGCATTTAGAAGCATCATCATCTGTCAATATCTACTGACGTTTTCACTTGCTAAGATGACATTTTTTGCAGTGTAGGCATACAAATTATTCGATGGAATAGGGTTAGGTTTAGGACTGAAACTTTCAGGAGGGTTAACTAAAGTGGAAAGAGATTAAACTATTTTATATTTTTTAAACCATCTTCCTCAAAATCATTTTTTTCTCTTTTCAGAATTCAAAATCTGTATCTCTAGATGATCTGCATTCATGACATTTTACAAGTTCACTCTTAAATTCTAATTAAAAGGATATTACAGAGGAATATTGATTATTCTTGGATTTATATTAGTTATATTTCATGAAAAATGGCATCAAAAAGTATGTGGTATTTTCTTGATTAAACAATAAAAAGTGATTTCCAACTAACTGCTCTGTAAAGTATCTATCATTTGAGTGTTAGATTTATATAAATATTTTAATTCTAACAACATAGATTTTTGGTTTAATTAAGTATGCAAAGTTATTAGAGTATAATTAGATAAAGCCTCATTTGTATAAGTAAATGAACATTTCTGAAAAAGTTCCAATACAAAAAATACTTGTAAGAATCTCAGCAACAAACTAGCAATTGTGATATTTATTCTTTTAAAATTTCCCTATTCACCTGTAGGTTCTTGCCTTAATTGTAATATATTAATCATATGACAGATTTAATGGAATATTCATCAGAACCAGCACTTCCTTTACACATACCTGTAGCGTTAAGGAGTAGAGCACATACAACACACACAACTTTCCACAAATTAATCTCCATGATCGTGTGTCTCTTCTGGTTTCAGGTAGTTTTCTGTCTCCTGATGTCCTGTGTCTCTAAATGTACTAGACTTCCATTTATATTCCAAGCACATGTAGACTGTGACCTCCCCTACCTGTGTCATCTGTTACACGCCCTGATGAGAGATTTCTTCCCGTACTGATCTAGAACTAGTTCCCCTACCCACGTCTTTAACTTATAATGACTAGGTGAAGGCAAAACTGATTTGATACCCCCATTAAAAACAATGTACCAAACAAACAATCAAACATATATCTTTCAAGACAGGGAGTGCTTCCTTAGGTGTCTGAATTTGTGTTTAGCTTCTTTGTGAAAACGTCTGGAGTTAAAAGCACTTAATAAATCAATTTGAATTGAACTGAAATGAACTGGGGAGAGAGGCGGCTTATATGAATGAATACATTCGTATAAATTAGCTCTAGAAATATTTTTGAGTCACATTGCTTTCACTTTTTTAGTTTTAAATGAATTCATTGGTCAGTCTCATTTGTGAATGACAGACAGTGTGGAAGTATGTCTTGGACTTCTGTACTTTTCTTATTAGTATGTCTAGATCTCTAACAATCTGCGTATGTCCCATCAGACTTGACAGGTTGTTGTACATTTTTCACTGGTCTATGTAATTTTTTTGCTCTCTAATTCTCATGATTTAACCATGCTCATGTAAAGTTAATTTTTTTGCTAAAGCCCCATTTTCTATTGCTGCTTAGAGAGAGAGAGGGTTAAATACAGCTCAGACTGAAATTTCTTGTTGTGTAGTTCAGTATGACGCACCCATCCACTGATACAGAAAGAGTATCACTGAATTTTTTTTAAGTGAGCTCACTCGTACCAATGAACATACAGTATGATAACTATAGGACAAATTATCAGCTACGTGGTTGAATAAATTCAGAGTTTTCAATTACTAATCTCTTGTGTATGTAAACAAAGTTAAGTTTAAGTATGATTTACTTTCATTTTAGCTCTGAGCATAATTTTGGTTCCATTTCAACCCACCTAACCTCCAAGAGAAGTTAGAATAACCTAGATACTTTCCAGTGGGCACACATGCCAAGAACTTCCAACAAACTAACAAAGTCTTCAAGTCACATATGATGCTGTATTTGCAATAAATACCCCTGTCATACAGACATCTATACCTGAAACTTTCTCATTTAATTCTTGCCAGGTTGGTATTTGTTCCTGAAATACAAGGCACTCTGGACGTCTAAGTAGTACTCTAGGACACATACAGTTCATATAAAAAGTCTACACTCCCCTGTTAAAATGGCAGGTGTTTGTGAAAAAAAAAATGAACCCAAGATAAATCATGTCAGAACTTTTTCTACTCTCAATGTGAAATTAGAAACATTTTAGGGAAAAATAGGAAAAATAAAACAAAGTACAATAACCTGGTTGCATAAGTGTGCACACCCATAAACTAATAGATTGTTGAAGCACCTTTTGATTATATTACACCACTCAGTCTTTTTGACTAAGAGTGAATCAGCATGGCACATCTTGACTTGGCAATATTTTCTCACTCTTCCTTGCACAAACATTCTAGATCCATCAAATTGTAAGGGCATCTCCTGTGCACAGCCTGCTTCAGGTCACCCCACAGATTTTTAGTTGCATTCAGGTCTGGGCTCTGACTAGGCCATTCAGAAATCTTCTTTTGGTTAAGTCATCCCTTTGTTGATTTGGATGTATGCTTTGGGTCATTGTCGTGCTAAAAGGGGAAATTCCTTTTCATCTTCAGCTTACTAGCAGACACCTGAAGGTTTTGCACTAAAATCTACTGGTATTTGTGGCTCTTCATGATTCCCTCCACCTTGATAAAGACGAAGTTTTGACTAAAGAAAAGCAGTCCAAAAGCAAGATGCTGCCACCACCATGCTTCACTGTGGGTATGGTGTTCTTTCGTTTTTTTTGTAAGAAAGGGCTTCCGTCTTGCGACCCTACTCCATATCCCAGACATGTGAAGAATATGAGAGATTGTTGTCACATGCAGAGAGTAATCAGTACTTGTCAGATATTTCTGTAGCTCCTTTAATGTTGCCATAGGTCTCTTGGCAGCCTCCCTGCTAAGTTTTTGTCTTGTCCTCTTATAAATTTTGGAGGGACGGCTTGTTCTTGGTGATGTCACTGTGGTGCTCCATTTTCTCCCCTTGTTGTTGATGGCCTTCACAGTGTTCCATGGTATATCGAATGTTTTGGAAAATTTTTGTACCTCTCTCCTGATCGATACCTTTCGACAGTGGCACCCTGTACAGGTTTTGTAAGCTCTTTGCAGACCATGGCTTCAGAAGTTAGATGAAACCAAGAAGATGTGAAGAAAATCCTACAGAAACAGCTGGTCTTTATTTGAGGTTAATCAGAATGATTTCTTTGATGACACCTGTACGATAATTACTTTTGAACATGAGATTGAATGTGATTGGTTGATTCTGAACACAGCCACATCCCTAATTATAAAAAGGTGTGCACATTTATGCAAGCAGCCTTCATGGAACGCTGCAGGGTCACTTGGTTGGTTTACAAAATTGGGTAATATGACATTAGGCAGAAACCCCAGGGTGACCCATAAGGTCACCCTAAAGTCATTTGACCCTCAATGCATGCAGGGAGCTTATCACCAAAGCTTGCAGGTCTCTCACTCTTTTTGCTAACGTGCGCAAAAATACAGTTCTAAAGACACCCATTCCAATTTTGCCTCTTATGTAGGCTCCTAAGCCACACCAGGAAACTGACTCCAGCACAAGGGGGAGATCCCACATCAGGGTCTTGGGGAATCTTGGCAGATGTAGATGCCTCACCTCGTTCGATAAGGCCCTAATAAGTTTACAAGCCTGTAGAGAAATGCGGTCCACTGGGTCTACTGTGACTCTCCACAATAGCCAACACATACACATTTAGTGCACATGGGGATTTGCGACTGTTTAGCATTCTCTGGAGAAAGGTTAATATTGTGGGAATCAGACAGTGCATCAGATCCAGTGAATGAGGTGGATGCCCTCTGTGGAACAGCTTCCATGTGAGAGTATACAAGGGCGACGTACAGGAGTGTAGAGAAGTGTTTCCTGGACTGCTAGTTCACAATCATCATTCCACACTTCTTCAGAGGCCAAGCCCACTGAGCAAGTGCATCCCAGCAGGGTGTCCGGTTCCACCAGGGAGAACCACAGTCTGCAACAAGCTGACTTGGTATCAGCGAAAAGGTCCAACTGTGCTTTGTCAAACTTGTACCAGATCTTGGACACCACCTCTGGGTGCCAATAGTGCTCGACAGCATGCCTTTTTTTAAATGCAATCATAACAATATTGTTTGTTTATATGAAAATTAAGTGAATGAAATATAGCAGATTAAGATTTATTTGGAATTAAAGAACAATTCCATTTTAAAAAGAATTCCATTTTATGCATCTCTGGCCATAACTGTTTGGGGGAAAAAAGTTTAAATGCAGACATTCCACTTATTTCAAAATCAATCTGCACCTAAAAATATATGCAGAAAGAGTTCTTTTATTAGTGCATGTGTATTAATTCTTTCCGCATTAGCTGCCATGGCTCATGCCAGGGCGCTTGCAAAACATTCCGCCATAATGACTGTGGTTTCGTTTCCGTCCCTGACTGAAACCGCTGTTACCGACAGCCGTATGCGCATGCGCAATATCGGGCCGAAGGTTGCGCATGCGCAGTGCCACTGCTCCTGCGATCGCAATGCTTCTGAAGGATGCAGGTTTGAAGCTTGAGCACGACTTTTACGTCCTTTTAGTTATTTGGATCCTGTTGTTAGTCCCGTTTGTCCCGTTTAGTGTGGCAGTACAGCCATGTGACTTTTTATTTGTGTTGAATGAGAGAAAAAGTAAGTGTAAATCTTCCAGTGTAAAGCTACTGGGGTTCATGATGTTTACTATTTAAAGCTACTTAACTAATCTCAACTCGCCTTGCTTCCGGACCTGTTGTCCTTATTAATTATTCAAAAAAATAAAAAATAAATTAAAAAAAACAGAGAATACAGTATAAATAAGAGTAATGTGCAGCTCGTTTTTTTACATTTTGAAAAATAGTCTGTAGATATCTCTTTACATCCATTTAACAATTATTATTATTATTATTTATATAACGCATTCTAATTCCTAGACCATTTCTTTTTATGTATGTAATAACAAGCGAATATAATAAATAAGTTAATTACAAATGATATGAAATGATTTGTGTGCCAACGGGGCTGAACTGTGACATCAAGACATTTCTTGAAGCAGGTCGGTCTCTTTCTGCCCTTCTCAAAATGGCAAGTTTTATGACTGACGTCGAGTCCCAAATGACGCTTTTCCCTTATATAAAGACACCATGTACACTGTGAAATGGTGTCGTCTCCCGCGCCCTATCTAGTGCACTATCTGTGCGTTTGGGATTCAGCCCCACGGAGTCGGGCGCGCGCGCGCACACCACAGGAAGCAAATGTTTGAGAGCGTGACCTCGCGCCCTTCTTCCGGTTGCCTCCCGCCCCACGTAGCCATCTTCGTTTCCTGAACAAAAAGGGGCGAGATTGGACAGACAATCAGCTAGAGAGTCACTCCGTCTAACATGCTACAAAGCACTCGCGAACACGGATGTGACTGTACAATATGATAGGAGCCGGAGTGGGCGAAGAGGAATACCAGCCGCGCGCCGTGTTGAGACTGGAAACCGTTAGCTAGCTAAGCAAAGCTGCTAGCTAGCTAGCTAACGGACAGTTAGTAACGTCACGGCGGGATAAAGATTAGCTTAGCTAGCTGGCTAACTTAGCCTTAGCCAGCTTGTTTAGACCACCAAAGCAAGACACAAGGCGTTAGCTAGCCAGCTGGCTAAGTCTTTAGCTAACGCGAAGGGGTGAATAGTTGGAAAAAGGAACTAGACATTAGCTAGTTAGAGGTTATGGGTCATATTTTCATCTGAATCATTCCAGGCAGCTCGGAAACACTGCTGCTGTTTTGAAGAGAGACGAATAAGGATTTATTTTGCACGACGGGATCATCTGCAAGCCGTGGTAAGCCACTTTCTGTTTTTTTTTTTTTTTTTTTTTTCCTGTGCTTTCATAATGCAGCTTTCCAGCTGACAGTGCATTCAGTAAGCTAAATTTACAGGACACGAGCTCGGGAAAGTTACCCATCATTTGTTATCAAACTTTACCAGCAAGGCTGACATTAGTTTGCTAAATAGGGTGTGTAGGAAGTGTGTCGGTTCGGATTCAATGCGACCTATTAACAATCTTCTGCCAAGTCCAGACAGCTGTGTCTCTCCAGCCTGTAGTGCTTCATCCTGATGCCAATCAGTCTGTTGTTTTCCTCGATTTGTTTTAATCACATATGTGTTTGGAAGAGACCTGACTAATCAGATTTACTCCATAAACAAACTGTTAAAAAAAAAGAAAAGAAAAGGGCACATTAGTTAAATGTGTTCACTAATATTGTGCCTGTTTAATGGAGCCAGTGAGTGTTTTTATTATTATTATTATTATTATTATTTCTGATGTTTCCACCCAAAACACATTTTTATTCAACTTTTTATTTCATTTGATTCCAGTTGACTTTATTTATAGGCAAATTAGAGGCCTGGGTCTCAATAAGAGTACACTATCCGAGAAAAAAGGGTACTAAAGTGTACCTTTGCATATCACTGGGTTGGTACTCTCAAGGGTACTCCATTAGTACCTTTAGAAAGTATCTTTTACCTAGAAAGGAGCATAAAGCTTTACTTTAAATACTAGTTGTGGTCCATTTATGTACTTTAAATCATTTTTATGCCACACTGTGAAAGATACATTTTAAAAGTACAAAAGGTGTACAAGGAAAGCTAGTGTCTCATATTATTTTTTCACCAAAAGTGTATAAGCCTCTTTATTTGAATTCAACATTTTCACCTAAAGCTGTTCAATTTTTATGAGCCGGAAACAGTTTGCGAAAACCCGGCTAGCATTTAATGTTGCGGAGTTGGTGGTCCTCGCCCAAATCTTGCTTCTGCTACAGTACCAGATGTGCTTTTTTTTTTTTTTTTTTTTTTTTTTTTTTTTTCCTTTTCTTTTCTTTTCTTCTCCCCCCCCCCCATCAGCTTCACTACAAACATCATTACCAGGAGCATTTGAAGTTTAAATTGGCAGAGCAGGAATGAACGGGCCATCGACTGGTGCCAGCCTTCCATTTTTAAGGGAGGAAGAGGTTATTTTAAAAGTGTACTTCCTCCCAATAACCCTAGCAAGAGAGATGAACACATGTCGGTTTGTCTGGGACCAATCAGCATCCGCTGGCCTCAAACCCACAGAAAAAAAAAAACTGTGGTGGATTCAGACGTCAGTGGAAAACACGGAGAAGCTGGAATTATGCCTCCTAATTGCACATGTGCAGAAAGTAGGGTATGAATTCTGACTTCAATACCATATAGTATGCTTCGGGACTAAGCTGGTAGTGTTAATATGGAGTACTGACCCTCTACATAATCGTCACATGGCATTAAGTACATAATAGTAAGAGGTTGGAAACAGGCGAGCAGTGTCTATTGTGTAGGCCCCTGACACGGTTTCCCTCTCATGTCATGAAGCACAGTACAGGAAATAACGTGGCTCCTTTTACATTTAACATGTTTGACTGCGTCTTGTATTTTATTACAGAGCTCTTAATAAGTTTTGTGCTCTCATAGACGGGGCACGTTGTTGAAATTCTGTTAAGTTGGCTTCCTGGATATGTGTATTGGCTGTGGCTTTAGGAGGCAAAATTTGCATGTGAACTGCCTTTAGATCCTGTGAATAGATGTGAATAGAGGACTATATCACAGTGGCCCATCCCCATGCTATTGACTGCACTTTTAGCTGCTTTTCACAATCCTGACTATTCACACTTGACCCACTTATACTCACATGAAACATGGCAAAAAAAAAAAAAAAGCCAAAACAAGAACTTACATTAAAGTCTTCTATTTATTTCAGGGATTATTAGTGGATAATTGGGATATAACACATTAATCATGTGTAATAAGAAACACTACCAACTGATTTATTTTTTTTATTTTTTTAAACACCTCCATATATTTCATAATCTTTTATGTGCCTGAAGTATGAAGTACACAGTAAGACTTGGCAATATAATACATTAATAATAAGTTGTGTTGCGGTACATATGTTGCAGCCATTTTGCTGGCAGATTTTTGGCAAGCCTGTATATTATGGTACATAACACACATTGCAGAAATGTGATTATGCTATTTCTGTCATATTGCCCACTCTTGGTACACAACAAATTGACAGGAAAAATTCAACATTCTTGCATAAAGACATTTTAAAAATCAAGTGGAAAATTGATGTTTTAGAGGTTTGCTGACTTGAAAATTCCAGTCTAAGATACCATAAATGATCCATAAAGAAACTTTGAACAGGCCACAGCAGATTGCTTAATGTGCTTCTAAATAATCTGATATTAATAATATACGATTAAAAAAAAAATTAAGTTCATTAAGTTGTTCTGAAATTGACCCGTGTTCCCATATCAGGAGACAAATTACACGAAATCAGAAAGCTCTGGGGATTGTATTTTTGGCACGGCCTTTTTTCCTCTGCTGTCTGCTTCTGTGTTTCTTTTATGACGGAAACATGTCCCACTCATGATTACCATTAAAGCACTTAAGGTCTTCACAAAAATCCTGTTTAACACGGCCTCTCATGGGAAAGCAGTGTGGAATTGCCTTCGCCAGAGCACTTCTGCTGTTGTATCTCTGAAACCTCGACTAAAAGTCCTCTCCCTATGGACTCTCCTGGAACTGGCTCATTTAGCCTCTTCCTGTTTCATGCACTGTTGTGGAGATTGTGCTATTTTTATGTTTTCTTTGTGGTTCAGTGTCTTTTCTTTTGTCATGTGCTGCTCTTATGTCCTGTACCAAAATGAAACATTTGTTAAATAAGTATACTCGCCACAGCAACTTCGGTTAGACAATTTCATAAAAAAATGCGAGATGGACTTGACTTAAGATTAGTCATTTTTTCCCCCCAAGATTAGGTCTCTAATGGTTAAGTAGGTGGGTTCGAGATTTGAATGATTT
This sequence comes from Pangasianodon hypophthalmus, assembly GCF_027358585.1. Lineage (NCBI taxonomy): Eukaryota > Metazoa > Chordata > Actinopteri > Siluriformes > Pangasiidae > Pangasianodon > Pangasianodon hypophthalmus. The sequence continues at coordinate 8,839,306 of NC_069722.1, read as the reverse complement.
TTTTTTCTCTCGCTCTCTCTTTACTTCTTGAGCCCACCCCCATTCCCACACACCTTCACAAATCTCCACTCCCAGGATCTCCCTCTATCATAAAGTGGCTATAACATGACTGACAGGAGCCTTATCCAAGCACAAACAAGCATTGCAGACCGGAAGTCAGTTTTCCAACCTGGTTTTCTCAGCCACTTAATACACTTCTGCTAAGGTCATGGCCTAAATCATTATGTTTAAGGTTGTTCTACATATCTTTCAGGTTATTTATATAAGTAAGGGAAAAAAACGGACTTGCACCTTTAAGGTCTACATTCAAACATTTTTAATCATTCATCTGCTCATAAAAATAATTAGTGCTTAATTTTAATTATTTTTTGCAAAATAACAGGCTAATCCATGTCCAGTGGTAGTCTGTATTTGCCAAAACAAAGTATGATTTTTTTTTTTTTTTTTTTTTTTTAAAAAAAGGTTGGTCTTGAACTTGGTCATATAATTCATTTGTTAGCACACCACAGTCACCTTGGAGTTAAATATAGAGAAAATAAAGGAGCTAGCTAGACTTGGTTGTCATTCCTGCTCTGCCAATTTTACATTACAAAAAAACTGCTGAGTCAGTGAAGTGTGTTTCATAAGAGAGGTGATGAGTCTGACGCATTTACCATTGCTAGCGACAAGGTTGCTACAGAGCTCGCAGAATCTGTCCCTTTGGCGCCGGCATATTTGTGAATGATTGTATCGTGTAAGTATGTGTTGTACTTTACCCAGAGGCCAGATACCGTAAAAGACATTAGTCTTTCCAGAGCAGTCATTCAGTGACACCTACGTATATTCTATCAGTTAAAACGCAAAATAAATGACCTCATGTATTTTCCTGACACTTTGGATGATGGTCAACACAATACCGATACAGCACAGCTCTCAGTGTGTATCCACTGATACATAAGAAAGTGCCCTTTCAAAGTAGAACATCTGGGTCTTTTAATATTATCAGTGTCAGTCAATAACAAAGAGGCCCTTCAAAACACTTATGCAAATTATTCCATATGTCAGTTGACTCGTCTCTTGTTGTTGGGGAGAAAAGGCTGCTCTTTAGGCATGTTTTTATGTCATGACTCGTATTAGCATACGCCGAGGTTAAATGGTGGAGATCCTACACAAGGCTGGCAGGTCTGGTAATATAATATAATGTAATAGAGTATAATGGTGTAAAGATCATTAGACGTCGTAGCATTGTAAACCTGTGTATGGATGATGGTGTAAGTAACAGAAGACTTCAGTCTTTTTTTGGAGGACAGCGCACTTTATAGAGATGTTATCTATCACACGGAATTGCAGTGGCTGAGTCGTGGCAATGCTTTGCTCTGCATAATGAAATTAAGATGTTTTTACAGCAGACGGGAAATTGAAGAAAGAACATCATAGAAAACAGTGACTGGATTGCAAATCTGGCCCTTGCGACCTCAGTCTGAATTTTCAGTGAAAGATGGACCGTTTTGTTTGACTGTTCTGTCTGTGCGTTTGAAATCAACCCGAATCTTTTTGAAACCTAGTTAAAGTATCTGACACATTTTCCAACATGCCAAGAGGTTGTCTCTCATGAGGATTACAACCGGAGCCGACACAGCTGTTTGCTTGAAGGCATGACGCAGACATGCATCATGAGATTCTTGGGAAGTTCAGGAATGAACAAACTGCAGTCTAGACTAGTTACAGATGCACTCGCTGTGAACACTGAAACTGTACCTGGTGAATTATAGCTTGAACTAATGGAACTCCAGTGCTATGCAGTAGGCTTGAGACGTTTAACAATAGTATGTACTATCGCAATAGCTATCAAGTCAGGTGATTTAAGCCTGTCAGGAAATGTGGCGTCCGCAGCTTTGTTTGACAAAAATAAAGTGTGTTGCGTCTCATAATATGTTTCCTTTTCACCTATTTTTCATCCTACGGTATATGAACTTTAATAACCTGCTGTCTGACTTCAGAGCAGGGCAACAAAACATCTTACACTGCAGTTGAACGCAAAGTATGCGTGTGTGTAATTTTATTTAAATTCTATGATGAGCCTAGTCACAGCTAATAACACATTACGTTAATTTACATTTCCTGACTTTGGTTTTGTAAGCATTCCTGTCCTTACAGTTAACTAAGCAAAAAAAAAAAAAAAATACAGGGGACACGATAGGAAGATGGCATTTTACACACAACTTCACCAGCTTACTATGCTGAGATGAGGAGTAAACACAGGGAGATGACTTTTCTAGAGTTTTATCAGGACTGTGACCAACAGCAGTTTCCCAAACTCTGAGCAAACACACAGAAGTGGATCTCCATGTTACACATGTGAACAACTGTTTTCTTTAATGAAGCTGAATCAGGTTGACCGTAATATCTCTCATTGGTCAGGACCTTTCATGTAAGAGCCTATTATTGCTCTAAGTTTATGAAAGTGCAATTTAAAAATGGGCTACGTGCGCACATACATCCGCATTATAACCAAAACAGCACTTCTGCTTCCGGTTCGTCCACCATAATGGCAGTGGTGCTATTTTACACCTGGTGTCTTGTAGGAGCTCCTGAAAATAAACATCAGCATTCATGTATATGTAACACTTGCAGAGCTCCTTTTAATAAGCTGGAGAAAGGTGTCAGACTGTATGCTTCGTCATACATACACAGTTATGAAGGCAAGAAATGACCCATTACTAAGAAGAAACACCCAACTAACATTAGCCCAACGCTATGACTTTGTACGAGTGAAAAAAACCTAACGTTGCTGTGCTACCAGAGACGTGAGACTGTGCTACCAGAGCCGTGAGATTTGCGCTGCTTCAAAATGGAAATATGTCATAGCCCTGACTATAAGTAGCTCATTAGTATTTGTAGCCTGTTAATGTACTGTGTGAAATTAGATCATGTTAAGAAGTTGTTGTGCACCCCTCATTTATACCTGATGCTGCTAGCTAGCAAATGAATAACAAAAGGTCTTGGTTATGCTTGCTTTTAGGTATGCAAGATAGCTGCTACGCCTTTCCTACTTTCATTTGGTGTGCTGATTGTGCACATAAAAATTATTTAATTTGTAGTGTGGCAGGCAGGTGCTTCTCATCATTTTCTGGTTGTTTTTTATGATGTGATGTGGTTTAATGGCCTGATATACCACCTACTGAAATAATTACATTGCCCTAGCTCCTCGTGAAAATAATCAAGTTTGAATGCAGCTTTAAAGGTTTATAATCTGATTGTTTTATCAAAAAGCACTTACTGTGACAGGGAAAACCCTGCTCGTATTTAACGATTAACAAGGTTACGTTTATTTATTTGGAAGACACTTTTAGTCAAAGTAACTTGAAGACAAATATAATCTAAGCATACAGCCATTAGAAGAAGCAACTTTGATGCAGGCTTGACTTGACTATAGTCCTGTAGGCATTAGTTTTACTTTAGGCAGTGGGATAATCTTATTATTGCAGAGGCTCCGCCCCTGGCTTTTCTGGCCATGACCTTCAGAATGTTAAAGGTTGAAATCTCTCAGCACTTCTGTATAGGAGATTCCAGCTGGAAAACACACTTTTGAACAGCCTTACACGGTGAGCATTTTCAGTGTAAGACACAGTGACTGGATTGGAAAAAAAGGTTCACAGAATCCCATTTTTGTTAGAGGGTTGTGTGAGAAAGTTAGTGCTGATAAAACGAGATAATCTTGTATGGTTGCTGACAGAACATGGGAAAAAGTCTGTGGCTGGTCCTCTGGCATGTCACTCAAATGACTTCTTTCTTGGGCTCATTTAGTGATGAGATAGACCAGACTCTAGCGAGGCTATTCCTGGAGTCTGTTTAATTTCAGTCACGTCTGAATCATTAAGGGTTTTCACTTTTTTTTTTTTTTTTTAAAACTATGGAGGCAGAATTGACTCTCGCTCAAGCCAAACTGAAACCAAGTGCTTTAAAACACCAAACAATAAAATACAGACCTTCAAAAGGGCTTTTGTCTGATGAGCGAAACTTCTAGTGGCTTTAGGTTATCTATTGTGTTCTTAGCACAAATATTTCTTATCCTGTTCAAATGGGTTTTATTGATTACAGGAGGTGTCATCCGCTGTAATTGCTTAAGAGTATGGAAGAAAACAAAAGGATAGAAACTAATTATGATGCATTTCCAAGTAACAGTCATGCAGTACATACAGTATATGATAATTTGCAAGGTGGATTTGGAAATGTGTCTATATTATGCAGAGTTTTGATCTTGTTACTGTCTATTAGTTACAGTTGCTCCTGTACATCAGTAGGGCTCTTCAGTATAACATCTATTTACAGTTGTGGCCAAAAGTTTTGAGAATGACACGCATTAATTTTCACAAAGTCTGCTGCCTCAGTTTTTATGATGACAATTTGCATATACTCCAGAATGTTATGAAGAGTGATCAGATGAATTGCAATTAATTGCAAAGTCCCTCTTTGTCATGAAAATGAACTTAATCCCAAAAAAAACCATTTCCACTGCCACAAAAGAACCAGCTGACATCATGTCAGTGATTCTCTTGTTAACACAGGTGAGAGTGTTGACGAGGACAAGGCAGGAGATCACTCCGTCATGCTGATTGAGTTAGAATAACAGACTGGAATCTTTAAAAGGAGGGTGGTGCTTGAAATCATTGTTCTTCCTTGGTTAACCAAGGTTACCTGCAAGGAAACACGTGCAGTCATCATTACGTTGCACAAAAAGGGATTCACAGGCAAGGATATTGCTGCCAGTAAGATTGCACCTAAATCAACCATTTATCAGATCATCAAGAACTTCAAGGAGAGAGGATCAATTGTTGTGAAGAAGGCTTCAGGGCTCCCAAGAAAGTCCAGCAAGCGCCAGGACCATCTCCTAAAGTTGATTCAGCTGCGGGATCGGGGCACCACCAGTGCAGAGCTTGCTCAGGAATGGCAGCAAGCAGGTGTGAGTGCATCTGCACGGACAGTGAGGCGAAGACTTTTGGAGGATGGCCTGGTGTCAGAAGGGCAGCAAAGAAGCCACTTCTTTCCAGGAAGTTCTTTATCAGGGACAGACTGATATTCTGCAAATGGTACAGGGATTGGACTGCTGAGGACTGGGGTAAAGTCATTTTATCTGTTGAATCCTCTTTCCGATTGTTTGGGGCATCCGGAAGAAAGCTTGTCCGGAGAGGAAAAGGTGAGCACTACCATCAGTCCTGTGTCATGCCAACAGTAAAGCATCCTCAGACCACTCATGTGTGGGGTTGCTTCTCAGCCATGGAGTGGGCTCACTCACATTTTTGCCTAAGAACACAGCCATGAATAAAGAATCGTACAAAAACATCCTCCGAGAGCAACTTCTCCCAACCATCCAAGAACAGTTTGGTGACGAAAAATGCCTTTTCCAGCATGATGGAGCGCCTTGCCATAAGGCAAAAGTGATAACTAAGTGGCTCAGAGAACAAAACATTGAAATTTTGAGCCCATGGCCAGGAAACTCCTCAGACCTTAATCCCATTGAGAACTTGTGGTCAATCCTCAAGAGGCAGGTGGACAAACAAAAACCCACAAATTCTGACAAACTCCAAGCATTGATTATGCAAGAATGGGCTGCCATCAGTCAGGATGTGGCCCAGAAGTTGATTGACAGCATGCCATGGCGAATTGCAGAGGTCTTGAAAAACACTGCAAATATTGAGTCTTTGCATAAACCTAATGTAATTGTCAATAAAAACCTTTGACACTTATGAAATGCTTGTAATTATACTTCAGTATACCATAGTAACATCTGACAAAAAGATCTAAAAACACTGAAGCAGCAGACTTTGTGAAAATTAATATTTGTGTCATTCTCAAAACTTTTGGCCATGACTGTAGACTTATTATTATAATATTAACACTGATATCTCTCATAAAAATCAGCCCTCTGACCATCTGTTCAATCTTTTATTGTGTCCTGAAAACGTCCTTTTTTAACCTCAGTTGTTCCAGTTCAGTAGATAAAATCGCAACTGCCACATGATCTAAAGAATGCACATGATTTTTCTAGAAGTGATGCAAGCTTGTCAGAGCAAAAGTGCAGCAAGTTCCTTTTCAAATTAAAGGCATTTCATAATGTTATTTAGTCCATGTCATGCAGGCATGATTATCACCTCAAGTATGCATTAGTTCAGTGTAAGTCTGTGGAGAGGGTTGAGCCTGCGGATGGCATTTAAAAAATGAGATTTAAAGAGGGCATGGCTTCAGCAGCTTATAAAAACATGGGCAAATATGGGAGCAGCTTCACCAAAATAGAACATCATAACACTTTGTTTGAATAAGGCATTTGTTCTTGTCCAGGCCATGCGACTTGACTTGGGCAGTAATGCACCATCCTCAACACTGCAGACTGAAGATCTGACCGATATACTCAGCCCATGGCCAGTTGAATTCTGTGAAATGTTTATTTAACAGATTTTACTCTTGCACAGAGGGGGAAAAATATCTCAGCTGATAATTACCTAAGAGTTCCCTTTTTATTCTCCATGTGGCAGATATTTATATAATGGTGCTAAGAAGTGTTTTGAAATGTCATATTAGACAGTCAAAAGATTTTTTTTTTTATCCCATTAGAATGTAACGATTAATATGTGCAGAATTAAACGATTCATGAAGTTTACACAGATGATTGTAACAATGCTTTCTCTCTTTTTATGTTTTTTTCAGGAGCTGGCCATGCCTGCAAGTGTCCGTGCCGGGAGTCTGAAGGACCCTGAGGTAGCAGATCTCTTCTACAAAGATGACCCTGAGAAACTCTTCACTGACCTTCGTGAGATTGGCCATGGAAGCTTCGGAGCTGTGTACTTTGTAAGAGTCAGAAATGTAGTGAAATGTATTTGTACATTCAAGAATTGTCTTTTATGTCTAAACGAAAAGAGTACAGAGTGTTAACAAAAGGTTGGGAAATTACATCAGTGTGGGTGTGAGTGCTGGTTATGTAGCATTCAATTAACTTTGACCTCTCCTAGGCACGAGATGTTCGCTCCAATGAGGTGGTTGCAATCAAAAAAATGTCTTATAGCGGCAAACAGTCCAACGAGGTGAGTGACTAATTCTAAACTTTTGTAGTCACCAGAGTGCACTTCATTTAAAAACGATCTTCTTTCTGTAAACCTGTGTGAAGCAGAATCAAATCATCATTTTATCAAATCCTGACAGTCCAATAACTGAACAGGCATAAGGCAGACTGTACAGTTCTATGAATAAATTCTTGATCCAATAATGTAATCATCTGATGCAAACATTCCGATTCAAAGGAAAAGAAACCTGCAGGTACTTCATAGCTTATTTAGATGCAAAAGTTTTATCATAAAAGAGATGCGCAAATATTTTATCACAGACATCACTCTGAGAAAACAACTTCTTTTGAATAACATTTTTGTTCGACATTCTCCCCTATGCAGTTGTTCTTACTTTTCATCTGACTGTATTTGTGTGTAGAAATGGCAGGATATCATTAAAGAGGTGAAGTTCCTTCAGAAGCTTCGGCACCCCAACACTATTGAGTACAAAGGCTGCTACCTGAGGGAGCACACAGCATGGGTAAGTGGACATGTGCATGTTTTTCCGATGTGTGTGATTCAGTGTAGAGAATTACTTTTTGATCTGCTTTCTCTTTCTTTGTCTTTCTCCCTCATAGCTGGTGATGGAGTATTGCTTGGGTTCTGCCTCTGATCTTTTAGAGGGTGAGTAGAGATTTCTGTTTCCTCATCTTAATCCTTTCTTCCACATTTTCTCATGCATCTAATGCTTTGCCTCACTGTCCCATTTCCTCTCTTGGCCCTCCATCTTGATACACTTGGTACTCTGAGTGACTGGCACTGTTTCCTGTTTCTTTCCCCAATGCTGGCTCAACAGCAGTTCTTAAAGCACTGTATAAATACAATGTATTTACTAATTGGTTTTTCATAGCTTTTTGTCCCTGGCGTTTAGTGTTATGAACACCAGTAGGATGGTATATCTATGAAAAAAAATACAAAAAATTAGTTTTGGAGCGATTCTTGTTTTGAATTTGATGATGTGTCTTGTACTATCTTGTGTTCAATCCACATAATGCACTGTAGAACATGTATGTCTTGCCCCGGGGTATTGCTCTACAAGTAGCCTATTAGCAGCAAATATGGTTTGTTGGTGCTTTTTTTTTTTTTTTGGATTTGTTTTGTTTTTAATTTATATATTTTTTTGGTGCTGTGTGTCTTCCCGCACACTATTCCTTTTTCCAACTGTGCCTTGGTTGATAATAAATTGGTTGGAGTTTATTCATTTTGAAGAGGATGGAGTTTTGCTAATTCCCAGGTAATGTGACAGGCGCTTGGGGGGCAGTTCAGTGCTATCTCAGACTGATCGAGAATGTGAGTCCGTCTTTATATTCTGCCTGGGCTTCTCCATCATTTTATCAAGTAGCATAACATTTTAAATTAGTTATAAGCTTACCATTCAGATGCGTCAGATCCCTCCTGGTGATGGCCCTGCTGCTCTCCATCACCATCGTTGGTCAACCTTAGCTTAAACATGTCCAAAAACTCCAAAAACATAAATCTTATTATCTAGGATACCGTCCTTGTTAAAGTCAAAACTTGTTTGTGACAATGGCAATGAGAAATCCTCCACAGTTGAAAAAAGGCTCTCACTTTTTCAACATTATCCATATTTAGCTTGTTTGCTAAGCTCCTAACAAGTTTGTTTAGATTTGGCAGGGGTGTTAGCTATTGTGCAACTCTGACTCCGTGCTTCCAAAGGAAATATGTCAACATACAGAAATAGATCAGGGCTCTCAATTCATTTCGTGGGTACTTATGTATAGAGATTTAGATAGTTATATATTCTCTAGATAATAATGTCAGTTCTTTTTATTTGTTTATATCTGCAGTCCATAAGAAGCCCCTACAGGAAGTGGAAATCGCTGCTATTACCCATGGTGCACTGCAGGGTCTGGCCTACCTTCACTCCCATAATATGATCCACAGGTGCGTTCACTGCTTAATCAAGATGCAGACCTATCTGACTGAACTACCTGCTTTCCTGGTTGTTTGATTATTTTTAGTTGATGATATTGTAAAAGCATCAGTTTATAAAGACTAACTGTCTCTCTCACACAGGGATGTGAAAGCAGGTAATATTTTGCTTACTGAGCCTGGTCAGGTGAAGCTTGGAGATTTTGGCTCTGCCTCCATTGTGGCTCCAGCCAACTCTTTTGTGGGAACGCCCTACTGGTGAGACACATTTCTGTAAATTCTCTTAAACCTTACACAATATTTTTTCCAGAAATGGGGGGATGTTAGGGGTTAGATTTCCAAACCATCACCTGTTAGATCAAAATCCTACGTACTAAAAAACGAAACTAAGTGTGTAGTGTGGTCTGTGTTTCTGGGTGTGTCTGTGCAGCCAGGAAGTTTTTAATCCCTGTTAAGGGAGGGATTCAGTGAAGGGTAAATTGAGAGCAGAACTCTGCCAACAAGGATAAAATCATTCTGAATGCTTACAAATTTCTATATGAAACAGAAAGGCTTTGTAGAGAGGTTTATTTGAAGGTGTGCCCAAGAGGTGCTTTAGGCTCTATAAATAAGCTTAAAGTGGGATGTCCACACCCTGTCCCAGGCTGCAACACCCACAAATAATTGCTGCTTTCTCTCCCACAGCAGGCTTGTGTGCCATCTGTAACAGAATTCTATAGGCTAAACGTTACATCTCCTCATGCTGCCTTGCATTGTGTCCTTTCTCAGGAATGCACATGCAGATATTTTGCGCCTTTGCTTGTTGAAATATGTTTGTGTTATAGCTTCTTTAGTGGGAACTGTAGTTCTAATCACATAATCCACATACATTCATCACTTGATTGCAACATGATCTCGCACTGTGACATTGCAGTGTCTTTGACATCTGTGTGACGGTTTTGAACTGTAATGTACAGGATGGCCCCAGAAGTGATTCTAGCGATGGATGAGGGTCAATATGATGGCAAGGTCGATGTCTGGTCTCTGGGAATCACCTGTATAGAGCTGGGTGAGTGCAGCCATTGTAACATACAGTTGCCTTTTGACATTTAACTTTCACACATGCTGTGGGTGTGGGTCATTGTAGACATTTAAAGCAATGGGGTGGTGTGCAAGACATTGTTGTGTCTGAGAGGCCTCTTACATGAAAAGGATTTGGGGTTTAGTTTTTAAGCCGCTTTGGTGGCAAGCTCACGCCTCTCCCTCCCTTTCTGTATGTCTCTCCTTGTCCCCTTCTCTCATTCTATTTGCTCATTTTTCTTGTTGTGTTCTGTTACTCATTGTTTTTTTGATCATTTTATTAATTCTGTCACTCTGGTTCTATCACTGTAGCGGAGCGGAAGCCTCCCCTGTTTAATATGAATGCTATGAGTGCCTTATATCACATTGCTCAGAACGAGAGCCCCGTCCTGGCGTCAAATCACTGGTGAGCACCCCCTTCATATCTCTCCTGTTGTTTGTTTATTCCTGGTGCTGCTTTCTCAGCTCTGCCTTAATTTGCATAATTTACTATTTTAATTTTTTTACATACTGGTGAAAGACTAGTACAGTATTTAATGACTGATCATTTTGATCTTCTGGCATTGCAAGTCAGCGTGTATGTTAACTGTTTAGTGAAAGAAGACCCAGTTTAGTCATATCTTTGTCAAACGTTCTAAAATATTTTTACCTTGACCTCAATTTGACATTTTTGACACTAGTCACATAGAGGGGAAAAAACTGAGATTATTTTAAGAATAGGCTTTGCTATGTAAGTTTGTTAAGATTTTAGAACGATTTTTAAAAATATGTCTCCTACAAGTCATAAGAACTTTGTAATGATAGCATGGCTTCAGTTGTCCATGCCTGTTGGTAGTGTTGATCCATTTTAAACACTAACACTGTTCCACAAAAATAACACTCATAGGCCTCAAAATTACAGCTCCTGTTCCTAGCTAATTCTCATTGTGCATTATTACTTTTCAGGTCAGATTATTTCCGTAACTTTGTAGACTCTTGTCTACAGAAGATTCCTCAGGACAGGCCTACCTCTGATGTGCTGCTCAATGTAAGATACATGCCTCAAAACACATTACATTTTCATGCATATTGCACATGCATATTGCGTGCACACTTTGTAGTTTCTGTTCCACACACAAGCTTAAAAATATGCTGTTACACACATACACACCCTAGTTTGTTTTTTAAACAACTTGTCACATGGATGTCATGTGTAATGATCTGATGTAAAATGTTGTTAGGTTTGCCAGATTAGAAAGATGTCTTATGACAAGTGCAATCATGCTGAACAATAGTTTAGCTAAATAGTTTATGCTAGTAGAATGTCAGTTATTTGGTTGACAAACTGGTTTGATGTTCCATCTTGCTCTGTGCCTGTAGCATCGGTTCCTGTGCAGAGAACGCCCCCTGTCTGTGGTGATGGACCTGATAGCGCGGACAAAAGATGCTGTAAGGGAACTGGACAACCTGCAGTACAGAAAGATGAAGAAGATCCTCTTCCAAGAGACGCACAATGGCCCTGCACAGGATGGAGGAGAAGAGGAGGAGGCATGTCTTTCATGCATAAATATTTTCAACTTTCTTTTGCTTTCTGCTCATCTTTATTTCAGTAATTTTCTGTGTCTTTGAATTGGTTTCTTCGCTTTCACTTTACTCTCTTCTTTTCCGTCAGCTCACTACATTTTTTTTTTTTGTGAGAGCTTGGTTTGGTTACTTTTCTGCTGTGTGTGTGTTTAGGACATGGATCAGTACTTGTTGAGGATGGGCACAGTCAACAGCATGGAGAGCTCTCACTCTGTGCCCTCCATGTCCATCAGCGCCAGCTCCCAGAGCTCATCAGTTAACAGCCTTGCTGATGGCTCGGATGACAGCGCTGAAATGGCCATGATGGGGGAAGGAGAACACACAGTCACTTCTAACAGCTCTATCATACACCGGCCCTCTGTGAGTACACCTCTGTGTGTGGGTGTGTGGGTGGGTGTGTGGGTGAGGGGTGTTTATACATGTAGGCATGTAGTGTGTGTATGCCTGTTTTTGAATATCCAAGCACAAAGGTAATTTCTTAAAGTGTACATTTTTTCCTGGGTGTGTATGAATGGCAGGGTCCTGACAATATCTATGATGACCCATACCAGCCGGAAATTGACTCCCAACAGCAGCAGCAACAGCAGGCGACGTCAGGAGCTCGCAGGAGAGCACACTACCGCAACCGTGACCACTTTGCTACCATTCGCACAGCTTCACTGGTGAGGAACTGCACATACTCTCAGGATTGTTACCTAACTAACGTTAGATGTCGCAGTGGTTGCAGACAACTGACACTTCAATGCTAATGATATACGTTTGCTATAGCTTTGTTAATGCTACTTTTAATATTGCCATTATTTGTTGATAATCTGGTGATACGGTAGTCCCTGGACTGTAAGGTGATGTTTGTGAGTTGTACAATGAAGTGATATGTGTCTGTTTATTTTTCTTGGACATATAAGCCAGCAGAAATCTAGAGGGTGAACAATAAAACAAAATAGATTTCTTGAGTGATTTGGAAATACCCACGTCTCTCTCGTTTCCTGCTTAGGTGACACGGCAGATCCAGGAGCACGAGCAGGGCTCAGCACTGCGCGAGCAGATGACCGGCTATAAGCGCATGAGGCGACAGCACCAGAAGCAGCTGCTGGCATTAGAAAACAAACTCAAGACTGAGATGGATGAGCACCAGTTGAGGCTGGACAAAGAGCTGGAGAGCCAGAGGAACAGTTTCAGCAGTGAGGCTGACAAGCTAGCCAAGAAGCACCAGGCTATCCTGGAGAAAGAGGTGAGAGGTGTTGCAGGATGGAATGGAGGCTTAGAAGAAGAGGTCTTGAGAGAAGTTCTATTTATTTTTGATGAAGACCTGAACTGCTGAAGCAGTTATGTGTGCATTTTCTCACCTTCAGACTAAAGCTGCACAGGCTGAAGAAAAGAAGTTCCAGCAGCACATTTTGGGACAGCAGAAGAAGGAGCTCACCAACCTGCTGGAGTCACAGAAACGCCAGTACAGGCAGCGCAAGGAGCAGCTTAAAGAGGTAGGGTTAACCCTCGGTGCCTTCAGACTGAATTATATTTGTAGCGTTTTAGTATTTGGCTAGTGTGATTGACAAGAAATATGGAGAAATAAGGAGATGAAGTGCTGCAAATCTGATACTGACATGGGGCATATAATCATGCCTGCTTTCTGCAAGTTTATGTGGACAATGCATCAGGGGTACAGTGGCAGCGCACTATAAGACTAACTGTCGTCTCTATTCAGTCAACATTACAAGGGTTGACTGCATAAAATACATCAGTGGTCTGGAACAAAAATATGGCAAATTCCATCCAATATTGATCCAGCATTTCAGGCCAGTATCACATTGATAATGGTATTTAGCATTGGATCAGTACCTCCTTACTGTACAGTGGTTCCTGTATTCAACAGTTAATTGAGTGTTTGATTATTTGTGCACATTCCTAGTAGGCACACATTTTTAGAAACATTATTCCATATTATACAGCAGTTAGTTCTGGTTCACTAATTTGATTGGACAATAGGCGTTCCAAGAGTGCTGATGTTCAGTATAGTGGAACTGGTACAGACCTGGTTTTGCTCATGCGATATTGCTTAAAGTGTGGATTATTCTTTCACATTCGACCTTTCCTGTGTGTGCAGGAGCTGAATGAGAACCAGTCCACCCCTAAGCGGGAGAAGCAAGAATGGCTGGTGAGGCAGAAGGAGTGTCTCCAGCAGTTCCAGGCGGAGGAGGAGGCTGGTTTACTGCGTCGCCAGAGACAGTATTATGAGCTCCAGTGCCGACAGTATAAGAGGAAGATGCTGTTAGCACGACACAACCTGGAGCAGGATCTGCTCAGAGAGGTGAGTCATGGCGTTACACAGCTCAAGGTCACAATGTTGGCCCTGTTTAATTTCATAAGGCGATGTTTTATCTGAAAGAGGGGAAACAGTATGTTCTCTAAGGTACAGCAGGTGGGCCTTGTTCCCTTCCTTTATCCATGTTCCACCTTGTGTCTCCCTGTAGGAGCTGAATAAGCGGCAAACTCAGAAGGATCTGGAGTGTGCCATGTTGCTGCGGCATCATGAGTCCACTCAGGAGCTGGAGTTCCGTCAGCTGGGCCTGGTGCAGCACACACGGGCCGACCTCATCCGCACACAGCACCAGAGTGAGCTGGCCAATCAGATGGACTACAACAAGCGGCGTGAGCAGGAACTCCGGCAGAAACACAGCATGGAGGTCCGTCAGCAGCCTAAGAGCCTAAAGGTAGGAGAGAGACCCCTTCAGAATGCACACACAACCTGTGGTTATGAGAGGTTTCTGTATGGGTATGAGAGGTTTTGTGATTGTTTGAAATTTATATATTTACAGAACCTGTAAATCATGGTGAGGGTAAAAACAGCTTTTTATTTTTGCAAATTTAGGTTCTTTTCCTTGTTCTCCTTTCACTTGCTGTCTCTCATGCTGTTACATTTCCTTTTCCAGACTAAGGAGCTCCAGATCAAGCGGCAGTTTCAGGACACATGTAAAATTCAGACACGGCAGTACAAGGCCTTGCGGAACCACCTGCTGGAGACCACACCCAAGTCAGACCACAAGGCCGTGCTGAAAAGGCTGAAGGAGGAGCAAACGCGAAAGTTAGCCATCCTCGCTGAGCAGTATGACCACTCCATCAATGACATGCTGTCCACACAGGCTGTGAGTAAGGCAAGGAGAGACCACCTTCTAACATATATACTACATAACACATTAGATATCATAGCCACATGATATGTGCCCCAAAAACTGCCCAGTGACTTCCATTATGAGTGAGGATTGGTCTTTTGAGTAGGAGGAGGTGATGTAATTGGTACAGGTGCCAGAGAAAAGCGGTATAAGTTGTTACTGTAATTTGGTTAGTTTGTATCACGATTGCAATTACAGTAGCTATTAACTGGACAACTGGGCCACCACCGATAACTACAATTTCCACACCTTGCAAAAGCCACTTCTAGCTTCAGAATGTGTCTCTACTGACATCCCACTTTTGGGCTCACCCTTGCAGCTGCGGTTGGATGAGACGCAGGAGGCGGAGTGCCAAGTGCTGCGAATGCAGTTGCAGCAGGAGCTGGAACTACTGAATGCGTACCAGAGCAAGATCAAAATGCACACGGACACACAGCACGAGAGGGAAGTCAAAGACCTGGAGCAGAGAGTATCCATTCGCAGAGCACTGCTTGAGCAGAGGGTGAGGAGCACAGATATGCACGCAGTCATGTATTTATTTTGTGTTTCAAAACGTAATTATTAAGGAATAAGTGATATGTGATTTATTGTCATGTCGTGTAACCTTCTCAATCTTTTTCTAGATTGAGGAGGAGATGCTGTCCCTGCAGAACGACCGATCAGAGCGAATCCGAACGCTGCTAGAGCGCCAGGCTCGAGAGATCGAGGCCTTTGACTCGGAGAGTATGCGTCTGGGCTTCAGCAACATGGCACTAACAGGAATCCCAGCTGAGGCCTACAGCCAGGGCTACGCTAACCCACCCTCATCAGGTTCAGGCGGTTGGCCATCACGCCCTGTACCCCGTTCAGGCAGCCACTGGACCCACGGTGTCCAGAACTCTGCAGCACCACCATCCTGGAGGAGCCAGAACAGCACTCCAGCATTCAGCCGAGGGGAGTCTATATCTATCTCGAGCCGCGAGCACGAAAGGGACGGAGATAGGGATTTTGACATTCCGGTATCACGTGGCCTACCCAGTTCTCTGTCATCTGCCTCTTCATCATCATCATCGTCCTCTTCGTCTCATCATCGCCTGCATTACCTGGCACAGCAGTACCACCATCAGAGCACACCGCACCTGTACCGAGAGCGAGAGAGAGAAAGAGAGAGGGAGAGGGAGAGAGAGCGGGAGCGTGAACGAGAGTGGGGGGGCAATGGAGGAGGAAGCCACCGCTCATCCTCTTATGCTCATGGCCACTCGCGCCATCTTTCCAGCCATGCGTCCTCTCAGTCTCTGGCTCTGCTCCCTCCTCCTCCACCACCTCCACCAGTCTCTTTTTCACCCTCGTCCCCACCATCATCATCTTCCTCCTCTTCGTCTCAGGGTGGCTACGGGGGGAGGAGTGAGGGTCTGGTAGTCAGGGGCCCCAGTTTAATGGCCTTGAGGAACAGCCCAGGGCCACTAAGGAGGACGGCATCAGGAGGAGGGCCTGGTGGAGCAGCCGGGGATGGAGGGTTGAGTCGCAGCACCTCCGTCACCTCCCACATCTCCAATGGTTCCCATCTTTCTTACTCTTAAAGCCTGTAGGCATGAATCATTCACATTAATCAACAGGAGACATACCGGAGTTGTATTTTTAGTATTTAGAAGGCTGATTACTCCTTTGGGTAGTGTTTAATGTGGAATGAGTGATCTTTATTCCACTCCTTCAACTGTAATCAGGTGGCAGTAGCTATAGCTGAAGCTGTGACTTTGGCTCTGAGTAGTGTTACATACAGCAAATAGCAGACATCACCTATACGCTTTTGGTAGATTGGTAGATCTCAGGGTTACCAAGGGAGGGGTTGGGGATAGGGAATGACAGGAGAGATAAATGTGGTGAAATATGAGAGGAATGGTAGGTGCTTGACAATTGGAGATAGCAAGTGAGCAGTGCCAATACTTTAGGGCTGGGTAGTCATCCAGTCCATTGGCTCTGCTGGGGAATGTTTGTCGTCCTGGAATCAGAAATTTCAACACACTACCTCCTGCTCTTTTTGCAAAGAGCAGTGCTAGATTTGCTTACTGTGGAGTGCTAGTGCACCCTCATAACTAACACTACACTAGTAACAAACTGTCAAGATCCATAGGATCCATAGAAGGGTAACCGTTACATTCTACAAAACTGACTTTTCTTCAACACTTGAGCAGATGGAGAATTCCTACAAGGCTCCATCAGCAATTAAAGCTCCAATCAGGAATTGCTGCAACACCAGTTTTTGGTACTGCAACTGTAGACACTACACCACCAAACACTACAGAGCCCGTTCTGGTGCTGTGATGGTGCTGTTTCAGCAGTTCCTGCTTGGAGATTTTATGGTCCAGGAATTTATAACAGAACTGTTTAATGTGAGCTTTACTATTAAAGGAGAGGCAGTAGTGTCAGAATCAGCATGGTGTTGGTTTAAAAACGTTAAACTAACCTGAAACTGAGAGGGTGCTTAAAGAATGCCATGTAGTTATGTATATAATAAAACTATACTAAAACTATACTAAAAACATATTGGTCATTAAAATGCAGATTTGTATTAGGGACAAGGAGATTTTACTTTTTGTTTATTTTATTTTATTTTATTTTTTTATATACCATGCTCACTTCGCACACTGCCATCCAGAGGCCTAACCTAAAGCAACTCCGCCCACCGTCCTTATATGGGCATGCTGCCAGTTTCATTAGCTCTGGCTGAGCAATAATTGTCAATGACCATCTTTTGTGGTTGTGTTACATAGTAATACACACCTGAGGTGTTTGAGTATATTGCAAAGAGCAGTATATAACAGTCAATGAATCCCCTTGTCTCTGTTTACAAAGGCAAATGTATATTTGATGTACATGTCCATAAGAGAGCTGATTGCAGTTCAGTGCATCAAACGCTAATGTACAGAGGCCATTTGTATACAAACGTACACACTGCACATTTATATATGAGTGAGTATATATGTGTATTATACCTGTCAAAGGTTTGACAGCAAGGTTTAAGATTGTTCACTGTTAAACACTTTTGACTTATATTGTACTTATATAATGTGTGTGTACATAAAAGCACTAACTAAGAACTCTTGTATAGGATAATCATAGTTTTGCTATGGACACTAGTAATTGGAAAGTAAGAGATGGAAAAATACTGTTATTTCAACTACTGCAGTTGTAATATTTGTTATTCAAAACTAATTCTTTTTTTTTTTTTTTTTTTTTTAAATTGCATTTGGGTTTTTTATTATTATTTTTACATTTTCTTTCTTGCCAATATTGACCACTAGATGGAGGATGCAAGTGATTACTGTGATGGAGAACTTGAGACAAGTCTCATTTTTTTTAGGGAAAGGGCAAAAAAAAAAAAAAAAAAAAGGAAAGACTACCTATCCCAGCATTCCTTGTTGTGTCTCAGGGTAGGAGTCTGTTGAGCAGTGCATTGGAGGGATTGTAGTGTTTTAGAGCCAGTATTAAATGTGTACAGGACATTTTAAGAGAATTTTAGTGTATAGAAAGTTTCTAGATAATTGTATATGTTTACACCACATCCAGCATGTTTTGTTACACCATTTTGCGCTGGGATGTTCTTCCATTTCCTGACAAATTGAGCACATAACAGAAATTTTCACAGTAAACTGAAGCAGGCTCCACACTGCCAGCTCCACACAGGCACCAGCGTTTACTTGAATGTGATTTCTTTATTTCGAGGTGCAATACCACACGTGCACTGCGTGCCTGGCCTTTTTTTTTTTTTTTTTTTTTTTTTTTTACTTTTTACTTTTACATTACTCATTTCTTTTGCTCCTATTCTCTCCTGTATCTCTTTCATGACTTATTAGTTTGTTCAGTGTGTTTTTCTTCACGTTTGTGCTTCATATCTGTTTACTGATCCAAAAAGAGGAGGAGAACACCTCTGAATCTCTGTGTCTAGCTTTGGCCTGCTTCTTTCTATTCTGTGTTACAGCAAAACATGCTGGATTAATAATGGTGTCAAAAGTGAAGATGGTGTTTCCAAGCCTGGGTAGAGCAGAGAGGTGGGACTGGTCAGAAGAATGTGTGCTAAAATTGTCCCAATTTGCTGTTGAAGAGGAAATTGGGACAGCTGATATCCAAGACCAATGTGTGTGCTTGGGTGTGTGTGGATACACACATGATGGAGTATGTCCTCAAGGGACGTTTGTATGTAGAAGCATGTTTAGAGAGGGAGAAGTGTTTCTCACAGAAGTGCTATACATGAAGAGGCCAAACTATGTTCAGGTTTAACAAGAGCAGGAAATCTCAAGAAATGGGTTATAGAACTTGTACAGAATTCATTAACAAGTAATTAAAAAGGTTCAAAATTTAAAGTTTTTGTCTTTTTTGTCATTTGTTACAAATCATGTCATTTGTCTTGTACTGATGGGTTCTGTGTTGTGTGTAACATTGTGTAAATATTGCTAATTCAGTGTCCCGGTAGTTCTTTTTAGCAGGCACAGGACCAAAAGGACCTGTTTAATAATAACAAAACATTCTACACTATAATGCAGTATTAATGTGTTTCACGACCTAGGAAGCTGTTTACGTTGAAGTTTTATGTCTATATTTCAAACCTTTAAATGGATTTGTAACCTTGAAGACATTTGTCCAAATATTGTTGGTGGAAAAAAAAATCAGTTTAGTGACCAACACATCAACTCTTAAATCTGTTATCAGCATTTACCTGAAAGGTACATTCTCAAGGCATAATCATATTAAATATACATTGCATGCTAAACACATGAACAATGACAGCAGTTCATTATCCCCCCCCCCCCCCCCAAAAAAAAACAAAACAAAAAAAAAAAACACCTAGGATTATATATTACAAATCTACACATCATAATCGATAATATTGAAATGTATGTTGGAGGGGGGAGGGTGCGTAAATATGAAAGCCTTTATTGTCATTGTACATCTCTGTATACAACGAAATTAGGAGAATTAGTTCTTTTTTTTTTTATTTTTTATTTTATTTATTTATTTTTTTTGAAGAGACGAACTTACAGCATCAAATTTTCAGATTACTAATTAAATGATGTTTATTACTATATTTTGCCCTCTACTGGACTCTCAGAGACTGACACACACACAGTCTTTCTTTCTATTCAAATATTGACAGCTCTTGCAAACACCGACTGTGAAATACCTCCATTTTGCGATTAGTGAAAGAAACGCAGGCGCAGTACTAAGAACTAATTACGTTAGAACACGGATTCTAATATTAATTGATGTGCCGGATTACAACATTTATCTTGCCGTATGTTTGACACCCCTATGCTAGAGAGAGAGAGAGAGAAAGATGATCACTTCAGTCCCTGATCACCCCTATAACATGCATAACGAGGGGAAAGCTAGGTGAACGCGCACGGTGTGTAACAGCAATTGCGGCCCCACCAACAACAAAATGAGGAACCCTCATAAGAAACAATTATACCGTGCTCAGTGAGTATAGTATAGTATAATATAATATAATATAATATTGTTCAACGCACAAATATGAGTTTTGGCGTACTTTATATTATACTGAGCCTTCTTTTTTTAATGAAATAATAATACGACTACATATTCACACGTCTTGTAAGACCGAGTCACGCATCCAGTGTAAACCACTTGACCAGCTTCCTCATAAGCCACGCCCCCGCTGGAATTATGGGAATGTATGGAGAATGACATGCGCATATTTTTCGTCTGCTGTTTAAGGCTTTGTTTTGGGACACCTTAAGTACTGCTGTGGAATAATGTTTAGAGTAAACATTTAGAATTAAAGTAGCCATTTCGGACTTGCTGTATAATGTGGTTTACTGTGGCTAATCTACACTAAGAGTGAGAGTAAACAAGCTGCAAAACACAACCGCCTTACTGAAGTTTCCATGGAGACCGAAGGACGTTCAGCCTTAATGACTCTCTAATGATGTGCTCTCAGAAAGACTCACTGTCTTACAGCTTAGCGCTAATTCACTGAACCAGGTCTGAATAATACTGAATTACAGCACTGTTCAAGGGACTTACCACAGAAATATCCACCACTCTCAGGTATCACTACTGTAGTGTCTAGGAATAAACCACAGTCATTTAGCTTCCCATGTCATTTGTACATGTGTGGCATTGGTCAGGCTGGCTTTATTTATTCACAATTAACACTCTCACAAAGCAGCTTAGCAGAAAACGTGCTAAATGTAACATAACAATAAAACATCCAAAGAGAAATGAAATAATAAAAATAAATCAAACAAAATGGTTACAAATAGAGTAAAAGAACAAAAATAGTTGAAAAAGAAGTACGATTGGTATAAAGTTTATGTTTATACTGTTATAGTAGCACATAAATATATAAATGGGAGATCATTTTGAAAGAGAAGTAAAGGTTTACACTGTTGTGACATTAAAAACATAAAAAAATTTATTAAATTTTATTGTTTTATTAATCAAGTTAAATTTAATTAATTTTTTTTAATTAAAATTTTTATTTTATTTATTTATTATTATTATTTTTTTTTTTTTCAAATTAAATTTTATCGTGTTTTTTTTTTTTTTCAAATTAAATTTTATTGTGTTTTTTTTTTTTTTTTTAATAAACACCCGCCAGCGGTTGTACAGATGTGCAGGGATGTGATTCTGCGCTGCATCGTGCAGATTAAAGGGTATGTCCAGCGCCGCATACTAGCGTACTAAAGAGTACGCCGAGCGAGTACGGTGCTGTTGGTTCTCCTACACTGTTTAGTGCGCTAGTATGCGCTGCTGCTGAAGGGCGCGTTTCCTTTAAGCGCGCGAGAATCACCGAGCCGGAAGTGTGACGTCAGTCTACACAATCTTCGAGCAGAGGAAAGGCGGCGAGGAGAGAGAGAGAGAGAGAGACTCGGAGCCAGTGATTATTACAGGAGCTCCCCGCTGAACAAAAATCACGGCCAGTACAATGGCCGAGGAAAATATCTTTCTGTTTGTCCCTAATTTAATCGGTAAGTAATGTTTTCATTGTGTTTCTAGCTCAGGCTTTAGCAGGTCATGTGTATTACACGTAGCTGTTTGCTAATATGAACTGAAGGGAAAGTTGAAGCTGTGGTTTAAGTTCATTTTTGACTACTGGGTGTTTGAGAAGTAAATAAATATAATTATAACAGTACATATAAATATCGACGAGTTTGACGCGGAATGGCTGACAGGATGTTGCAAATCGGAAGAGATGTAGCTAGCTAGCTAGTTCACCTGTTCAGTCTTGCCTTGCTAGTAACTGCAGCAGCAGTAGCAGCCTTTAGCATGTAGTTGTGCACATAATGTTGATAATGTGGGTTAATTTCATTATTTCCCCTTCTCTCCACAGGCTATGCCCGAATCATCCTGGGTCTGTTATCCTTCTACCTGATGCAGTGCTGTCCTGCTCCCGCAGTGTTTTGTTATCTGCTGAGTGCACTGCTAGATGCCTTTGATGGACACGCAGCCCGAGCCCTTAATCAAGGCAATTATAGACTCTTTTATCCACAGTCTATTCAGGGTTGCCAGATTTGCATCCAGTCACGACTGAAACACCCTCCCGATTCAGTATAAACCAGTTCAAACTGCAATTCGTTAACAATACCTCACTTATTATTTATCAGCCCAAACCTTTTATACACCTGTGATTAAAAAATTGGGATTGGGAAGAATCTGGCAACCCTGCTTTCAGCGATGTAATGTGTTTCTACCTAAGGAATAAAACACTTGGTGGGGTGACGTTATAGGAAAATAATCAGTGACGACTTGAGTAACATCCTGACCTTGACTGTTTTCCTGTGACAGCACATCCTGAAGTCCACAGTGATTATGATTTTTAATTTATCATCATCAGTAAACACTTTATCTTGGTCTGGGTTGCAGTGGATCCCAGGAATACTGGGCTCAGAGCAGGAACGCACACATTAACACCTAGGGGAAATTTATCATAGCTAGTCTACTCACTGGCATGTTTTTGGAAGGCGGGGTGAAACTGGAGATCCCGGAGAAAACAAGCAGACACGGGGAGAACATGTGAAGCTCCACACAGACAGTAACCCAAGCTCAGGATCGAACTGGGACCCTGGAGGTGTGAGGCAGCAATGCTAGATGCTGTGCCACATTTACCCCTTTATAGTTACATTTAATGTTATAGAACTTTTACAAGACAACTTCCTGTTGTCACTTACATTATAGCAGCTATAAAACAGTTCCTTGTGTTACAGAGAAAACAGAAAGCAGATGGTCCTGATGACTTTCCCATGGCAGAAAACTTACTAATCCATACAAAGTGCTCATACTGGACACTTCTTTAATAAATATTGAATAAGTGTCTCCTTATAGAAAACTTCACCATGTAAATGATCATTCTTTTATAGTTAAATAACAACACATTTTACACCTGATTATTATTACCCTTAGATTATGTGAAGTGTCTGCCCCTGCGAATGAGTTGTTACTATAGAAAAGATGATGTATTAGAACGAGTGCATTAATATAAACCTGTGATTTGAATTACAACTTGCACTTTGAGAGTTGCTGCAATCTGGCCAGTCAGATTTGAGTGAAGGTCTGTGGTATAATATTGTATAGTGCTCTCATTCTTTCTGTCCCCTTGTCTCAATCCAGGCACTAAGTTTGGTGCCATGCTGGACATGTTAACAGACCGCTGTGCCACTATGTGTTTGTTGGTGAATCTGTCGCTTCTGTACCCATCCTACACCTTCCTCTTCCAGTTAAGCATGTGCTTGGATATATCCAGCCACTGGCTGCATCTGCACAGGTGAGTCATTCAACACTTGGAGTGTGGCACGGCTGTTTGTTCAATCTTGTCCAAACTTGTGTTCAGACAATATATGTGACAGATTGACAAACAGTCAAATATGTGTCTTTCTTTTCTCTTCTCTGCCTCTGTCGGTCTGTGTGTCTCTCAGTTCTGTGATTAAGGGAGCGACCAGTCACAAGGCCATTGACCTGTCTGGCAACCCCATTCTCAGGATCTATTATACCTCCAGGGTAAGGGCTGAACACACACAGTTTTGTTCATATCTCAAAGTGATCAGCATTCCTCTTGAGAGATAAAGATTCACACATACATATCGATGCATAACACCTAATTTGTATAAAATTTAACATTCAAATAAGTAATAAATGCATAAACACTCTACTGTGGACCAGCTAATTGTGTATTTTTCCCCATAGCCAGTGCTGTTTTTCATGTGCATGGGGAATGAGTTGTTTTACTGTCTTCTCTACGTGATATACTACATTGAAGAGCCACAGGGTGAGTCTCAGCAATGACTGATGTTTTCTTCTTGCAGGCTGACACACATCTCTCTCCCACTGTCTCAGTCTGTCCCTTTCTCCTTCTTTTGCAGTGTATCTGTTCTCTGTTTACCAGACTATGTCTTTTGTATTACTGAATCTAAATGTTGGGTGTCGTAGAGATGTGAATATTTTCTTCCAATATGATCACTACACATATCTATTTGCAGTCAACTCTTTGATGTCTGAAAAAACATTTAAAGAATTTAATGATTTAATATGACGTTTGACAGCACATCCACAATAGTGTGAATCGGTATTGTGCCAACTGTTGGATTTTAATCTAAATAAAAGTGTTAGCTTGTGTGATCGTCAGATTGCAAGTTGCAATTCTGACAATGCCACAGCCTTTTTTTGCCAGGAGTCTAAAGAGCAAAATTGGCCATGTTCTCTGGGTGGGAGGGATGGCATACTCTCTCTCCCCTGTCAATCACTGTGACACTAGCCAGAGCTTATGTATAGAAGATGGCAGATGGTGCTTTCTTCTGAGTGTATTATGCTGGCCTATGATGCAAGATGCAACAACTAGCTTCAGGAAGCACATAGCCTTCACCTATCGTGTTGGTAGCTGTAGTGTGATAGGAGAAAGCTGGCTGGTGTGTGGATAGTAGCAAATGATCTGGGAAGAAAAATGGGGGGAAAATGAAAAAGTAGATGCCACACATTCTTCTCTGGGGTCTGATGAGCACCATTACTACCATCAGTACCTGTGATGGTGTGGGCTTTGTGCCTGTCAGTCCCAATGTGTGTGTGTGTAGTTAGTAGGGGAAGGCTTAACTAATCGTTATTACTTCTCAACCTCTACGTGACAGACATTTTGAATTAGTGCAGTTGTAGTATGAACACACAGATTCAAGATAATGATTTTTTTTACACCCCTAGTAATGTAATAATTATGACACATTATTTTGGATTCCTGTCAGTCTTACCTTTTGCATGTCATTTTACTGAACATAACTCTGTGTGTGTGTGTGTGTGTGTGTGTGTGCACGTGTAGTGTGGCTGCAGTGGCTGCTGGGAGTGTGTGCTGTGGTCAGTCTGTTGAAGTCAGGCATCAGCGTCCTCCACCTCATCACCGCCTCCCGTAACATGGCCGCCATCGACCTGGCTGACCGTGAAAGCGAGAGGAGTAAGACCAAATGAGAGAGGAATGAGGGAAGAAATCGAGGGGTGTGGCTTTATGTGGGAGAGGGAGTGAATGACAAACAGGTGGATAAAATAAGGGAAGACACATGTGGAGCTGGAGATGTAAAAGTCGATGCAGGCCAGTGTTCATAGAAAGGAATTATGGGACCATTTGGGCACTGATGATTTATTAATTTATTCAGAGACTACTAGAGATAATGTTATTCATGTAGCAGAATGCTGTTGTTTTAATCTAAAGATCTCATATTAAATATTGTTTGCGTTTGTCCCTTACGTCATCCCCTTAGTTATGGTTTGGAGGTTTGTGTGTGTGTGTATATTGCATGTTTAAATTGTGGGAAAGTAGAACAACTTACTGCACTATCGCCCTCCAACCCCACCCCTTCCCACACACACACACACACACACCTATATTCCCTGACCACCCAGACAAAGAAATTACTTGTGCATCTACATTTCAGTCAAACTGAAAGGTGCCTTCTATTTTATTTTGTTTATTTTATGTGATGTTTTATTATTATTATTATTGCTGTTTCTATACATGTACCATTCATTATATATCCTAGTGATTTGCTGAATTGCTGATATGTGAGTACCATATTACACAAATTTGTGTATCCATGACCACTTAACCCAAAAGGAGCAATATTCCTCTACGTCATCTATATCCTAATGAATGTATCAGTGGGTCGTGGTAAGAGTATTCTTGTCTATGGATGTACTCTTTGTACTGTACTAGGTTGTATGGCAATAAAGATATCTTTTCACAATATTTCTATGTTCCCATCACTGTTTACTACTATTAGGCCTCTGTTTTTCTGGACTAAATGAAAGTCCAAGAACAGCAACATTGGTTATTGCTTACAAGGTCAACACCAGTGACCTGTATTCCTTCTGGCACACCTTCATTTGCTCCTCCTTTTGTACAAATGTAGTCAACCACAGAAAGACTCCCTCTGATGGAGCACTTAGTTGCTTGTAGAAAATAGCTAAGTACAAGTCACATCATCATTGCAAGTATTTATTTATTTATTTTTTTTGCCACATATCTAAGTAATCCTAAGAGGCCAAATAAAAATTCTAAGACAAGTGCATTTAGACTAGTTCTTCTATCCTGGAGTTCACTGATTCATCTTCAATAACATGTTATCCTGGTCAGGGTTGTGGTGGATCTGTAGCTTAGTACACTCTAAATGGGATGCCTGTCTATTTCAGGACCCCATGCATATACACACATTCACACCAGGGGACAATTTAGCATGACCAGTTGACGTGTTGGTGGTGGGAGGAAACCAGAGAACCTGAAACAGTAACCCAGGCTCAGGATCAAACCCAGGACCCTGGAGCTGTGAGACAGCAGCATTACCCTCTGCACCACCACATCCTGGAACTTCAAGTGACATTTGCAAATCTCTCCTGGTGGACTGTTTTATTCCCCAAGTTTTTACTATGCACCAGGCACCCTAAAAGCAATATATTTATAAAGCCTCATTTTGATGTTCTCTCACTAGCTAGTGTTAGATGAACAGAATGGTGGGGAAAAAACTGGGGAAGTTGTCCTGAGCCCAGGTCCAGATCAATAAGTCTAGTGAAATAAAACTATTGACTTTTTTTGGGGGGATAAACTGAAAAAGTTAATTATATGGCCAAAAGTTTGTGGTCACTTGACCATCACACACATACGTGGTTCTTCCCCCAAACTGTTTCCACAAAGCGGGAAGCACAATTGTATAAGATGTGTTCATATGCTGTAGCATTACAATTTCCTTTCACTGGAACTAAGAGGCCCAAACCTGCTCCAGTACGGCAATACCCCTGTGCACAAAGCGAGCTCCATGAAGACATGGGTTGACAAGGTTGGAGTGGAAGAACTCGAGTGTCCTGCACAGACCCCTGACCTCAACCCCACTGAACACCTTTGAGATGAACTGGAATACCGACTGCACCTCTCTAATGCTCCTGTGACTGAATTTAGCACAAATCCCCACAGCCTCGCTCCAAAGTCTAGAAGAAAGCCTTCCCTGAAGAGTGGAGGTTATTATAGCACCAAAAGGACTAAATCTGGAATGGGATTTTCAGCAAGTACATATGACTGTGGTTAGGTGTCCACAAACTTTTGGCTGTATAGTGTATATTATGTGTAAAATCAGACATGATCAGAGTAAGAGGTCATATTTCTGCTATATTCTCTGACACTTGACTTGATTGTAAATTCCACCGTTTCTATGACTGCATGCAAACTTGTGAACTACCATACTAAATAGTACACCAAAGCACTACGTGGCATACTACCTTCGCATACTGTTTAGTGCGCTAGTACGCGTTTTTGGACATCGCTTATGCTGCGTCTGTGTGTATCGTTACCTTTAAGGACCTGCGACATTTTTTTTCCACGTTTTTTTTTTTTTTTTGCACACTCGAATGTCCGGCTGCCAGCCGCCGAGGATCCGTCGTGTGCAGGGCGGCGGGTTTTGTTGTTACCAAACAGCGAGCTGATGCTTTATATTTAGCCATCGTGATTGCATTTGGGATTTTGCGTCGGCCAAATAATACATGTCTGGTCGGTGAGGGGGAGGGCGAGAGAGAGAGAGAGGGAAAGAGGACGACGGCGCTCGGGAGGCAAAAAAAAACCCACACACACACACACACACACACAGACACACACGCGCCCGCGCACACACACATCGGGCCGGAGGAGGGGACGAGGACAGAGAGGGGGGAGTTCACTCCAAATGCTATCCCTTTAAAACAAGGGGGACACGGCGGTGGGGGAAGAGAGCGATAGCGGCGCGGAGAAGACGGGATAAAAAAAGAAAAGGGAAGAAAGAGCGAGGGCGGGAGGGAGCGTGTTACAAGGGAAAAAAAAGAAAGATGTCATCCTCTCGATTGAAATGCCGAGGCGGAGCCATGGACCACGACCGACGAAGCGACTCACCAGACAGGGATGAGATTTAACGCAACACCGAGGCTCGCTCACAGGCCCAGAAGGCGAAACCTTAGCTACAATAAAATAGGTTGATTTTTTTTCCCATCCCGAGCGACTGCTGAGTACAAAGCCAACGTCAAACTCATTTTTTTTGAACGTTGGGTTCTTTTGCATGAATTATTTGCACATGACTGTCTTATTTATAAGCCACTATTCCAACAAAAAAAAAGCATTACATGTAATGTATTATATAAAGCATGACAAATATGACTGTTATTTTTAATCTGCGAATGTGGCTATTTGTTCGTTTAGTAAAGTAAGAGTTTGGGGGAAACTGTTAATATGATCTAGATTATGTTTCATTTTCTTTTCAATATTGTCATTTTAAAATCCAGTTGCGTGTTGTAAATTATTAAAGTCACATCTGTGAAAGGATTTTTTTTAAACCATACTCCATCATTGTTCCTGGGGTTACTTTTAGCTGGTTACTTTGGCTTTATAAAGCACAAATCAGGGGAAACCTTTTTAGAGAATTCACTTCAAGGGGATCTAAAGGGAGATCGGTACCTCAGACGTAACTGTTTCGAGTGTCGTCACATCCACGTCATTTCCGTCATCGATTCCTTCAAGATGGACACTGCTTGGAGCAATTTCCTCTTTCAGGTAAAATGCTGAGTGTGTGAGAAGCGAGAGTTGAATGTAGGCATAAACGCGTGTGCTAGAACCACTAGATAGAGTGAGCTTCTAAAAAGGAAGAGAAAGATTAAAAGGTGTTGTTTTTGCGTCTTGCTAACTCCAGACCCCGCCTTCACAGTCCCAATCTGAGAGCACCCTCCAATCAGATCTTCTGCCGGAGCTCACGGACGCGCCTCCGGACCCGCCCACCGAGCACATAGCCCCGCCCCCATCCACAGTGGACACAGCAGCGCTGAATGAGGAGCCAGAGCCAGAGCCAGGTGAGGGAGGGGACAGGGCCAGGTCGCGGCCTCCTACTGTGCACCAGTCTGAAATTAGTGGCTACTTGTGTATTCAATTCAAATATATACCAAAAAAAAATCATTTTCATCTGTACATTTACGACTCACACTTTGTCTTTAACACATGAAACTGTACATCATGCTTTCAGAAAAGATGTGTTCATGTTTTACTCTATTAAACAAAATCAGCGCTGGCAGGACTAGCGCAAGACCCAGAATACATACTAGATTGTGTTTCACAACTTACATCACATAAAGTACAACATATAACGGCTTAAAATGTAATAATTTTCCGTGCTTGTATCAAGAGAACTGCCTAATAATGTCTGATCTTTTATTTACATTATATTTCCAAAGGTTTGTGGACACCAGACGATTACACCCATAAGTGCTTGCTGAACATCCCATTCCAGATTTAGTCCCCTTTTGCTAATTTGCTCATTCAGCCACAAGAGCATTAGTGAGGTCAGGTACAGGTGTCAGACGAGGAGGTCTGGGGTGCAGTCGGCATTGAGGTTTTATAGTATATATTACAGTCGGAGTTTTAATTCATCACAAAGGTGTCCAGTGGGGTTGAGGTCAGAGCTCTGTGCAGGACACGCAAGTTCTTCCACTCCAACCTTCGCAAACCATGTCTTCATGGACCTCACTTTGTGCACAGAGCAGGTTTTATGCTAGAGCAGGTTTGGGCCACTTGGTTGATCAGGTGTCCACAAACTGTTGGCCATATAGTGTTTGTTTACTTTTATTGTTTTTATGATGACTTTATGATATTGCTACTTTATACAGATTCATTTTATTTATTCTAAATGCAAACCAAGGTGGATGTGAGTACATACAATAATTAAGTGAGGGGATTTAGAAGGCTAATAGCAGGTGTAAGTACTGTTGAGGGGTAAGCACTTCAATTAAGCAGTTTCCTGAATAAGAACATTTAGACTTCAAGTGTTTTGTGCTGGATATGGGAGTATCATGGATTCAGATTGGTGGCAATAACTGTCTTCTCTGTCTTATTCTCTCTCTCTCTCTCTCTCTCTCTCTCTCTCTCTCTCTCTCTATCTCTATCTCTCAGTTAAGCCTGTGTCTCGGCCTGCCCGGCCTGCTCATATCTGCTCCATATGCAACAAGCAGTTTAAGAACAGCTATAACTTGCGTCGCCATCAGTCAGTCCACACTGGAGTGAAAATGAAAGACAGAGCAGCTCGAGAGAAGGTCGACGCAGGGAAGGCTGGTCAGCGGGTGGAGAGGCAAACCATTCCTCTCTCCCTCCTCCAGCTCTCCATTCCTGCCCCAATCACAGTGGCTACAGATCCCATGATCCACCCATCCCCCATCAGCAACCAACAGGTGGAAACAGTTGCTGTATCCATCACTCCAGCAACGGTTGCTATGACAGCAGCCCAGCCTCTCCCTGCTGTAGTGGTTACTGGGACAATGGTGCAGGTTGGCTTGGTTTGTGTCTTCTTTATCATATTTTACCCATATACACTGCTGCTCCACCTTCTGATCCTCTATTTTAGTATTTTTACTTCTATTTGTCCATTTATCTCTCTTTGTTTCACCCATCTCACCCTCAGTGCGGAATAACATCTGTCGAAACAAGGTTGTATCAAAAGCCCCATAACCCCCAATATCAATGCATTACTGACCCATTGCCTCATTCTATAGATTGGATATTCACAGACACTGATGTCCGATGATGTGTGTTTGAAGTCAAAAGAAGATTATTTTCATGTATGAGAGATTTTTTTTCTTCTCAAAATTCACAAACTGTCAAAAATTCTGAAAGACTATAAATCTGTTCTTCGTTCTCTTCTAGGCTGCGCCAACCAACAACACCGGAGAGAACCCCAGCCTTCCCAGCCCGATTCAGATCTCAATCCCAATCACAAACCCACACCCTATTCCTACTCCAAGTCCCAACCTGAACCCCAGCCCCAACCCGAACCCAAACCCTAACCCAGTAAGGAAGAACCATGCGTGTGAGGCATGCGGGAAGGCTTTCCGGGACGTGTACCATCTGAATCGGCACCGATTGTCCCACTCGGACGAGAAGCCGTACTCTTGTCCCATCTGCCAGCAGCGTTTTAAGAGGAAGGATCGGATGAGTTACCATGTCAGATCCCACCAGGGCGGAGTGGAGAAACCATACGTGTGTCCTCATTGTGCCAAGGGTTTCTCACGGTGAGGGGTCACACAAACACAAAGTACATGAAAACACGTCTGTAGCTCTACATACCATGTGCAGTTGCTTTTACATGAACTTAAACACTGCTCTTCCAAAAGATATTCCCTCAGCTGGTGTTTGGTTGATGTTTTGTTGGTGGAGAGCACTAACACGTCAGTCCAAAATCTCCTATATTTATTCAAATGTGTTGAGATCTGGTGACTGTGAAGGTCCTAAAATCATACTCGTCAGACCATTCAGTGAGCCCTTGTGCCCTCTGGATGGGGGTGGAGTGACATGCCCCTCTAATGGGACAAGTGGACAAAAACCATACTAGTAAAATGTCCCCAAATGATAACAGAACCATCAGTTTTCCCTTTAATTTGTTACTCATCTATATCTTGTTAATCCATAAGCCTGAGGTAATCTTTCCATGCACAGTTTGTGTGAATCATCTCTTTCACAACTGCTCCATTTCTGACCACAGCACCTGTAGTAGTTGGATACTTATGGTTGTTGGACTGTTTCTAAACCCAGCAGTTTAAAAACCTGATACACTTGTACCAGTGCCATACACACTATCATGTCAAAGTCACTGCTGTGCTGAGAATGATCCTCTGCCCAAATAATATCTGGTCAGTGGAGTTCATAGGCTCACAGATGAGGCTTAGCAACAGATGGGCTACAGTCAGTAAATGAATACATCATCTACACTGTGACCTATATGGTGCATCTAACACACATACACACAAATGTATTAGAGTGGTTCACTGCGCACACTATCGGAGGGTACTGTACTGTTCACTGTCGTCTACCGCAGGAGACTAAAATATTGCTGTTTTACTGAAAGACAGCGAGATATGTCCTGATTTCTAATTTAAGCCAGAAAATGGGTCAATGTGACAAGAGAAAAATGACCTTCAAGCTGAATATATCCCCATCTATAACTCACATTTAGAAACTCATACATACTGGATGTATACTGATATACGTAGACCGTAGTTCGATGACCAAAAAAAAAAAAAAAAAACGTTTACTCTGTTTACTTGTGGTTACACAGAGATGGACACAGACCTCTTTGGGCCTTGCGTATTGTGGTGCATTATGTGCTAAAGCTCTCTCTGTCCTCTCCAGGCCTGACCATCTTAACAGTCATGTGCGGCAGGTGCACTCCACAGAGAGACCCTTCAAGTGTCCGGTAACGTCAGCAGCTCCCCTCTCCTCTTACTTTTCACTGTCACTTTGTAGGCTCTGTAAATTTTTCAACCCACTCTTACCTTGCTTTTTATAGCCTGTTAAACATTTAACACTCTTCCTTCTTCCTGTGGTTCTAGTTTTATTATCCACCTGCTATTCCTGTTTGCATCCTCTTTAGCACAACATTGTTTACTAAATGACCAGAACACATGACCAAGCAGTGCATTAGCCAGATGGAGTGTCTCACTTCAGGCCAAACCTTTAAGCAGTGTTACTGCTCCATTTCTGTGTTAAATTACTGCCATATTTGCTGTAATATGTAGTGGAGTTACATATTTGAGCATAAGAAGAAGACTCAGTGATGCAGATTTGCATGTGTTAACACCGTCCTCATCACTTTCTGCAGACGTGCGAGTCTGCGTTTGCTACAAAGGACCGGCTGCGTGCTCATATGATCAGACACGAGGACAAAGTTCCCTGCCATATTTGCGGCAAACTGCTCTCTCCTGCTTATATCACGGATCATATGAGAGTCCACAACCAATCTCAGCATCATGTGTGCCACTTGTGCAACCGCAGTAAGTTTAAGCCTTGCAGATGTTTCGAATATGAATTACTAGTCTTTACTTAAATGTACATAAAGAAATTCAGAGGATTCCCACAAATCCTGGAAAAAGTTCTAGAAAGAACAGGGAGCATTAGAAAATTGATAAAACATCCTGGAAATATTAGAGAGGCCCCAGAAAACTGTACAATTTGAGATATTTTAGCATATTTTCTCCTATATTAAATTAGCTAGCTTTAGATTTAGGTCAGTCTACTTAAATTTATTTGTTTTACCATTATTTTATCAGGGAAATCCTGATCCAGTAGTCTCTTTTGCATAGGAGACTACTTGGTTTCTTTGTGTACTTTTTTAAACGTAACTAGTTTTGTTAACTTTAATATTGTTAGGTGTTGTATTTTTAATAATGGCAGCAGATATGAGATGACTCCCTGTGAGCAAGAACTATAGTGATTGTACGTCAAGGAATTTGACCTAGAAAATTCTTTACCAAAAAGAGGATATTTGAGGTGTAATTCACAATGTCCACATTTTACACATTTAGATCAATTCTTTTTTTTTTTGATCACTATTATCATTATTGCACTCCAGGCTTTACCACATTGACATACCTGCGCGTCCATGCTCAGAAACACCACGGGCAGGAGTGGAAAGAGAGCAGCATGGGCCGTGGCTCGGGGCCCGGCGGGGTGCTGTTGTGCCAACTGTGTGGGGTCCACTGCAAGACTCCCACCCAGCTCCAGGGCCACATGGCCACGCATGCCAACCAGGCAGACCCCACCGTACCAGACCCCATCAGCAGCAGCAGCACTTTAGCAGGCACAGTATCCACGGCCACCCCTGTCTCCAGCCCTGCAGCCACGGTGGGCCTGCTGGTGACTGACTGCTCTAGCATCGCTGCCCAGAGCCACAGCTAACCCCAGGCTGCAGGGGCAGAGATGGGGAAGGGCAGGGGAGGATAAAGCACATTGGCGAATAGGAACAGGTGATGTCTGCATGCAAGAAGTGTCCTGTTTGTTTTATATTATATACACACTCCTGTTTGGGTTATTTGGATGTAACGTGTGTTTGTCTTCTAAATATAATAACTTTTTAATCTCTCCTTTAGGCTGTTACTTCAATGAAAAAATTGCTTTGGAAATTTTGCACCCTCCTCCATCTATGCTGCCTCAGAGCCTGCAAGCAGTCAGCATGAGCTAACTGACTTTTTAACAGCAAGTCTGAAAACTCAAGAAATCGTTCACTCAATTCAAGCGCTCACAGACTCCCAGCTAGTCTCGCTGGATCTGCTTGGTTTGCTCTACTTTGGTAACTGTTCTACGAAGACGGACAGTTGGATTAAGTGGTGCAACGCCTCCTAGTTACGTCAGTAGTTTCCCAAGGGAGAGGTTGTGATAAAATGAAGGCTGTCAAGTGTTGTCCCACTTTATTTATAACCCGTCTCTAGTGATCAGGAATCTAGAATGTTGAGACTATGATTTTTTAGCTATCAAATTGATTCCCAGTATAAGTTACGTTCAGTATTTCAACAAAACAGCCAAATAGGATCAGGTAACTCACCCATATTCCAGCACATTTAAGCTGCCTCTTTACAGGAGATCTGCAGCTGTGAGAGAGGGGCTTAAAATGATGCATCATTTCCTGCCATAAATTCCTGATGCCTGTAAACCGTTCATTTAGAGTTAAATGTACAACATAGGAGTCACTTGTATTGTTTATTATGTGTGGATATAATGAACTATTGTTGAATATCCTTTTTTCCAAGAAATCTCATTGATGTTAATTTATCTTTAAGCTTTTGACTAAGGATGTGAACGTTTGATGTTGCTTGAGAAGCTGCATAATGCTCTATCCTTTGACCCATGTTTGTGTTTGAAGCTTTGTTGAACGCCAAATCTTTGTTGCTGTCGCTGTGACAATATCTAAATTAATCAATGTACAAATGACAAACGTGCACCTAATTATACTTACTTTAACTAAACCGGGTGATGTTCGTCAATTATACTCACTGGAGGAAGGATGAGCCCAGTGTGCTTTCAGTCTGTTTTTCTCCCAAGGGTGATTATATAATACACTGCCCATCCAAAAAAAAAAAGTCACACACACTAATATTTCGTTGGACCACCTTTAGCTTTGATTACGTCATGCATTCGCCGTGGCATCATTTCGATAAGCTTCTGCAATGTCACAACATTTATTTCCGTCCAGAGTTGCATTAATTTTTCGCCCAGATCTTGTATTGATGATGGGAGAGTCGGACCGCTGCGCAAAGTCTTCTCCAGCACATCCCAAAGATTCTCAATGGGGTTAAGGTCTGGACTCTGTGGTGGCCAATCCATGTGTGAAAATGATGTGTCATGCTCCCTGAACCACTCTTTCACAATTTGAGCCCGATGAATCCTGGCATTGTCATCTTGGAATATACCTGTGCCACCAGGGAAGAAAAAATACCTGGTCATTCACTATATTCAGGTAGTCAGCTGACCTCATTCTTTGGGCACATAACGTTGCTGAACCTAGACCTGACCAACTGCAGCAACCCCAGATCATAGCACTACCCCCACAGGCTTGTATGGTAGGCACAAGGCATGATGGGTGCATTACTTCATCCACCTCTCTTCTTACCCTGATGCGCCCATCACTCTGGAACAGAGTAAATCTGGACTCATCAGACCACATGACCTTCTTCCATTGCTCCAGAGTCCAATCTTTATGCTCCCTAGCAAATTGAAGCCTTTTTTCCCGATTAGCCTCACTGATAAGTGGTTTTCTTAAGGCTACACAGCTGTTTAGTCCCAATCCCTTGAGTTCCCTTTGCATTTTTAATAATGCGTTGGACAGTTCTTAACTCAATTTTAGTAGTTTCAGCAATCTCCTTAGATGTTTTCTTTGCTTGATGCATGCCAATAATTTGACCCTTCTGAAACAGATTAACATGTTTTCCACGACCACAGGATGTGTCTTCTGACATGGTTGTTTAAGAAATGAGAAGCTACTCACTGCATCAGTTAGGGTTAAATAACTTGTTGCCAGCTGAAACATAATCATCCATGCAGTAATTATCCAATGGGAAGCTCTTACCTATTTGCTTAGTTAAATCCAGGTGGTGACTTTTTTTTTGGACAGGCAGTGTATAACTCAGGTGTGTGCTTAAAGGTGCAGTAGGCAATTTTTTTAAAAATTCTTTCCTTCACAAATAAGCTGGAAGATATGCAGAACATGATTTAAAAAAAAGAAAAAAAAAAGCAATGGATTAAGCCATGGCCTTAGCAAAAGCATATTAAGTTGTATGAAAAACTGACTTCTGGTCCAGAATGCCATTTAAGATCCTAGGGGTGGGGCTTTGTGCACATGGGTGGGAATGGGGGAGTGGCCTCAAGGAGTAAAGAAAGTCATTCAAATGTCAAAACCTACTAACCCTAAACCCTACTAACTAAAAAAAGACTAGTCTCACTTCATGCACCTTTAAGTTAACACACTTTCATGTAAATTACAAGACTAAGCAAGACAGTTTGGTTACAAAAAATTAATCCCATACCTCATGATGCATGCTTACGTAATGAGGAGATGAGCTTAAGGCAGTTTCAACAGTTAAGAAATGGTATGGCCTTTTGCAGGGGTGTTCAAACTATCATTGACCTGACAGGGGTGGGGAAATAATTCGATATTTATTATTAGAGTTATTTAATACTTGTCTTTCATAAGAAACCCAACACTTTTTGTCTTTATTTTAGTTTTTTGTTTTTTATTTTAGTAAAAGTTTTAATTCGGTGCAAACACTCCCCCTCCAAAAATTTCACACCATGGACGAGCCATTGTTAGGCTAGTCTGCGAATACATCCCGAACGCATACTACCATACTAAAGAGTATAGTGTTTACTGTATTGCTTTATAGTATAGTACCATACTATTAGTATGGAAGTATGCGGTTTTGCCTGGAGTCTACGTGTTGCCAAATCGCACTCGCTGAAATCCGCTCGTTTTTCGGAAATAATGTAATAGACATTCTATTGAAGTTGTAATCCAAATCCAAAATAAAAGAATGCTAAATTTAGGTAGTGAAATGGTTAACATTTGGCTTCATGCCTTGTTTACACCGGTAGTGCTACCCTCCCCCATTTTTCACTACGTATCCATCCCCCAACTCCTCCTCCTTCTCCATCCTGCCACTGTTTCCAACAGCTGATTGCAGATAAAGAGAAAGCCACAGAAAGCTTGGAGTCCACCAAAAAAAAACAGGAGTTGAGGGGGAAAACAACACAACGATGGAGGACTACAACGACCCACACGCATCCAAAATAATGCTTGTTTTGGTCATTTAAGGTGGGACGCCGCGGCGCTATGAGCCGGCTTTCACAGCAGCGGATTCGCTAAGGCTAACTTTACAAACATCAGTAGATAAGAAGCGTAGTCAGTTTACGTTCTCTTTATTAGCGCCGAGACGTTTTAACATCTAGATATAGCTGTTTATAATGGCGTGAATTTGCACGTATTTATACACAACATAACAACACACTTAAGTCTTGTAACGTAACTGTTTTAATTAGCCGGTTAACCAAGCTGAGCTAAGGTTAGCTAGCAAACAAAGATGATGAGCTAGAATTGCCTTGCCAAACAATTAGGTTACCAGACCTATAGTTCTGTCTCCTAAAGCGCTATCTGAATAAGTATTTATGTGTGCACATTCAGGTGTGTTGACCTAGTAAACCGCAGACAATTTTCGTACAATTAGTTGTGCAAACTAGCGTTAAATTTAGGTTAGTTCGCTGTCCTGTCGCATAGTATGTCGATTAGCTGACTAGCTTAGCTAGCCAGACTACCGTTTATGGTCTGGCCAGACATACAGACGGACAGACAGACCGCCGTGTCTCAATGATTATTTGGTTCCCTTGCTTTAGGGACTATGCCATATGCGCCCTCTGTAGTGTCTTATTTAGCTCAAAGTAAACCCGAACTCACCGTAGCTACCTCACCGAGCCTTTAGCTAGCTAAGATAACCAAGTTGTGTGTGTGCAGGAGACTATGAGCAACTCCAACAGTATTTAGCTGCGTTTGTTGCTGTCGCGCGCGAGCAGAATAATGGCGTTTTAACGCACGTATATTTTAATTGTTCGCAATTTTAAGTATTTTAATGGGATTGATAAGCGTGGCTGAACGTAGCCAATCCTCCTGGACCGCCGGCTCGCTCTAACAGAAATGGCCTTCCATGGCTCCGCTCGGCCCGCTGTGTGTGGAAACTTGTTCCCAGCCTCGGATTTGGGCCACAAATATTTCTGCGTGAACAATTCAGGAAGTAACGCAGCCTGCAGCGGCTTAAACGGCTCCCAGAACCCAGCCGGGCCCAGTCAGCCGGCCGAGACCCCGCGACACCCGTCGACTATCGGAGGGAGCACAGGCGGAGGAGCAGCGGTGCCTCAGCCTCACAGCAGCCCGGCCAGCGAGGTGCCCTGCCCGGCTGAGATGGAGCCCGACAGGCCGATCGGCTACGGAGCCTTTGGTGTTGTGTGGTGAGTGCAGCCATCTGCAAGGCTTTAAGTAGGCCACTGTGTGCTTGTGCTGTCATATAGGTTGCACGGTGATCTCTGATATGGTGTTCTATTTGGGAAACCCTGTCGTGGAGGAACAGCTGTGTAGTGTGTGTCTTTACCCCGCAGGTCGGTGACGGATCCCCGGGATGGACGGAAAGTTGCTCTCAAGAAAATGCCGAATGTCTTCCAGAACCTGGTCTCCTGCAAGCGCGTCTTCAGGGAGCTCCGCATGCTGTGCTTCTTCAAACATGACAATGTGAGGCTTTTTTTTAGTTTGTTTGTTTATTTAAAGCTTGAGGAAGGACCTGATGGATCCATGTTACACAGCCTACAAATTACTACACCATAATCATTACAGCCATCATTCTTTATTCCCAAGACTTCAGTTCCGACCCAATTCCAAAATGCCATAATTTCTAATTAGTGTCTGAAGCATTTAATTTGTTGAAACAGGTGTTAGATTTGGGTTGCATCAGGCTGAATGTTGTGGGAGTTTGGCTGTCTAGGAACAGAGTTAGAGATTTGTGCATTCTTAAGCTGTCTTTATACTGCAGACAAAAATAGTACATTAGAAGAGAATTCTTTGGTTGAGATTAGTGGTGTTCAAATGCATAATGTGTTCACTGACGGCCAATTTAGTGTCCCTGCAACCAAAAAAACAGCCAGCGACAAAATTCTGGCAGTGTCAAATTTGTTTTTGAGTTTGTCTGCTGCTGCGATGTTCGGATGACACAAAACTCAGGGCAGCTACAAATACAGTAGAGGCAATAGCAAAACGTTTGGAAAACATGCTAATCCTTATTACGTCAAGCTCCATTTGAAATATGTTCCTGTTTGTGACCCCATTTTCTACACAAACCCAGATGGTGCTGATTCTTTAATCACAGGTCTGTTGTTAGAGTTAAAGAAGGGAAATTAGTTATAATCGTACTGTCCAGTGTCACCCAGATGAGAATGTGTTCCCTTCTGAGTCTGGTTCTCAAGGTGTCTTCCTCATTTCATCTCAGGGAGTTTTTCCTTGCCTCTGACGCACAGTCTGTTATAAAATTTTGGGCAGGATTTTATTGGCATCACATTGTACGCTATGATTAATAATAATCTTCAA
The DNA here is from genome assembly GCF_027358585.1 of Pangasianodon hypophthalmus. Classification (NCBI taxonomy): domain Eukaryota; kingdom Metazoa; phylum Chordata; class Actinopteri; order Siluriformes; family Pangasiidae; genus Pangasianodon; species Pangasianodon hypophthalmus. Next base: position 8,799,628 of record NC_069722.1, on the reverse strand, counting down.
GATTGCTGTAATGGTACTGTCTAAACCTGTCTGACATTTATGCATTCTTAAGGGAAAAAGGTTAGATCTATATTTATAGAACCATTGAGGATGAAAGATTTCTAAGTTGATTGGTTGAAAGGGAGTTGAAGTTTGACTTGAAGGTGATTTATGTTTTCAGGTGTTGTCTGCTCTGGATATTCTGCAGCCTCCACAGATTGACTGCTTTGAAGAGATGTATCCTTTCCTCTTTCAGCATCTATAACTTACTACTAGATTGATGATAGGTGTTCCTTCACATATGCTTTTTTTCTGTTCTGTAAGACTGTGTGACCAGATCAATGGAATGGATTAATTTTTTTTAATAGAAACATGTTCCTTGACTCTAGTTGTGCCATAGATATGTGATCACAGAGCTGATGCAGAGTGACCTGCACAAAGTCATAGTGTCTCCTCAGCCTCTTACCACCGACCACATAAAAGTGTTTCTCTACCAGATACTCAGGGGTGAGTTATTATGGGAAATCTGGGTGGGGATGAGTGTGTCATTTAGCATCATGAGCCTATTTGTGTCTGAACACTAACAGAGGGGCAGGTAAAAATAGTCTGGAGTAAGATTGTATAGTGCCAGGCAATTAGAAAAACAATGTACAATGTCTGAAGGTAACCTAGCTATCAGTGCTTTTATGGTCTCAGCCTCAGACACTCCACCCAGGCCTGTAGAGCATCTGATAGCTTTTCTGGTCACAAGCTTCAGAATGTTGAAGGCTGAACGCATTCATCACATCTGTAAACCAGTTTCCAGCTGGAAAACATACTTCTTAACACAGTGATTCAGTAAGATGTAGAACACTGTTCCCCATAGTTAAAAGAGTAAAAGCTGTCTTTGTGCAAGTTGTTTAATCTTTGCTAAATAAATTATGTTTGGAGATATTTAAATGTGGCACTTTTAGCAAACTTATATGGGGAAAATGTCCAAGTGTTGTGATTTTTCCACATCAACCACCCATATTTCCACAACCTTTGTGGATTGCACAGATTTAAGACTGTACAAAACACCAGTGTGTAAATTGAGCTTTACTGAGGTGTGATTTTTCTTTCCCTCAGGCCTGAAATACCTGCACTCTGCTGGAATTCTGCACAGAGACATTAAACCAGGGAACCTGCTGGTCAACAGCAACTGTCTCCTTAAGGTACATGGCAGCTCATTAAGTTAGACATCGCTGTTCAAAATACACTATATGGTCAAAAGTTTGTAGACACCTGACCATCACACCCATGTGTGCTTTTTGAACATCCCATTCCAGATTTAGTCACGCCTTTGTTGTTATACTAACCTGCAACCTGGGAAGGCTTTTCGCTAGATTTTTTGAGCGTGTCTTTGGGGATTTGTTCTCATTCGGCCACAAGAGCATTAGTGAGGTCAGGCACTGATGTTGGGCAAGGAGGCCAACAAACAGGCCATCCCAAAGGTGTTCATTGGGGTTGGGGTCAGGGCTCTGTGCAAGCCACTCATGGGACTCGCATTATGAATAGGGGTATTGTCATACTGGAACATATTTGAGCCTCTTAGTTCAAGTTAAGGGAAATTGTAGACGTTCTATATATTTGTTTACTCTGTGGCAACGGTTTGGGGAAGGCCCACATATGGGTGTGATGGCCATGTGTCCACATACCTTTGGCAATATAGTATACAAGTGGAAGTTACATGATCACAGTTATGACCACACCATCTGTTTAATTTCTTATTTGACCAGATTTGTGACTTTGGGCTGGCTCGAGTTGAAGAGCCTGACTCCTCACGTCACATGACCCAGGAAGTGGTGACGCAGTACTACAGGGCCCCTGAGGTTCTGATGGGCTCGCGGCATTACGGGTCAGCCATAGACATCTGGTCTGTGGGCTGCATCTTCGCCGAGTTACTGGGCCGCCGAATCCTCTTTCAGGCTCAGAGCCCCATCCAGCAGGTACTGACTCACAACTGCACTACACAGTGTGGTCTCTTTAGTTTCCTACATGGCCATAATGAAACATGCACTGTGACAATGGGTCCTAGTTAGGATGTGTATACTAAGCTAATGTGTGCTTATACTTCATAAAACTTAAAAAATTTAAATTCAGGTCTTTGGATAGTGTGTTGCATAACTGCATGGGAATATGGGTTGTCGCTAATCAATAACATTCCTCACTGAGAGTGTTACAAAGAGTTGGCTTCTAACCATCATATTACCTGTTTATCATACACATTTAATAAAGATGTAATACCATGACTGTAAATAGCTAAATATGTTCAAATGAACTGTACATGATAAAAAAATCAAAAATGTTGTCTAAGGGCTCTCGAGTGGTGCAAAAGACAAGCATCCACTCTATCCCTGGGAGATTGTGTCTGTGGCTGGGAGCCTAGGGAGCAAAACTGCCTGTGCTCTGTGGGTGGGAGGGATGGTGTACTCTCGCTCTCATAGTCTCGCACACACTAGCCAATCACAGTCATCTGAGAGTCCACGTATGCAGAAGAGGGTTGATAGCGCTTTTTTCTCTTTTTTGTGACACTGCATATACAGCAGTTTGAAAAGATGTGGTGGCTGCCTTCATGTGTCTCGGAGGAAGCACATGGTAGTCTTCTTCCTACCCAGTTGGTAGCTGTTGTGTGATAGGGGAGAGCTGGCTTGTGGGTGGGAATTGGCAAGTGAGGGGAGAAAATGAAGTCTGTCTTGTCTAATGCTCTTTTTCTGTGTGTAGTTGGATCTGATAACTGATTTACTGGGAACTCCTCCACTGTCTGCCATGGCATCTGCATGTGAGGGTGCTCGAGCACACATTCTAAGAGGACCTCACAAACCGGTAATTTCTTTCTGTCTGTAATGTACTTAAAAAAAAAAAAAAAAAAAAAAAGATTTATAATAAATTGTGCAGTTACCTAGACCACAAAGGAGCTGTTTGAATTTGGGCTGGTTAAAAGAATGAATTTATTTATTTATTTGTTTGTTTGTTTGTTTATTTAAAGACAAACTCTTATTAAACTAGGATCCCACTAACTTGAGAAATGACTGGCATGGTCACAGTGGTAAAAATAAGTGACAGCTTCATCATTACTCTGCACCAATGCCATTATTAAGGTCCGTAAAGATGATGTGTTTGGATTTACATTGTTTCTTTGTCTGTATGTCCACTTGGTTTATATCAAAATCAAGTAAAGGATGAAAGGACGAAAGGCTTGTCCACAAAGCCTTTTTAATTTCACTAATAATAAATGGAAATAGCCTCACTTACAAATAAACATTTTTATTTCCCATTTTGAAACATTTTTTTTTAATTAGTTGTTGGTTCAGTTTTTTGTGAAATCAAGCTTAAATGTTTGTGCACAACTGAAAAATCTGGTCCAGTGCCAATGGTAAAATCACAGTTTTGCTTTTCTTCTGCCTGAAGAAAACCTGGCATTTTTGCAGCGCATTCACATTACAAAACTTTATCTGAGCTTTGCTGAGCCGATCAGCTCAAAAACTTGACATGCCCCAGTTTCTTACTCACTGACTTATTGTTTGCTGACATTCAATTACTCTTTCTCTCATAATCTCTGTGTCTGTCATTTTCTCCGCTAGCCGTCACTGTCTGTCCTGTACATGCTGTCAGACGGAGCCACCCACGAGGCTGTTCATCTTCTGTGCCGCATGCTAGTCTTTGATCCAGTGAGTACACACGCGCACACGCTCTAACGTTTTATAATCACCATTTTGTTAAGCCATCTTTAATCTCGAGTCATAGGGTGTTATGGGGAATGGAATCGGATCAGACTATGACGTTAATGGTATTGCTAAAACTTTTTACACTGACAAGTGCTATTGATATGTTTATCAACATAGTTAATGCTGCACCTTCATTGTAGTCCAGACAAACTGTATAATCAGTATTAAACTGCTTTATGCATTATTATAGTATTCTATAATATGCTTTATAGATTTTGTGACCATGAGCAGGGTGTCTTGTATGCATATGTAAGGTCTGTGTGTGTGTGTGTTTGTAGGCTAAGCGGATCTCTGGCAGCGACGCGCTCTCTCACCCATATCTAGACGAGGGCCGCTTGCGGTATCACACATGCATGTGTAAGTGCTGCTACTCAGTACCCAGTGGCAGAGTGTACACCCGGGACTTTGAACCTGCTGCAGAGAGGCCCTTTAGCCACAGCTATGAGGAGAGCATGCTTTCTGTCTGGCAGGGCAAAGGTGAATATCCTGTTATGTGTTTTCTCATGTATCTGCATTATACACTTAGCCCATTGTTTACATTATTTGGTACTAGTGATGGGCATTTTGTATAATTTTGCAGTTGAGTCATCAGTACTCACACATTAAAAATTGATAAAACAAATAACCAAGCAAGCGTGAGCTACTTGAAACATAACAATTAAAAAAGGTGTAGTTGACTACAACATGCCTAATGGGGTTTTCCATCTGTGTCTTTTATGCTTTGAAGCTCAAAGCATACTGTAGATGTTTAATTTATGTAAAGCAAACTTGTATGTGTGTGACTATGAAAGATGATGTTTTTTGTTTTTCTTGTACTATAGAGATGTGTGTGGGAATGTTTTTTAATCCCACACCACCATAGTATTTGTTTTTGCATGTACCTGTTTATGATGCACTATATGGCCAAAAGTTTGTGGACACTTGACCATCACACTCATGTGCTTTTTGATCATCCCATTCCTGATTTAGTCCCCCTTTGCTGTTATAATAATCTCCGCTCTTCTGGCAAGGCTTTCTATTAGATTTTGGAGCTTGGCTATGGGGTTTTGTGATCATTCATCCACAAGAGCATTAGTGAGGTCAGGCACTGATGTCAGGCGAGGAGGCCTGGGAACCAGTCGGTGTTTCAGTTCATCCCAAGGGTGTTCAGGGGGTCAGGGCTTTGTGTAGGCCACTTGAGTTCTTCCACTTCAACCTTGGCAAATCATATCTTCATGGAGCTCTCTTTGTACACAGGGGCATTGTCATGCTGGAACAGCATTGGGCCTCTTAGTTGGGATGGGAAATCGAAGACGTTCTATATAATTGTGTTCATGTTGAACAAGTCAAATTGGGGGGGAAAAAAAATATGAGGACTATAAACAAGGTGTTGTAGAATATAGCTTGCCTACGTATACTGTAACGACATGAACATCACCTTGGGTCATACCCAGAGCATTTTATTTATTTGTGGTTTCACACTACTGATCCTTTTCTAAAATCAATTTTTCTTTTCTATCAGAGCTCATCCATCGTTTCATCACTGAGCACCAGCAGGGCAAAAGAGTGCCTTTGTGCATCAACCCCCAGAGTGCAGCCTTCAAGAGCTTCATCAGGTGAGGAAGTGCAATTAAAAAAAAAAATTAACATTATTTCTTCACTCTGCACATCTCTCTAATCTCGTTCTCTTTTACTTTCACAGGTCCACTGCTTGGCATTCCTCTAAAGTATCGAGGAAAGAAGAGAGATGAGATGAGGAGTTTGTTAAGATAGGAGTCATGGGAGATGTAGTCACCTATAGGAGCATGCTTGTGCTTGAGATGAATGACTGTTTACATTTGGTTTTTGTCAGATTATGTAGGTCTGAATGCCTAGGCTTGGTGCTAAGTTTGGCACAGGATGAACATCCTAACATTGTCCAAAAAAAACCCTACAGTACCTAATTCTGTAGACATTCTTTCAATAGTGACAGTCCAATTATGCTGCTGCGAACATTTTATACTGACTGAGCTTGAGGATTATGGATACTGAATTTCAGAAGAAACTCCTTTTCATGGATTGAAGACAGATAAGCGTTGTGGTGGTGATGGCACATGTGTGTGTGTTGAAGTCCAACAATGTTGTGCAATACCAATATGTGGGGGGAGGTTTCAGTATTTGTGGGCTTCAATTGCCATTCAGACTTGTTCCTGTTGTTATGTTTTCTGTCAAAAGTCTTTGTGTTCCTTAACTGTTCTTGCGGTAATTAGTTTTTCTCACAAGTTCTTCCTTTATTTCCTGTAACTCTCTTTTAACCATATTTCCAGTATTGCATAGTGTCATACGAATTTGGGTTGCTTTTTATTTCATTATGTTACATTAAACTGAAACACGGTGATTTTATAGTTAGAATGCCACCGGTTTTCCTCTCACGTGACTTAATTGTCACTGGATTGTAGATTAAGATGCTGTGGGGATTATGATCACGTAGTCGTATAGGTGCTTTTGTATGTGTATGTACCTCCTCTAAGCATTATGTGTAAGGATTTAAATTTTTATTTACTTTTTGAAAGCTGAACAGCTTTTTTAAGGTTAGGAGGGCGTGTTATTGAACTGACTTTGTGTAACTGAAGCTAGAACATGTACACTAAAGTGATGCATGAGGTGTGTGAATGTGTGTGCGTGTATGTGTGTTTGCGTTGTCCAGGAGCGGAGAGCGTTTAGGGGACGTGCAGTGTTGTGCTATTTCACATTCATTACCTCACATAAATCCACTGTGCACTGGCTGAGTGCGCTCAGACTAAACCCAACTATTAACCACGTACTGTACAGGGATCTGTGCTAATCACTGAACCACTATCACTACAAATCCCCTTTATCTGTCTGTCTCTCTCCCTCCTAGCTCTGGCTGATGCACATGTCTCAGATTGCTTTTGGAGGAAAATGCTGCTGTTCATTTGATTGACGTTTTCACTTCAGTCATAACTAGCGTTGAGCTCAGGTTTCATATCGCAGACTCTGCTGTAAACACACAGGGACACGTGTCCGGGCCACAGTGGCCCGTTCCTGGTGCTGTGAACTGAAAAGGACCCGTTTTTGCTCTACAACCTCGAGACTCGTGCCTGTCGACCACCACTAGGTGGTGACGAGCACACAGAGCACTGCTGGACAGACACAGTTCAGGAGTCAGGAGTTCAGGAGTCCAGTGATCTTACAACCCCTTGTGCTGTTATTTAATTTGGTCATAGGAAGATATTTTCCTAAAATAATAATTCTACTTTTATGTCAATGCATTGTGACCAATTTTAAGTTGTTTCTTTTAATTTTTTTTTCTTTTTCTTTCTTAAGGTTTTGTTGTTTGACCACTTTGCTATTGTGTTGGTAGAAGAACTAGAAGTGTAGTGACATGAAGAGAACTTATGTTGGTCTAGGATTTCTTGTACCGACTGCTAACTACAACGTGAGGATGTTTTAATTAATGGTGAGATTTGCATTAGTCTTGAGCTCATAGAAGTTAGACATTTTATGATGAAAAAAAGAAAACTTGATATTTGTGTTGATAACTATTATGGTTAGTAATATCAAACACTTGTTTCAAAAGATGGCTGTTTGTTGTTTTTTGTTATTTATTTTTTGTCATTTTATTGAAAAATGTTTTTGGACTTTGTGTTTACAACAGATGCTTGAAATTTTTAAGGAAAAAAAGTGGTTTAGAGTGGAACTGTCAATAAAGAATGAACACTGGAGACAAAGTGCCACGTCAACTGAATAGATAGGAGTCTGTCCTTTTTTGTTGGGTTTTTTTCTTCCCTTTGGGTAGATTTTTTTTTTCTTCAGGTTTAATCACTTTTTGAAAAAAATGTTTTGTTTTGGTATTAAGACAGTCCATATATTTACTTTATTTTTAGAATTATTCATTTGGCAGAGAACTTCATCTACAAGTGAGACAAGCACAATGCAGCTAGGACAAGCCAACACTTTCCATTTCAGGAATAATAGAAAACAGTTGTAAGGGATTAGTGAAGCAACTCCAGCACAATGCAATTATATACAATTATATACAAGATGCGAGAAAGCAAATGTTCAAGCACAACTTTGTCACATTGGCATGCAGGGTAGCATGAAGCAAAAGAGCTTTATGATCAGATGATCCAGTGCAGAGATTTGAGATGCTTTTGGAAGGTTGCAAGAGATTGTGAAAGATTGAAGGGAGGATGCTCATGCCACTATTGAGGAAACGCAGGCTTCTGAGAAGCATCTGGGGTGAGTAATAAAAGCGGCACTAGATGATGAGCATTTGCAGCCTGTATTGGACTGCCTTGGGTTGAATGAGAGATGAGGTGGGTGCTGTTTCTGTGACAGCCTGAAAATGGCATAAGAGATTTCTATCTAGCATATGCATGACAACCACAGAGGAGTATTTTGACATGTACAGAGAAAAGAATGTAAAACATTTGGTTAAAATTGTCTATAATTGCAGTCTGACAGTTGTTGAATTCCATTAATAAACATACAATACACCTATAATAATAAATCTTATTTATATAGTGAATTTTTTATCCCTTGAAACTGCAGCTCAAAGTGCTTTACAGTAAAGTAACAAATGAAGTAAAAAAGAAGTAAAAAAAAACAAATGAAGAAACCAGAGGCAGTCAAAAAATAAACTTGTAAATTATGTTAGTAAAATATTAGTGCAATAAATAATAGCAGTAACAGAAAACAGCAAATTAAAATGTAAACATATACAATAAAAATGAAAAATAATGTAGTTATAATAAATAAAATTATAAAAATGTAATTTTAACATGCCAATTAGGCAAATGATAAAAGTTAATTAAATGCTGAAGTGGAAAAAAAATGTTCTGTGAATTCACAATTTCAGCTTTTGAATTTTAAACGCTAATTCACGCCAGACTTATTTGTGAAAGTTTATAGTTGCGTACCACATGGAGCACATGGATATTTATTATTTTAACCAGAGTTTCAATCCACATTACTCTAAATGGAGTGTCTTACACAGCCCCGTACATCCTACTGTGTTTATTTCACTCTTTATATTTTCATTTGAACACATTACGTGAAGCATAAACTTAGTAGAGATGCATCGAAATACCACACATCCACTTTTTAATTCTATGTGAACTTTTATTTAAAATCATAAGCTACAGTAATGTCAGGACTGGGACCCTGCAGTTGCATAGCAAACTGTTTGGTATGATACTCATGCGTAACTAGAAAAAAAGTACATTTGCTATTTATTCTATGTCATGTCTCGCTCTTTTTTTTTTTTTTTTTTTTTAACAAGCTGTGTTGTAATTACAGTTGGCAAACTTGTGTTGTTCATATCCTCATGTTCCACTGACACCGTTGCATTAAGGAATGTTGTATCAACTGTGCTTTTTTCCTCAGTACTGAGGAATGTGTTGATGTCTCGGTTATAAGCTTCATGCAAGCAGCTATCAGGAATGAGATAAGGAGTGGTGTAAAATGTGCTCATTTAGGGTGGTTGAGCCGCTGCTACATTTCTAACTTGCAGCATGTTGAAACTCCGGTCAGTAGGGTGTTGTAATAGCCCAGTTGCTATTGATGACAAAGGCCAGGACTAGCAGTGAACAGCACATTTCAACATTGAATGCCTAATCAATGTTATACAGAGTGAACCTGCTTGATCAGGAGGTCTCAGAAACATAGTCAAAGGTCAGCTGGGAGTCACTCAATAACCCATACGTCAATCAAAGCCTTTAAACTTACAATGTGATATTACAAATGCTAAAGACCTGAGTTAGCAAAGTAGTTCAACAAGTGTAAATCTCATACCTAAGAGAGTCTAACAAAAAACGTACATGGAATTCTGTGGAATTTGTTATGTATTTACTCAAAAATTAATTTATACTCACATTTATTTTAGTATCTTCTGGCCAAATTTTGCTCAGATGGTAAAAACAATATATTTTCAATGATTCCCGAGCAGAGACCAGATTACACAGAAGGTTCTGCTCAGAGTTAACCTGCTATTAACTGTGTCACTCTACAGACACTGAATCATGACAGAATCTACACAAAGAGATGTGCCTGTTTTTTAAAGCCAGGACTATCACCAACTGTCTAATAAACAGAATGTAGTTTGAGAATAAACTTAGTCACAAATATCAAGTACATGATAGATTTTATGGCATGATCTTGCTAGTGTGGCGTGAGCTTATACTGATCTGCCATGTTAAAATCACTGCGATGAAATTTTAATGAGAATTAAAATTTAATAGCAATAAAATTAGACTAACTAGGTCATGTTCCTCCAAGACTGTCCCTCATTTAGTTGGTGATTTACTTGATTATGTTTGTTTTCTCTAATTATAACAAATTCAAGTATGAGTCTTCCTTCATAAATGATATTAGAAAGGTACTATGTAATGCTTTTGAGGGTTGCTGCTGTGTAGGACCTTTAATTTGCTTGAAAACTCATTTAAGGTAAGTAAAGACCACTGCTGACTTCATTAAATAAAGATGTACTTGTACATTAATCCTGACAGTGTATGTAATAGTGGAAATGAGTCCTGAGTAGTAAAATTATTAGTATAATATGTCTTGGAAATTACATGAAAATGACACAGCTTAATTTACATTTGAATATATGCTGTAAAACTTAACTAATCATTAAAAGTGTGTGTGCATGGTGTCCTGAGATTGACTGACATCCTATGGGTGTATTATCACTTTATACCTGGTGTTCCTGGGATAGGCTCCACATCTACTGCAAGCCTGGCCAGGATAAAGCAGTTACAGAAGATGAATGAAATGTATGAATTTTAAGTAATTCTTAGGTGACAAAGTGCAGAACTGATTGGTGCACTCTCGGGAAAAAAGCTACTAAACTGTATAATTTCTTGTCACTGGGGTGGAACCTTAGAGCAATTGTTCTCAAAGCAGTTCTGGGGACATGCAGGTCACTGCGATGGTTTAATTTAGCTACAGTGGTGGAAGTTACATCTTACTATTATTAAACTTGTTATTTTTATTATTGGGTTCTTATAGTTATTAGCTTGTCTGACTGGTCCCTTGGGGTTTCATACAAACCTGAATAACTGAAACACAAGTCAGCTTATAACTAATCAACTTGGACCTAATGTGTTCTGTCAGTGGAAAGTTCAGGAATAAAAGGCTCTAATAAATAGACAAAATATTATTGTGCACATTTAAATGATTTTCAGGAAATAACTCTATAGAGAGGGGGTCTTTGGAGTTTCTTTTACTGTTAAAATGGTCCCTGGCTATAAACAGTTTGAGAACTCCTGACCTAGAGGATACATCCTTGGCACCGAAAGTGAATGTAGTGTACTTTTAAAACTCATTTAAGGTTCTAATTTGACCATACAGACCTTACTGTATTTAAAACAAGGCCTAAAGTTATGTTAAAAGCACTTTACCTTGGGGAAAATGACAGACAGACAGATAGACAGATAGATAGGAAGTTTTTTAAATTATGTTTTATTATCATTCATCTTTACCTGGTGAAAATGCCAGATAGGATGGATGGGTGGATGGATGGTTGGATAGGAGGTTTTTTCAATTATGTTTTATTTATATTTTACTGTATTTTACATAAGGCCTAAAGGTATGTTAAAAGCACTTTACCTTGAGGAAAATTCCAGATAGGTTATCAAAGATAGGAAGCACATATCTTG